>NC_080425.1:54889669-55201496 GCF_029873635.1 Malania oleifera
CAATTTCACGCCTCTCATTTTCACGCTTCCTCCTCAAATCAGCTTTCCGAGCCTCAAATTCTTCTCTGCTCATGATAGGAGGCACAGCATTCATGCCCATTCCAAACTGAGCAAGGTCCCTAAACATACAAAAGATTTGGATCAAATTATACTCTTATAGAGCCAAATTTTTTTAAGAACTGCATACCACATCAGACAACTAAAGGACAGAGCAACATATAAGGGGCTTGAGGGGGCCTATTACATAAAAGATGCTAACCACAAAACCTGTTGAACAACCTTGCACATTAACACAAGCTAAGAGTGTCAAGCATACCTTTGGGGTGGAACAACAGGTAACATATAGCCTTGCGCACCAAAAGGGTCCTGAGGTATAACACCTCCAAATGGCATATCCAAGGGGCTGAGTCCATAATTCATATATGGCATTGGACCAGCAAATGGAGCCATATATCCTTCCATTCCAGGCTGCATGCCACTCCAGTAAGGATTATATGCAGAAGGCCCTAGAGGCATCATAAAGTTCTCAGCTGCAAGGTCTTGCGGGGTTTTCCACTGCATATCTGCTGCTGCAAATCATTCAAGACTTTACATGAAAATATGCGCTACTCTGGGAAGAGAGAGAGGTGCATACTCTTCAGAGGCTAATTTATGATCAAAGATGTACAAAAAGCTGTAGGGACTATTGCTCTACCAGCTTTGGGAATTAAATAAGCATTTCAAATTTAGCAGACATAAAAATGAACTTATAGACCACATTTTTTAAAGAAACTATGAAGTATGAAGGCAATTTTGTTCCCTTTGACTAGATCCTCCTCCCCAAACAATATGGTAGAACAGAATCACACCTTCAAAACCCCCCAAACCCCTCCCCCCCACCCCCAGGGTTAAAATTATTAAAAAAAAAAAAAAAAACTACTCTGCACCCCCAAAAATAAATAAATAAATAAATAAATATGCATTTAATTTCTGTTTGCTCACTTATAAATGCCCCAACACATCATAGCTTTGCTTGCTCCATTTCTTTCAATGATCTCTCATTTTTCATTCCAACTTTTTAGATTTTCCCCAAACAAAGTATAACTGTAATCAGTGAGAGAAATGAATTGAAGTATTCATTGGCACAATTTCCTGCTTGAGACAGAGAAAGAATTGAGTACAGTTTTCATCTTTTATTATTTTCCTCCTCCTTGGTGTTTATGAGGTGTTAAAAGAAACCCCTTTTGATCAGGAGATAGATAGAGAGAGAGAGAGAGAGAGAGAGAGAGAGAGAGAGTGGTTTCCATCATTGATTATTTTACGCTTCTTTGTGCTTTACACTCGAGATGCCAAATTGCACAAACAACCCTCAGCTAACTTAAAAAGCACAGCCAACTACCATCAAGAATATGGAGATATATGAATGTCTTAACTCAATAGCTCAACTAGACTCATCTACTATAAAGATAGAACAGGCATACCATTTATTGGCAAGCGGGCTTTCTTTTTCTTCTTTTTCTTTCCTGTACAACAAGAATTAATTGTACAAGTTACATGATAATCAAACCTCATTTTAATAAAATTACTCTCAAACACTGTTACAAAATTAACCATAAATTTTCCACAATCTGCATTATTTACCAGCCTCGGCAGAAGCCTTTTGCTGCACTTCCTCTTCAGCCAGTGGAGCACTAATCTGTGAAGGTGGTTCCCTTATGCTTCTTGATTCAAGTGTAGCTTCGGACACATCTGCAGGTTTTGCCATCTTTCCTTTCTCTGAGGTCTGCTGAGGAGCATTAACGGCCTTTCCCTCATCTGTGGTCTCTTTAATGTTCAAAGTTCCTTCATTTTGAGGGGGTGGCATTTGCTCTCCTTTTGATGCAGCAGACAAATTGGGGGATGCAGCCTTTGGCTGTGGACAACGAGCAGACTCCATGTCTGAAATTAAAAAAAACAAAGAAAAAAACACAAATCCTCAGTCACATAAATATATATATATATATATATATATGTAAAATGACAATAAGGGGGAGAGAGGGAGAGGGAGAGAGAGAGAGAGAGATTCAGCATAATACAAACCTTGAACCTGGAATACACTTCCACCATTTTCAGCACTGCTGTTGTTTGACTCTAGAATGCGATTAATTGTATCCCTAAGTGTCTTATTCGGCAGAAGATCATCTGCAAGTACATTTCTGGCCCCACAGACACAAACTGACTTCGAAATAATGTAGTCCCTGATACCTGAATAAGATTAAATAAGAGGTTAGCTCATCAGGATACCATGGGGTGAAATATGGCCTCACAAAAGTAAAACTCTAGGCACATATTCAAACATGACATTCCCACACACAAAAATGTCCCTGAAACTACTAAAACAGCTGAACAACGAAAAAAAAAATTCATGGTTATGGCAGTAGCATGTTGTTCCAAGGACACTCCAAATTCAAGATTTGTCATATTAGGCAGAAGGCATGTCAAAGCATATTGGAATCGTTGACACTGCAGCATGAGTCGAAGCTCACATGTTACGGTAAGACATACATCCATGTCCATATATATACATTATATGGTACGCAGTTACTTCTCCAGAGGACCTTACCCATTCTCAAAATATATTAATAACATGTGGAATTTCAAGCCAAGAAGAGCATTTAAGTATCAAATTTACATCGATCAACAACAAGAAACAATAAAATTGCAGTAAAGGAAGCCGTAGAGAACAAGCAAGTGGGAAGGAGGCTGCAGAAAACAAGCCAGTTCATGTAAATAGAATCCACATTTACACCAAACTTACACTTATCACAAAAACTTTTGAAACAACACTTGCTGGTAAGGACAGCATCTTTCATCACTTCCTTGCACAATGGGCAGTGGAGCTCTGGTGGAAGATCACCAACAGAACGAGTGGAAGGTAAACCTTCAATTTCTTTTTCAAAAGCAGCCCTGTCATAAATCCCAGAATTTCATTAAATTTTCATGCCTAAGCCTGAGTTCTAGTACTATCAAAATAATCAAGATTCACAAAAACATAACATGCCATCTTACTCATTTGGCTTCAGTACAGCAACTGCACCACTTGGCAAAGCATATGATCCATCTGGGTTTGCCATTAACATAGACTTTGGAATACCAGTTGGAGGCTTTACCCTTTTGATGTCATAATTCGGATCACCATTTGTGGGGCAATGCTGGATAAAATGCCCTGTGAAAGACAGTATCATCCATTGTGCTTATTTTCAGTATAAGCAATAAACAAGACAATATCATATCGCACATTGCGCTTATTCTCAGTGTGCTTATTCTCAGTATAACAATAAACATAAACTCCACAATCAGTCCAACACAATTTCCATTTCCAATGTCATAAAAAAACACTAACATACCAGGCACCTTGCATCTGTGACATATATATCCTTGTGGAGGTGTTTTCCGCTCCAAACCAACTCGACCTAAATGATGTAAAGTTGTCACTTGAATTGCCACCACTAATCAATATAATGTAAAGAAACCTAAGTGAAGAAACCATTTAGCACTACAATGTAAAATAGATTATAAGAGATTAAGAGGTAAAAAGTAAGAGAATTACCAAAACCACGACCACCCATCATTCTTCCACCCACACCCCTTCCAAAACCTCTACCAGCACCAAAGCCATCAGAACCTTGGCTGTGAATCAGATGCAAAATTTTCAAAAAGACAAGACAATGAAAAGCAATCATTTGATAAAAACAACATTATCAGAGAATAAGAAAATGAAAATCTTACCGCTGCCAATCCAAGGCTGGAGTGTCAATTAAAGCCTTTATCTTGCTGTCTTCATCAGCTTTACTAGGAGGCGGAGCATCCAGTATCGGCTGGTTTGACTGAACTGGCAATACCTCAGGAACGGCATACAAGTCATTTCCAAATTCATCCCAATCCGAATCATCGGTCTGCAATGTGCAATCAAGTACTTAAGAGACAATAGCAGACAATTATAACTATAAAAGAAACATAACATTTTTTCAGCAGTAAATTATGCACTAAAATGAATGTTACATATTTAACGACAGCAGACTCAGCTCCTGGGAAGGTACTCTTTGCTGGTTCAGTATCCTCAATTGTGTCTTCCACCTTTGGGCTGCAGCATAAATACATAAACTCAACCAAATTCTCAGAAAGTCTCCTAATAAAATGCAAGTGGAAGAGTAAACAGCCTATCAGGCTTATCCAATGACTTGCACATGGAGAAAATATGCGAATGTACTGCCCAAAACTTGTCTTATAAAACATTAAAACCAAAAACAACCAGTATCTAAGTAAAACCCAATAACATACGGTAGGAGAAAAAGCCAAACTTAATCAAAACCTCAGAAATCATCTCCTAAGAAAAGGCAATTGGACAACTAAATAGCCTCAGGCTTATCACATGACTTGCACATGGAATAAGTATGACAATGTATTACCCAAACTTTCGTCTTATGAAACCAATAACAACCAGTATCCAAATAAAACAGTAACATATAATTCAATTGAAACCTATCAACAAAGTACATAGTTGAATTGTGACAATCAGTATAAAAAAGCAAAAAACAAAAACAAACAAACAAATTATTTAGGTCAGTTGTGACAATCTGTATTCGAGAGGAGTGAAACATAACCAAGTGATTAAAAAACTTCAAGGTTAGAGATAGTACACGTCTGGCTGAGTAACAATGGGCAAGCGTGGCCTTCCAGGGACTCGGCGAATTAAAACAGAGGTATTTTTTGGTATCAACATAGCTTCATCAAGATACTCTGAAATTGCAAAACAGTGAAAGAAATGAATCCATGAAACAAAATATGCAATTGGAGGAATCAGAGTCTCCCAGTGGCAGAGCCAACCAATAAGGAGATTAACCAACCCAACCCAACTGAAACCCAAATATTTCTTAATCAAAATGGGCCAGACTGGCACAGATTTAATAGAAGTCTTTTGTTCACTCGATAATTGAAAATTTTCTCCCCACACAACCTCCTTAGAAGCCTACATCGCTTACTAACATGTACCCAAATACTAAACACTAAGATTATTTGCTTTTACCCATCCTAAATTTCAAAAAAAAAAAAAAAAAACAGGGCAAACCAGTGGATTGAAGAAAACACACATTCCACCTTATTACCCCCAAACCCGAACTTCGAAGAAATCTTTAGAAAATAATTTAATTGACTAAATCTAGGAAACAAACCAACCTTCATTAGTCTGGGCGTTGGTGACTACAAGGTCAAAATCGGTACCCCTGCCCAAATGCTTTGATTCAAATATTTTTTCTTTCAAATTGAGCACTGATATGAAATGACCGTCGATTGGAATAGAGTCGTAATCTTTTGCACTTTTAAACTTATAATACACTGCCATATTTTCTTTTCCTCGGCTCTAAAATTGAGCCAAATCAAGAACAAACAAAATAGCTCTACGAAAAAGTAGAAAGCTATGCAAAGGCCGTCAAATAAAAACAGGCCCTGATATTCAATTCACACAAACAAATAACAGTACAAAAATGAAACTCTTTCTCTTCTTTGCTTTTCCTTTTCTATTAATCAAAGAAAGATCGAACCAACGCAAGCCGAACTTTCGATACGTCCTCGAGAGCCAGAAACAAGACAACGCCCCTTCAAGTCAAAACCCTCGAATTCCAATCCAAGCAGTCCTTCAGTTTGTAAGGATTAGAAGGATCGTCGTCGGAAGACAAAATCTCGCCGCCGCTTAGACAAAACCGCGCCGATTCATAAAATTTTCAATTAGATCTGATAGATCTCAGCGGAAAAAGGAAAAACCCCTTCGTTTTGAAGATAAAAAACAAGATCGATCTTCAAATAAAAAGGATCTCGATCTGAAGATATCCCCGCAGCTTCACGAACCGATCCGATTAACTAACACCACCACCACACGATCAAATCGAGCGTGCGCAGCGAACTCTTCTATCAATCAGACGATTCTTCAGAGAAAGTACGAACTCGAATGCTTCGGACGCATCGCAAGATTCGCAACACGGAAATTCACCGTGAAAGCCACCAAGACGCTCCAGAAATCAGAGAAAACTTGGTTTGATAGTTCATTAATTCTCTCCACCCGCTCTTTAGAGTTTAGGGTAACGATTATATTTTCTTTCCAATTTTACCCTTCCTAACTTTTCTAATTCCACGAGCTGTTTATTTTACGTTAGTACCGTTAGGGATGACACTTCTCCAGACGCTTCTATAATTGCTTTCACTTTGTCTTGTTAAAAAATATCACCATATAATATTTTTCTTCTTAAAAAATATCACCATATAATATTAATTTTAAAAAAATTAAAAAGATTAAAGAGATATTATAATTAAAGTTATTTTTTGAATTTTTTAATTAAAATTTTAAAACCTGCATTTAAAGTGCACACTACGAATAGCAAGTTTAAAAATATAATTTTTTCCCACTTTTTTTTCAATTCCCTTTTCGGTATTTTTTAGGTATTAAAAAAATAGAGTTAAGTTAATTCTATAGTAAATTATTTCTATTATCTAAACATATTTATTTATTTTGCATTATAAGTTTGTCACAAAAAAATAATTTATTTTTCATGAATGATTAGTGATGGAGCACTCATTTTGTACATATCTATATTAATTTAAACACAAGCAATAATAAAAAAATAATTTATTATATATATATTAGTATATTTTCACATAAAAATCATGATAAAAACTTAGCAGTTTACATGCATATATAAATATATTTTTTGAATTTATTAGATGCATTTCAAATTTTCTATGGGAGCTTAATTTAAAAAATAAATAATAAATAATAAATTAGAATAATAGAATTTATAAGAAAGTCTTTAAGAGAATAGAATAATATTGAATTCAACCTTTTTTTTTTTTAATTTTGTAAGAAAGGAATATTTAGCAGTATTTTTTGAAACATGAAACTCGATGTGATTTTCTTTAAGATTTTAAACTCATCTTGCAATTATCGAGTCAATATTAATTTTATTATTCATTTCTCATGAACATCACCCGAAAATAGTTTTTTTTTTTCATGAAAACTTTTTAGAAAACACTTTACATGCTCATTAACATATTTTATAGGATTTATATTCCAAAAGATATGTCCCTCATGAATGATAGGATCTCACATGCAGGGTATGTGTCCTATATATAAGGGTATGAATTAATGGTTGTACGGGTTAACTAAAGGGTTAGCTTATTTAACATAAGAAATTAATGGTAGAAGTTTGAAGAGATTTTTATACATAAATATATATATTAGCTACTATTATGAGGAGTAGCTATAAGGGCATGTTATACATCAAGTTAAGCTCTAAGAGTCGGAAAAGAGAGAAAAAGAAGAGAAATGAAAAGTTAAGCTCATAAGCTCTAAGGAGTTAGCTACATGGTGATGTTAATTGCAAGGAAAAGATAGGAAGAAAGGAATTATCCTCTCTTTACCTCTACTTCTCTAATCATCAGGAGATCTCATAGATCCGGTGAAGGAAGGAAAGAGAAAGAGGAAAAGTGGGAGAAACGATTTCTTCAAATTCTCTGGGTATTCTTCTCGATAGGTTCGATATGGCCAATTCCGGTATGTAAAGTTTATAATTTATGATTTATTTATTTTTCCGCATAAAAGGTTATTGATGTAAAGTTCGTGATAATTGAAGATCCTTGGTTGCAATATTATTATGAAAGTTATCCTAAAAAATAATAATAGCATCTGAAAATTTTCTTACATGTGGTATCAGAGTCATGTTGGAATTATCATGAACTTCTTCCTTCATATAAAGATCGCTTATGGTTATTTTGTTCGATCTTATTATGGTTTTATGGGTAAAATTTGTGGTTATATTGCTTACTGGAATCAAACTAAAAATATATGTGATATTTGATGGATTTATGGGATTTTTATTGGTCTGAAAATTTGTTACATGTGAACCGTTGACGATTTTCCCCTGTATAGTGATATTAAAGTAGAGTTGCTGAATGATATGCATGCAAATAATTTTATTATAACTTGATTAGTAATGGAACACTCACATGTTATGCATGCATAAGTTAGAGAATTTTACATGAAAGTAAGTTAGTAAAATTCTTATATTGGAGAATTGATCATCTGCTGTAAATTATGGATAAATTTTGTTGAATAAGGAATCAATCAATGTTCCTATAATGGTTAGCATGCTGTCACCAAAGTGATCTACTAAGAAAAGTTGTAAACGTTGATTGAAATATAATCTAGCAAAGAATAGTAGCAGAATGGTTATTTGAATATTATGGCTGGCCCAAAGGTGCACCAACTTTCAAATAATCATTGATTTAATCAAGATAATTGAAGAATGATAGTAAGAGATGTCTGCCCAAAGGTGACAGACCAATCAAACTTTATAAAGGTTATCAATTATGCCTGGATGAATGAAAATTACCAGTAAGCGTAAGGATTAGTAAATTGCATAAGTTGATCCAAAGATTGAACGCAATTTAATAATGAAATGTTTTAAACTCAAAGCATTAATGTAGTGAGCATTTTGTGTTATTGCAGTATCAGTTCCTGTTTCATTGCATTCACTGGCTTCTTCTGTTCTGATCTTCAATGGGACAAATTTCCCTGACTAAAATGAGCAAATTTAGTTTCACCTTGGTGTTCTAGATCTAAACTTAGCCTTGCGAATGGATAAACCGACTACTATTACTGAAACCAACAGTTCGGAACAACGAACTTTGTATAAGTTATGGGAAGGTCGAACAGATTAAGTATAACATTTATGCAAATGTATATTGCAAATAATATTAAATCAACACTCCCTCAACTAGATAACGCAAAGGAATATCTTAAGGCAGTGGAAGATAGATTTTGTTCAACTGATAAGTCCTTTGCAGGAAGGTTGATGACTGAACTGACCACAATGAAATTTGATGGCAGGAAAGGAATGAATGAACATGTCCTAGAAATGACTAATATGGTAGCTAGACTTAATACTTTGGGAATGAATATTAATGAGAGCTTCCTTATTCAGTTTATTTTGAACTCTTTGCCTCCTCAGTACGGGCCTTCTCAGATTCACTATAACACAATTAAAAAAAATGGAATATGAATGAATTGGCAAGCACTTTAGTTCAAGAAGAGACAAAACTCAAACAATAGGGACAACATTTAGTAAATGTCATGAGTCTGAAGTAAAGGAAAGAAAATAAAGAAAGGTTTAAAGACAGATTCATTGAAGGTGGCGAGTACTTCATATGGTGGTGAGGCTCACAAGAAGGAACATTATGGTCCCAAGTGTTACTTTTGTTGTGGCTATGGGCATTTAAAGAAAAGTTGCCCAAAACGTAAAGCAAGGTTTGAAAAGAAAGATAAGCTTTTAGCTTATGTATGTTTCGAATCAAACATGACATGAGTTCCTTCTAACACTTGGTGGATTGACTTTGGTTCTATTGTTCATGTTTCCAATTCGATGCAGGGTTACCTTACGATCCATAGCGTAAAGGAAAATGAACACATGATAGCCTTGGGGAATGGAAATCAAGTGCCTATTATGGGTGTTGGAATTGTTCGGTTGTATCTTCAATCGAGTCATTATTTAGACTTGTTTGATACTTTGTATGTTCCAAATATTTCTAGGAACTTAATTTACATGTCCAGATTAGATAATGACGGTTATGGTTTGTATTTTGAACATAAAGGTTTCCGTCTTATGAAAGGTGACTTATGTGTAGGCTCTGGCATTTTATATGAGGGGTTGTATAAATTTATCTTAATGAAAAGTTTGCTGAAACACTCCTCACTCTGCATTATAATATTGGAACTAAGCGTAGTAGAATAAATGAGAATTCCTCTTTCTTGTGGCATAAAAGACTGGGTCATATATCTAGGGAAAGAATGAAGAGATTGGTAAATGATGAGGCTCTCATGAACCATGATTTTACTAATTTCGATGTATGTATTAATTGCATTAAAGGAAAGCAAACTAAACATACAAAGAAAGGAGCCACAAGAAGTAAGAATCTACTGAAAATTGTTCATACTGATGTATGTGGGCCTTTTGACTCACCGTCTTTAGGTGAAGAATAGTATTTTATTACCTTTATTGATGATTTTTTACGGTATGGCTATATCTATTTGTTGCATGAAAAGTCTCAAGCAATAGATGTTTTGAAGGCATATGTTACTAAAGTGGAGCGACAATTAGATAGGAAAGTGAAAATAATTAGACCTGACAGAGGTGGTGAGTATTATGGTAGGTATGATGGCATAAAACAATGTCCAGAACCATTTTCTAAATTCCTAAAACAGCATGGTATTTGTGCTCAATATACAATGCCTGGTACGCCTCAACAGAATGGTGTGTCTGAACGGCGGAATCGTACTCTTATAGAAATGGTTAGGAGTATGTTAAGTAATTCCTCAATATCCATTTCATTATGGATGGAAGCCCTTAAAACAACAGTGTATGTGCTAAATCGGGTTCCTAGTAAGGCAACTCAAAAAACTCCTTTTGAACTGTGGACGGGAAGGAAACCGAGTTTAAGGCACTTTAATATTTGGGGTTGTCCAGCAGAGATTAGAGTCTATAATACAAATGAAAGGAAATTGGATTCAAGGATTGTGAGTGGGTATTTTATTGGATACCCAGAAAAGTCTAAAGGGTATAGGTTTTACTGTCCTAATCATAGTATCAAAATAGTTGAATCCGGTAATGCAAAGTTCCTTGAAAATGGTGAAATCAGTGGGAGTGATATATCACGAAATGTGATCGTTAAAAAAATTTAGGTTCCTATACCGATATCTAGACCTTTACCAGACATTGTTGTTCCTTTAGTTGTTGAAAGGTATGATAACACTAAACAACAATATAATGATGTATCACTTCGTAATGAAAATGTCACCATCGAGCCAATTGCAGAACAATCACAAGAAATAGCATTAAGGGGATCTCAAAGAGTAAGGAAACCAACTATTTCTAATGATTATTTAGTATATCTGCAAGAGGCTAATTATGATTTAGGAACTAGTAAGGATCCGGTTACGTTTTCACAAGCCATTAAAAGTGATGATTCTGAAAAGTGGATCAATGCCATAAATGATGAGTTGAAATTTATGGAACAAAATAAAGTTTGGGACATCGTTGATTTTCCTAATGGATTTAAAACAGTTGGATGTAAATGGGTCTTTAAGACCAAACACGACTGTAATGGCAACATTGAACGATATAAAGTTAGACTTGTAGCAAAGGGTTTCACTTAAAGGGAAGGTGTTGATTATAAAGAGACATTTTCTCCTATGCTTAAAAAGGACTCTCTTAGAATCATAATGGCTTTGGTGGCTCATTTTGATTTAGAGTTGCACTAAATGGAAGAGAAAATTGCCTTTCTAAATGGGAATTTAAATGAAGTGGTATATATGGATATTCCTAAAGGTTTAATGATTAAAGGAAAGGAGCACATGGTTTGCAAATTAAAGAAATCAATATATGGACTTAACCAAGCTTCCAGGCAATGGTATTTTAAGTTTCATGATACCATAACGACCTTTGGTTTTAAAGAAAACACTGTTGATCAGTGTATATATATAAAGGTTAATGGGAGAAAGTTTATCTTTCTGATTCTATATGCTGATGATATTTTACTTGCCAGTAATGATCTTGGCTTATTGAATGATACCAAGAGGTTTCTTTATATGAACTTTGAAATGAAAGATATGGGTGAGACAACTTATGTGATTGGAATTGAAATATTCCGGGACAGATCACTTGGACTGTTATGGTTGTCTCAAAAAGGATATATTAATAAAGTTCTAGAAAGATTTCATATGGCTTATTGTAAACCAACTCCTGCTCCTATTTGTAAAGGGGACAAGTTTAGTGTAAAAGATTGTCCATAGAATGAATTCGAAAAGAAAAGTATGGAAAATATTCCTTTTGCATCTGTTGTTGGGAGTTTGATGTATGTGCAGACTTGTACGAGACCAGATATTAGTTTTGCAGTTGGGATGCTCGGGAGGTACCAAAGTAACTCGGAATGGAGCATTAGAAAGCTACAAATAAAGTCTTGAGGTACTTAAAGGAACCAGACACTGTATGCTCACATATAGGAGAACATATTAGCTGGAGGTGGTTGGCTACTCTGACTCAGATTTTGCTGGATGCGTTGATAGTCGTAAGCCAACGTATAGCTATTTGTTCCTGCTAGCTGGAGGAGCAATATCATGGAAGAGCGCCAAATAGACTATCATAGCAACATCTACTATGGACGCTGAATTTGTGGCGTGCTTTGAGGCCACGATTCAGGCTTTGTGGTTGCAGAACTTTATCTTAGGACTTGGGATTGTCGACAGTATAGCCAGGCCGCTGAGAATTTATTGTGATAATTCCGTAGTAGTTTTTTTTCTCAAAAAATGACAAATACTCTAATGGCACTAAGCATATGGAGCTCAAGTATTTGGCCGTTAAGGAGGAAGTTCGGAAACAGACAATACTTATAGAACATATAAGGACTGAGCTTATGATAGCAGATCCTTTAACAAAAGGATTGACACCAAAGACATTTAAAGAACATGTTGATCACATGGGTCTTTGTTGTAATCATTGATGTATGATAGTGGATCTTTATGTTTTGTTCTATAACATGTATAATGATATCAATAAAAGTGTTTCTGAACATTATTTTTGTTTGCCATCAATCACGTGATTATGGAGATGGTTTACTGTTAAACAGAAATGGTTTTTGACAAAGACATTACAGGGACAGTATGATAACTTCCTATTATGGATCATAGTTAAGTGGTTTATTAGTATTGTGATACATGGAAGGGAAGATGTCACTCTAATGATATTTACAGCCATGACTCGTACTAATGGGTTGCTTAATTATGATATTATGGTAATCTTATTGAAAAGTATAAATAAGCTAATGTTTTGTACACATTATGGTTATTTGTTAATCCATATTAATATCATTCATATAGGCCAAGTGAGAGAATGTAGGATTTATATCCCAAAGGATATGTCCCACATGAATGATATGGGTCCCACATGTAGGGTATGTGTTTCATATGATAAGGATATGAATTAATGGTTGTTGGATGTCCCAACCCAAAGTATATAGTCTAGAGGGGGGGTGAATAGACTCTTTTCGCGGAATACATATTTTTCTTCAAAATAAAAACTCTTGGCAAGATACAAGAAATTATATCGTAATATAAATATAAAGCATGCACAAGATATAAAATAAAGAGTGTAAAAGAGAGAAAGAACAACACCAGTATTTTTACGTGATTCGGCACCAAGCCTACGTACACGCCTTAGCACCAAGCCAAGGATTCCACAATCCACTAAAGATACTCCTTCACCGGCAGAGAAGCCTTACAAGTCAAGAACAAATCCTTACCGTGCTCACCAAGAGCTTTTGCTTTGGTTCACAAAGAACCTTACAAGAGATTGGAAATACAATTTAATGCTCCTTAAATGAGCCAATGTGAAACACAACCAAATCCTCACTCTATTCTCTCAAGGAATGAATCTTACAAGATAAGTGAGTAAGAGAGGATTGAGCACTTGTGAAGAATAATTAAAATGCAAAGTGCAAAGTGCTTAGGTTTTCGATAAAATGATATTTTTCACAAATATGATCAACAATGCTCAAAACCATATTAATACAAGTCTAATAACTTGTATTTATAGCACAAGAGCCAAAGGAGCCGTTAACTAGCCATTGGGGGGAAGAAAAACTATTTTATTTGGTAAACTAATCGTTTTCCGCCCGTTGGAGCGGTTCTGCCGTTGAATTCGTCGACTAGGCCCTGCACTTGTCGACTAACCATACACTGCGCCTCGTCGACGAATCCCATGTGTTCGTCAATGAGGTCCCTGAATAAGAAAAAAGTGATCAACATGAAAGTTGTGGAATTTTGTCTTAGATTTTTAGGGACACCAAGATCATCCTATTTGGACTTTTCTAGCAAAAGTTATGCTCAAAATACCGAAGGGTGTTCAGGACTCAAGGCTGCACTACGGTAGTGACGATTGCTTTGTTTTTCCTTATCAAAAAAGCGTTTTAATGACTTAAAACATTCTTGAACAAAAGTATATGAAATATATTGAGTCTAATGAAGATTAAAACTTGTCCAAGTGAGTTTCCCCATAAATATAAGATATCTTGTTTTATGAAACATATTTGAAAACTCGTTTCGATATCTTATATGCTTAGTATGTCCTTTATTGAAAATATGCTTGACTTTTAGGACTTTAGGACGTAGAGCTAGTTTTGTAAAATCGGGACCAAGTTTTGAAAATGTTTATAACTCATATATTACTTAACACTTGTCCCATTTTGAAAACTTAATTGAGTATAGGATTATTTTGACAAATTCTTTGTTTTTACTTTGAAAACTATGAATTGTGAGTTTGTTATTTTTGTGCAAATCCTATATGCTCATGTGTCCTAGTATGCTTATGCAATGGCTCAACTCTTACTCAGAAATCATGCAAGACACCCACCGCAAGATTTACAATACGCACTCACTAACACAACCCTTATTACAATTAATTTATACACGATAAAAGCTCCGAGATGTGCTTTGGTACTTCTAAGTCTGTGTCCTTTCGATTTTTCTATTTGATGTCTACTCAGCCCGATCATTGCTTCTGATTTGGTACCTCCATGTATCCGACACTTTGTACTTGTACTAGATAAGATCTGCAAGGATGGAAAATACTAGAAACAACAAATAGGTTAATATCATCAAAATATATAAACCAAAATAATGTAGCTGACAGGGCTAACATTCTCCCCCTTTTTGATGATGTCTAACCTATTAAGAATCTACTGAATCTTTGCATTTGTGTTTGTTCTTACTAAGGCTTATTATGCAAAGATAATCTTACTTAGAACCACTAATGGGTTGTTATCATCAAAACAAGACAATTAAGTTTGCGTAGCCTCTAAGGCTAACATTCTCCCCCTTTTTGATGATGACAAACCATTGGTTTTCTATATGGGGTATGTTTTAAAGCTCCCCCTTAATTTGTGCGCTCCTCCTTAATTTATGCATATTGTTAAATGATATTTATCATTTGCTCCCCCTTACTATATGCATATGAGGCATAAAAATAATTCATCATTTGAACTTTTAACATGCATTACATATTTTCCCCCACACATACATCATGTTTTCCCTCACATGTATAACACCATAAATCTTATCCCCATGGATAACTTCAAATATCTTCTCCCCTTTTGATCATCATCAAAAAGAGAGGTGCTAATCATTTATCTTAAAATTACTCTAAGAGCATATTAAGACTAGTTTCCATGGTGGTGAGGTGAGTGTGTGCTAAACACATATACCAAAATTTTGGGTGCTAAACCATAATATTAGAAAAGCCTAGATTGGCTTCCTTCCAAACTCATGAATGAAAATTCAGAAGTTAAACCATTTGTTGTAGATCAATCATTCAATGATCATTCAAGAATGGACATTTTCAAAATAAGCACAAAAATATTTATGCTTATAATTTAAGCATGGTAAATGTGTCCAAACAACTTGGTAAAAAGCATATGTATAATTTAGAGCATTCTAGGAAAATTCAAAGGATTATTGAAAATTTTGCATGTTTTTCAATATAACATACAATGTTTAGGATTCAACATGTACCACTACCTATTCAATTATTCAGCATGCATTATAAAAAATTCATAAAGTTTAACCTACATGCAATGGATTTCAAGCCATGATCATTTAACATGCAAAGACTTATAATTACCAATGAATCTTCATGCAAATGATCTTTTTACCATGCATCATTTATAAATATTCATTAATGACAATGTGCATGAACCAGTCTAAGTGACCACTTAAGGTTAAAACACTAAGTTCAACTTGGTCACCATACTGATACTGCATAAAACTTTCAAAAGTATTTAGAATTTAAAAATAAGTCTTATGACGTCATAATTTCAGTTGACTAGCTAACAAGTATGTCTAAAATAGATCAATGAATTCAACATGCCAGACCCTAATCAACTACCACCATGCAATGCACAAATCTGCATTGGCCAAGTAGATGATGTTCAAATCAAGCATGCAGTTCAGTATATTCAATCAATATAAACTATTCATCAAATAATATAACATTTAGAAAGTAATGGATAGTAAGCGTTTAGTTCACATGAAACATCCAATATATATAAAAAAAGATATTTCCAAAATAAGCATAATACATTGAAGTATTTATTGGATGAACTTTAAATTTGCTACTTCCCCTCAATTATACAGCCCAAGCACAACAATTTTATGATCTTTTGAATATATTAATCATTTAAGCTTCAAGATGAGTTTAGGGCTATATGTGCAAAGTCTATAATTAATTCGTAAAAGCTCAATTTTGTATAATGGACAAAATATGCTATATTTTAAGATATTCATACAAAAACATATGTATATAGCATTTAAAAAATTATTTAACTAGTTAAGATCCTCTGTCCATTTAGGGGGTTTACTTAAGTATGCAATAACCAATACTATCATATAATAACCAATCATAATGATATATATATTAAGCGAAATAGATTGGATGTTTCACTAAAGTTCTCATCTTGGCTTGATTTTCCTAAGGTTCTTAGTATAATAATAATGTATACTAAAATTTAAAAGCACGAAACACTATTTAAGCTTTTAAAACATTATTACCCCTTATAACCTAACAAGATTCTTATGAGTAAAAAAAAATTTCTTTTAAGATATCTCATAAGATATCATGCAAATATAACCCATAATTTGTTAATGAATTTAACACAAGATGTAAATCATGAATCATGGCATGAGATAAAGTAGGAGGAGGAAAATATACCTTTTCAATTAACTTGGTTTTATTTGATAATGCTCTTAGAAAATAGGAGACATGTTCTCCTAATTTGCCACGAATGGGAAGGTATTCTTCAAACATATGATATCACAAATAAATGTTTCATTTTAGAATGTCACTTGTTGTTATGATTATTTTTACTAAAACTCAATTCATGAATGCTATGTTTAGATATTCTACTATGTATTCAAACAAGAACATATATCATCAAAACGAATTATGTGACTAAAAAATACATCTCTTTTCCATAAGAGATGGATTTACCTATCATAGCATGTCTTTGAACTTAAATTCAAAACCTTAGAAACTTATATGATAAAAACAAGGTATTTCCATTTAATAAACTTAGAGCACATGCTATTTATCCCATAAATAATAGCCAACATTTTCAAAAAGGAACCATTTGATAATGACATATACAATTAAAGCATCACATTGGTTTTATAATTTGAACTCATCAATATTGACATGTTTTTCAAAAGTTCCCAACAAAGTAATTTAAACAATTCAAAATTTGGGATTTTTCACTCACTAAATACTTTTACCTAGGTGGGGTTTAAATCTACCTAGACCTAATTACTAATCCTAGGTCCTAAGGAAACAATTCAAAGAGTTCATGTGTTTCCTTTTGGTACCCATTCCTCCTTGGGTCCCAATGGATTTTTCTTCACAATCCATTCCATTTTTCTTTCTTTGCATCTAACTCCTCTAAATGGGCAAAAATATCTAACATGACCATTTCTTTCATGATATAGACAGATCTTGTTTTCATGTGAGGGTCTTGACTTATTTGCATTATTTTTGCTTGTTGAGGCATAACCTTGTGATTTATAAGAGGATTTTGAATTCTTTTTAGAAACATTATTTTTCTTAACTTCCAAAGATTTATTTATGTTTTCTTTTCCTCTTATGATTTTACCATGATTTTCAACTTTGTTTTTCAAGAGAGTATTTTCTTTCAAAATATTTTCAATTTTATTTTTCAAAATTCCTACTTCCCTTTGAAGAATTTCATGGTCTTTTTTAGCTTTTTCCATAAGCTCCTCATTTTCCCTTTTTAAAGAACAATTTTCTTCTTTCAAGATAGAACAAAGACAAGGTTCCTTGCCTTTGGATTTTGACAATTTTCCTTCCAAATTTTCTATCTTTTCTTTCAAAATTTCATGCTCTTTTTGAGAATTTAAAACAAACTCTTCATTTTTCCTTTTAAGGGATTCATTTTCTTCTTTTAAAGAAAAATTTATTTGTTTTGACAAAGCAAGCTCTTTCTCAACATTTTTATTCTTCCTTTTTACTAAAAGTAATTCATCAAACAATTTAACACAACTATTCACAATTTCATCATATGAAGGTGCATAATCCTCCTCTCCCGAACTTACTTCATCTTCTTGTTCGTTAGCCATGAAGCAAGGATATGATTCTTTCTCATTTTCATCATTGGTGGCTAATCCATCGATTTGATCCCAAGTAGCACCATTTATGGCATTATAATCCCCATTTAGAAAATTTTCTTCATTTTGATTTAGGGGGCAATTTATCATGTCATGCCTAGAGTTAATACAATCGCAACATTCAATGCATTACTCTTCTTTTTCTTTTTGTTGCATTCTTTTACTTAAAAGTTTCTTAACTTCTCTTGTGAAGAATGCAATATCATTATCTTCAATTATTTATTGTTGATTAGTACAAGATGATTCTAAGACAAAACCATTTTCTATCTTAGGTTTTTCTAGATTTCTTACTTCTTCAATGGTCATAGAAGACTTAGGTAAAGATTGGAGAATTTTGTGAATATGATCTTCTAATGAATAAATTCTACCAAATGCTTTCAAGTTGTTTATGAGGTGTGTGAACCGAGTGAGCATGGGAGAAATTTCTTCACCATCATTTAATTTAAATATTTCATATTCTCTAACTAACTTGCATATTTTTTATTGTTCATTTTGTGATGTGTTTCCATAGATGTTTTCAAGTACATCCCACATTTCTTTTGCGGTTTAACATTCACAAATATGACTATGTACATCATCATTTAAACCACAAAGAATAATATGCTTTGCTTTAAAATTTAGTTCAACTAACCTTTTTTCTCTTGGTGATTGTTCCAATAAAGCCTTTGGAATATCCTTATTTTTCTTTGTGATTGAGAAGTCTCCTTTGGAGATGATCTCCCACAAATCCAAGTCATATGCTTGAATGAATACGGATATTTGATTTTTCCACGCATGGTAGTTTGAATCGTTGAACATCGGTGGTTGATAAATGGATCGTCCATATGAAGAGGTGCTCACTGAATACTCCATTTGATCTTTTATGCTCTGGATTTTACACCGTTATATTGAAGCGACTGGCTCTGATACCACTTGTTGGATGTCCCAACCCGGAGTATATAGTCTAGAGGGGGGGTGAATAGACTCTTTTCACGGAATACATATTTTTCTACAAAATAAAAACTCTTGGGAAGATACAAGAAATTATATCGCAATATAAATATAAAGCATGCACTAGATATAAAATAAAGAGTGTAAGGGAGATAAAGAACAACACTAGTATTTTTACATGGTTCGACACCAAGCCTACGTCCATGCCTTAGCACCAAGCCAAGGATTCCACAATCCACTAAAGATACTCCTTCACCGGCGGATAAGCCTTACAACTCAAGAACAAATCCCTACCACGCTCACCAAGAGCCTTCGCTTCGGTTCACAAAGAACCTTACAACAATGGTTCACAAAGAACCTTACAAGAGATTGGAAATACAATTTAATGCTCCTTAAATGAGCCAATTTGAAACACAACCAAATCCTCACTCTATTCTCTCAAGGAATGAATCTTACAAGATAAGTGAGCAAGAGAGGATTGAGCACTTGTGAAGAATTACTAACATGGAAAGTGCAAAGTGCTTAGGTTTTCGATAAAATGATATTTTTCACAAATATGATCAACAATGCTCAAAACCATATTAATATGAGTCTAATAACTTGTATTTATAGCCCAAGAACCAAAGGAGCCATTTAACTAGCCGTTGGGGGGAAGAAAAACTATTTTATTTGGTAAACTAACTGATTTCTGCCCGTTGGAGCGGTTCTACCCGTTGAATTCGTCGACTAGGCCCTGCACTCGTCGACTAACCATACACTGCGCCTCATCGACGAATCCTCTGTGTTCGTAGATGAGGTCCCTGAATAAGAAAAAGTGATCAACATGAAAGTTGTGGCATTTTGTCTTAACTTTCCAGGGACACCAAGATCGTCCCATTTTGACTTTTTTAGCAAATGTTATGCCCAAAATACTAAAAAGTGTTCAGGACTTAAGGTTGCACTACGGTAATGACGATTGCTTTGTTTTTTCTTGTCAAAAAAGCGTTTTAATGAATTAAAACATTCTTGGACAAAAGTATATGAAATATATTGAGTTTAATGAAGATTAAAACTTGTCCAAGTGAGTTTTCCCATAAATATAAGATATCTTGTTTTATGAAAACATATTTGAAAAAAAGTTAGAATTTTTTGCTTTCCTTCTTTAGTTTTGCATAAAAATTATTAAAATTCTAGCTTGTTTTTTAGTTATCCTAAATTTGTATTTAAATGTTAGAAAATAATTTTTTTTAGTAACATAAAATAACTTTTATTTTTCATTTCTAGATTCCTAAATAAGTACAAAAATAATGCCACATTTTCTAATTTATTAAAAAAATTTATGTTGATAGTTTTTTTGTCTCTATTGATAGTTTTCGGTTGTTTGTAAAAAAATTAAAAACCAAATGTTATGGTTTCTAATTATTTCAGCAACTTGTTGCCAAAATATTTTAGTATACATAATTAACCCCCCTTTTTTTATCAAATCATCCATTTCATTCATATATTTTAATTAAAATAAAAATAAAATGATCATATAAATTTAAAATATAATGAAAATAAAAAGAATGCCCATAAAAATTCAAAAAAATTGAAAAAGTCTATAAAAGTCAATTATAAAATATTTTTCCTATATTTCAATAGTCATTTACAATAAGATTGTTCTTGTAAAGTTATTTTTAAAATATAATAATTAAGTAAAGTAATTGTAAGAATTTTTATTTTTATTATAATATTTTTAATTTATATTACTTAATACTTTTATTATTTTAATCATATTTATTAATTGTTATTTGATTCAAGGACAAAAATGAGCATTTACTTAATCAAGTTTTTAATTTGTTTCAGTTTTAGAAATATTAGGCAAATAGGTTGCTGTTTTTCGATTTTCAGTTTTTGTTTATGGTTTTTAATTTTTGTTTTCATAATTTTTTATAATGATACCAAACGACCTCTTAGTTGTGAACTTCTAGTCATATTATCATTATAGAAAAATTTATATAGATGCAATTACAAAAGTACTTAGGATAGTTGTTAACTTTTTGAGTCTGACTCCTGTTTTGATACTGACAAAGTACAAGTATCTTATGTGTGCGTTTAGCATGTGAATATGTTTCAAATTCAGCACACACATAAGGTAAGGGAAATGGAAGTTAGAAAGGACCTAAAGTTCACATCATTTAGCGTACTCCATGAAGATATAGAAGAGGTACAGAAGAAGAAGAAGAAGAAGACATGTTTTGAATTGTAAATGCATTTAGTTTAGAATTTTGTCTATAATAATGCATGGATTGCATGATATGATTAAATGCTCAAATGACCATAGACAGACATTAGGTGACCCAACCTTTCATTAAAACCCTTTTTCATAACAAGATAAAATCTTACAAAGGTTTTAAAATATTTTCTTAAAGCAAATCAAGGCAAAAACTTAAGTTTTTAATGATCTCGGTCGACCGACCCATGCATAGTTATAATCAGCTCAATCGACCAACTTCGCCTTAGGCCACAAGTCAAAGTTTGACGAGGCTCAGTCAACAGACCAATTTTTAATTAAGTTTCCATAGTCAACCGACCTTAGAACTTGGCTATTTTGCATTCCTCAGTCAATCGATCTTTTATATCAAAATAGCCCCAGTCAACGGACACTGTTCACTCGGCCGACCGACTCTTGTGGATACCCGACCGACCTAACGAAGGGTTCAAAATTGCCTTTGATTAGCCGACTGGCGATTTGTTCAGTCGATGAACCCCTAAGAAATTTGAATTTTTAGCTTTGGTCAGCCAACCGACGGAGTCGTCAGTTGACCAACCCTCTTGAGTTGCCTAATTTTTTCAGTGCTAAAAATGTGTTTAATTTTAATTAAACAAATTTAAAATGGCCTTTGTATCCCCAAACGACCATATTTTTCAGAAACTCTATCTATATCCCTTTCATTAGCACAATTAGACAGGAGATTAGCCCATAAATCCTTAAAAATATTTTGTGCTTAATTTTACTCTCTTTCACCCATTCTTTTGAAAAATTTTCATTGAAGGAGAGCATTCATTTTAAGGCATTTACTCTCAATTATTTATTCATGTTAAAAATCAATCTTTAGAGAGTAAAGCTAGTGTTTCTCCATATATTTACATGATAAATATTTTTGGAGAAACCATTAGTAGTTTGTGAATCTTTGCACATACATTTTAAGATTGAAAAGCTCAACTTGCTTTTATTTGCAAAACCCTTTTTGAGCAAAAACCCTAGCCTTCTAAAACATCATTTTTAAATATCAGTTTTAGAAGAAAGATTTTGGTATTTCAAGATCTTTGAAGTAGCATATATCTTCATATTTCATAGTTCATCAAGGATCATTTACTACTCTTTGGGAAAAAACCATTTGAAAGCAAATACCCTAGGTTCTCCTATTATTCTTTGAAAAATATTTTTGGGAGAAAATTTTATTGGGGTAAAATCTTTGAGTATTCATCATATAAATATAAATATATATATATATATATATATATTCAAAGATTGCAAAATTATTTTGAGAAACTACCCTTACTTTAATGAGCATACTTCATATCATACGAGAGAGTATTTAGTGCTTCATTGTGTACATCTCTGCTTTTGAAGAAGTATTTTTTATTTGTACAAAAATTTATATCTTTGTATTTCAGGCGTGGCTTAAAAAGGGAGACTCGTCTTGTTAAGAGTCTCGGATTGGCTCAGACCCGATTAGGAAAGATAGGAGGTGCACCTTCCTATCAAAGGGTGTATGGCTTGGTTCCGCTTGAAAAGTGAACCGAGGTGTCTCCGCCTCATAAGGAGAACCAATTATGGCTTAGCCCTATAATTGAGCTAGAGAGACTCTGTCTCGTAAGGAGTACTGGTTGTGGCTCAGCCCCGTAATTTGAGTTGGGGAGTCTCTGCCCTGTAAGGAGAGTTGTAAACGGCATTGCTCCGCCTGGTTAAAGTGAGCACATAGTGGAATCCTTGAGCTACAGGTTTAAGGCGGGGATGTAAGCAGGATTAGCCGAACCCTGATATCAAATATTGTGTGTGTGTGTGTGTCTCTCTCTATCTCATTTATTTTTTGTATTTTAAATTTCGTACATGTATGCTTGTTCTTTCATTGTTATAATTATCATGTATACACATATATAATTTAAATAAGATATGTTCCATGTGTATGTTTGCATTCAACGGCTAATCATTTCACATACACGCTTAAAAGTTTAAATGAGATATGATGTGTCTGCATGCAAATATTTAATTTGTTGAGAATGTCATGTTTGTTTTAAATATTTGCATACTTGATTATTTGGGGGATTTGAGATTGCTTAGAAAGACCTTAGGTGGTGAAATACTGTTTATGATTTGAATTTAACCTAGGAAGTTTAAAATTTCCAATTCACCCCTCCCGCTCTTGAGAATACATCATTCCTCACAACAGCTCTAGTTAAGGACAAAATAAGGGAAGAACAACTTAGATAGTTTGAGCATTTGAAATGCAAGTCGAATAACATAGTATCTGTGAGGAGAAATGAGTTAATTATTGTTTCTAGCATTAAGAATGTTACGGGTAAGCATAAAATAACTTCTCTTAATCAAATTAAAATGCCTTTTAATTCTTATTTACTTTTTTATAATTATTTTTTAATTAACAATAAAATGTTAGAGACTCTTGGAGGATGCACCTACAATGTGTGCTTACAAATTAGTAATATTAATTGGGTAATAGATTATTCTTGTTTTTGTTGATATGAGTTGAATTTTTGGCATCCACAAACTCAACATAGTCATATTTGATCCCTTTTTACACAAAGTATCTCTATTGAGACGATATCCTATTAATAACCTTCAAATTATTCTTTTGTCATTGTTAGATGCATATGAGGATACTTTTTATTTTGCAAGTATTTTTTGATGTCATAGTACCAAGGTTTTCCATTTACTTCTTCTTCAATAACCGTACAATAAGATGGATCTTTTTCACATCCACACTCAATGATAGAATCATTTCTTCATCATTACTTCTAATCATAGAAGCCAAGGTTGCTAAAACATCTACGAGTTTGTTCTTTATTCTTAATAAATGCTCAAAGGATATGAATCTGAATTGTTAAACAAGTTTCTCCATAAATTTATGATAAGGAATTAACTTTCGGTCCTCTATTTTCCATCCCCCCCCCCCCGCCAACTAATTGACATATGATGAGAGTTGAATCTCCATATACTTCAAAATCTCAGATTCCCATTTCTTGTGTTGCTTTCAATCCAAGTATGCAAGACTCATATTTAGTAACATTGTTATTATACGAAAAAGTTAACTTTATAATGATAGGAAATTGTTCCCCTTAAGTTGATACCAACACACCCCTACTTCGCATCCATCAGTATTAGTCACACCATCAAAATACATTTTCCATCGGCATTCTTCTTCTTCCATAGCTAATGTAGAGACCCGGATAATTATCATAATTTAATAATAGGAGAAGGAGAAAAAAGGAATTAAAAATTAGAAATTAAATAGGGTCTCGTCGAAGAACACATGGAGTTCGTCGACGAGCACACATGAGGGGCTCGTCGATGGGGACGTGTCTTGTCGACGAGAAGATACCGAGAAGCTATATTTCAGTTCTGAATTTCATTGACGAAGCATAGACATTCGTCGATGAACTTCCTTCTTGACCTCGTTGACGAAGGCTAGCGTATAAATAGCCTAAACCTCATTTTTTTCAATTGGAAATTCACACACGAAACCCCTGTTCTCTCTCATATTCATCTCTCCCCTCTTCTCTCTAACTTTTTGGGCTAGTTTCTTGCCAGTTCGATGATCCGAGGCCACCATGACACCCCAGGGGAAGTTCTCTACAAGTTTGACGGAGTGGATAGTTGGTAGGGGCTACCTTGGATTTCATCCCAAATTCAAGGTAAGACCTTTTATTCAATATTTGGGTTTACCATAGTTATAAGAAATGTAGTACACAAAGAAATACTGAAGTTTTGTTCTGGGGGATGTTGTTTTCAGTGTGTTGAGCGGGGAACCCTGCGGGTGTAGGACCAGTCATACTAGGGGGCTTCTCAGTAGTTAGGTAAGAGAAATATGTTATGCTAGGGATTTCAGAATGTATGTCAGAAGATTATGTTTATGTATATATATCAGCTTATTGATCAGTTTTCCAGAATATTATTGTTATTAGTATTACAGTAGAATTATAGAAATTGAGCATGAGATTTGGATTACTCAAATGTGTGGCATGAGTTTACTACAGTTTAGTATGATGATTAAACAACTTTACAGATATCCAGTCATACAAATATTAGCAGAAAGTATGATTTATAGTAGTTTTCAGAATGACATGATTTTTAAAACCATAACAGTTAGATAAATATTACAGATATTTCGGACATATATTATTGATATTTCAGTCAGATATTTTAGATATTTCAGTTTAGATTTATAGTGTTATGGTTATTTTGAAATCATGTTAAAACAACAAGATAAGTATATATTAGTATTACACAATATCAGATCCTTGAGGAAATTTCAGACAGATTTAGACAGCAGAGCACAGTATTGTTGCTATTTCAGATAGAGTGCAACCACATATCTCAGATAGTATATAGATTCCATCTAATTGCGCTAGGAGAGATTGCAGTCTCCCCAGCAAGTTGGGTTGAGGTGGCCGATTAGACGAGATAGATTTGGATATTGCCCGGAGAGACTGCAGTGGGCTAGATTGTCGGTTGATAGGTAGGCTAACTAGAGTAAGTCCCGCCTACGGGCTACACAACTGTGTCATGAGGGGTTAAATCATGACATACAGATCCCACGGTATTATCACAGAAGTACTTATGTACAGATATATCATACAACAGCAATTATATTATGATATTAGAAGTATGTATGACTAGAAAACTCAGATACACAGTTATATTTTAAATTAAAGTGCATGTGATTTATATAGTATATTAACCTACCTGTTTTATAGTATCAGTATTGTATCTGTATATTAAAAGTGTAACTCAGCCACCACACACTAATAATAACATATTTCCTCTTACTGAGCATTGTCTCATCCCAATGACTTACTATTTTTCAGGAGATTCAGCTAGGCAAGCGAATCAGGCTTGCGGGTAGAGGACTACTTATGCTGCCCTTATTGGAAGGGTAGGTGTTTCTTTGGTGCCAGTGGTTTGGGGTAGATCCTAGCTTTTGATACGTCACTGGGTATTTTTGTGATATATATATATATATATATATATGTATGTATGTATGTATGTATTTTGGGAATCATAGTTTTCTGGTATTATATATAGATGTTTACCATTTCTTGTGTACTGCTGCTTAGGAATGTACGGTGTACAGAGTTTCCTTAATGCTTTTTGAGCTTGAGATGTTTCAGTAGCATTACAAACAGATTGGTTATATGTTAAGAATATATATAAGTTAAACAGCAGGTCGTTACAGTTTGGTATCAGAGCCTAGGTTGCTAGGTTCTATAGACCCTAGAATGCAGCAAAAATAATACCAGAATATAGGGATAAGGATTTGAGGTTTTATTCTGTGATCTGGATACAAGATTTTCGTAGTGGTTTCCGTGTTTATCCTAGGGTGACGATTTTAGGAAAGTCATAGTAAACTATTGATGAGTCGTGTGTTTAGGTTGCAGGAATGGATTTTGGGTCAGGAACAAGGGTGATAGTTAATAGAGAATCTAAGGTCTTAGTTGAATGAAATAAATTAAATCTGTACGGGAGATAGGAACCTGAAATGGTGTTCTTTGTATTTATAGGATGGATCCAGGGAGCAGTGGTACGAATACTGGAGGTGATAGACCAGGACCCTCCAGTATAGGAGGTGGAGATACAGATGCAGTATTGCGCAATGTCGCCCAGCAGGTGATGGCTGAGATGACCAGAAGCGGGGGAGAGTATGGCGACACAATCGAGCAGTTTACGCGGATGAAGCCTCTATCTTTTACTAGAGGACCTGACCCGATTGTAGCTGAAAATTGGGTTCAGGATGTTGAGGAGATTTTGGTAGTGCTGGCATGTACAGATGAACAAAAGGTATCATTTGCGTCATTTAAACTGATAGGAGGGGCGAAGCACTGGTAGAGGTCAGCGTGATTGATTGAGGAACAGAGGCGTGATCCAGTACTAGTGACGTGGAGTCAATTTAAGGAACTGCTCTTCGAGTGATATTTCCTTACTATCATTTAGAACGCGAAGGCAGCAGAATTCCTGCATTTAGCTTAGGGGCAGATGACAGTGTCATAGTATACTGCATGATTTATTGAGTTGTCTTGTTTCGCCCCACACTTGGAACCAGATGAGGAGAAGAAAGTAAGGAAGTTCGAGAAAGGCCCGAGGTAGAATATATTTAAGCAAGTTATCGATTTTCGGGCTCATATATTCGCGAAGGTGGTGGATAGAGCTGCCGTTATCGAGAGTGGCACGCAGAGAGGTGCTACAGCTTAGAGTCAGAGAAAGAGGTCCGCGCCTCAGGATTTTCAGGCGAGTTCCAGCCGAGGGCCATGGAGAGGAGATTGATATAAAGGTAGTCAAGGACAGATAATGGGGTGTGGTGGTCCTTAGGGTGGACAGGCTATTCCTACCTATTCTAGATGTCGACGGAGGCATTCAGGTGAATGTAGAATGGGAAAGGACATCTGCTACTGTTGTGGAAGACCTGGGCACAGGTCTTGGTCGTGTCAGGGATTGCCGGCCCAGGCACCAACTCCTAAACCATTTTGGGGTGATTATTAGGCACCCTGTGGAGGCCAGCAGAGGAACACTGCATCAAGGAGAGTCCATGTGTTGACGTCGGGTGACGCCGAGGCAGTTGGAGACGTAGTTACAGGTACCCTTACTACTTTTTCATATAAAGCTGTTGTTTTATTTGATACAGGTGCCACCCATTCTTTTATTTCATTGGTGTATGCTAAGTTAACAGGGTATAAGGCACAATTGTTGCATGTTGAGTTGGCTGTAACTACATCGACTGGATTAGTGGTGAGATGTAGGAGAATACTCAGGGACTTTGCCGTGACCATTCAAGGAAAAGTACTGTCAGCAGATCTTGTGATATTAGACATGCAGGAGTTTGATGTAATTCTGGGTATGGATTGGTTGACAGTTAATCATGCTAGTATTGATTGTCATTTGAAAGAAGTGATTTTTAGACCTCTAAGTGAGCAAGAATGCATATTTCTTGGTTCACGTGTACATTCTTCGCCACAGCTGGTGTTAGCTATTCAGGTAAAGAAACTAATTCAAGATGGCTGCCAGGGATTTGTTGCCTACATAAAAGAATTGTCAAAAGAAGAATTAGAACAAGCCAATATTCATATGGTTAGAGAATTTTTAGATGTATTTCCAGAAGAATTACCTAGTTTGCCACCAGATCGTGAAGTTGAATTTATTGTGGATCTGCTACCGTGGTTAACACTAGTATTTAAAGCACCTTACCAAATGGCTCCAGTCGAGTTAAAAGAACTAAAAGATCAATTGCAGGAATTGCTGGATAAAGAATTTATTAGGCCCAGTGTGTCGCCTTAGGGAGCACCAGTTTTATTTGTGAAGAAGAAAGATGGGACCATAAGGATGTGTATAGATTATAGAGAGATAAATAAATTGACAGTTAAAAATAAATATCCTCTTCACAGGATCGATGACTTGTTTGATCAGCTTTAGAGGACCTAGGTCTATTCTAAAATTGACCTTCGGTCAGGTTATCATCAGGTGAAAGTTAGGGCGGAAGATATCTCAAGGATGACATTTCGAACGAGATATGGGCATTACGAGTTCTTAGTAATGCCATTTGGGTTGACTAATGCACTAGTAGTATTTATGGATTTAATGAACCGAGTGTTCCATCAATACTTGGACCAATTTGTGGTCGTATTCATTGATGATATACTAGTCTACTCGAGGAGTTTTGAGGAGCATGAACATTATTTGAGACTGGTGTTGCAAACACTGAGAGAGATAAAGCTATACGCGAAGTTCAAGAAATGTGAATTCTGGCTGAGGCATGTTTCTTTTTTCAGCCATGTGATCTTCGAGGCAAGTGTATCAGTGGACTCGAGTAAGATAGAGGCAGTAGTGAATTGGGTAAGGCTAGGGCAAGTCCAAGAGGTTAGAAGTTTTCTAGGTTTGGTGTGTTACTACCGACGTTTTGTTGACGGTTTCTCCAGTTTATCAGGTCTGCTGATGCTACTTATGAGAAAAAATGTAAGGTTTGAATGGATTAATTACTGTAAGCAGAGCTTTCAGGAGTTGAAACAGAAGTTGGTTACTACCCCAGTGTTGGCTATCCCATTAGGAAAGGACAGGTTTGTGAAAAATAGTGATGCATCTTTGAAGGGTCTTGGATGTGTGTTAATGTAGTATGACAGGGCTATTGCGTATGCTTCTAGACAGCTTAAAGAATATGAGAAAAACTATCTTGCACATTATTTGGAGCTTGCTGCAGTGGTGTACGCTCTCAAGATCTGGAGGCATTATCTATATGGTGGGAAGTGCGAAATCTTCACGGATCACAAAAGCTTAAAATATTTCTTTACCCAGAAAGAACTGAATATAAGGCAAAGAAGGTGGCTAGAACTTATTAAATACTATGACTGCATTATTAGTTACCACCCAGGGAAAGCGAATGTGGTAGTAGATGATTTGAGCAGGAAAATTAGTGGGACCAGTAGTGGCAGCTATGGAGATTCAGCACTCGATCCTGATGGATTTAGAGAGACTTGGCATAGAGTTAGTAGGGATAATCCTCAGACATTTATTGCCAACTTGGTTGTGCAGCCTACGCTATATGAAAAGATTAAGGCCGCTCAAAATGATGACGCAGAATTAGTAGAGGTAATAGTTAGAGTATGGGATGGTCAGGGATAAGAGTTTAGTATCTCTGATGACGAAACTCTAAGGTTTCGCACCAGATTATGTGTACTTGTAGATGATGATATTAGAAGAAAGATTTTAGAAGAGACTCACAGATCACTATACACAGTCCATCTTGGCAGTACTAAAATGTATAGGGATCTGTGAGAGTATTTTTGGTGGAGTGGAATGAAAAGGGAAATTGCCGAATTTGTACAGCACTATTTGACATGCTAGCAGGTTAAGGTTGAGCACCAAAGAAGAGTAGGGCAGTTGCAGCCACTCTTTATTTCAAAATGGAAGTGGGATCACATCTCTATGGATTTTATTACTAGGTTACCACCAGTACGACAGGGATTGAATGCTATTTGGGTGATCGTTGATCGTCTGAGGAAGACCGCTCATTTCATCCCCATTAAAGTTGGCTATTCCATGGACAGATTGGCAAAAATATACGTTCAAGAAATAGTTCATGTCCATGGTGTACTGGTATACATAGTCTTAGACCGAGATCCTTAGTTTACTTCATGATTTTGGAAAAGCTTTCAGGAGGCTATGGGTACGCAGTTAACATTCAGCACTACTTTTCACCCTCAGACAGATGGTTAGACTGAGAGGATAATCCAGACATTAGAAGATATGCTTCGGGCGTATGTGCTAGATTTTTGGGGTAGCTAGACCCAATTTATGCCACTAGTCGAGTTTGCTTATAATAACAACTATCATGCTAGCATCGACATGGCACCTTACGAGGCACTGTATAGCAGGAGGTGTCGAGCTCGTCTTTTTTGGGATGAGGTAGGTGAGAGGCGAGTTTTGGGTCCAGAGATAGTACAACAGGCGTACTACAGACGTATGATAAGGTCTGATTAATTACAGAAAGAATTAGTACGCACAGAATCTGGCAGAAAAGCTACACAGACACTCGCCGCCGGGAATTAAAATTTGATGTGGGGGATCGAGTATTCTTGAAAGTAGCTCCTTTGAGAGGGATTATGAGGTTTGGGAAGAAAGGCAAGCTGAGCCCTAGGTTTATTGACCCTTTTGAGATATTAGAGAAAGTGGGGTCAGTTGCCTACAGGCTAGCTTTTCCGCCAGCTCTTTCTAGAATACACGATATATTCCATGTTTCCATGTTGAGGAAATACGTCTCAGACCCATCCCACATAATCAATTATGTAGAAATAGAGCTTAAAGATTCATTAGTCTATGAGGAAGCACCAGTACAGATCTTAGACCGAAAGACACAAGCATTGCGCACCAAAGAAATTCAGTTAGTGAAAGTTTTGTGGAGAAATCATGCTATAAAGGAAGCTTCTTGGGAGCTCGAGGAACAGATATGACAGAAATACCCGCAATTGTTCCAAGAGATTTAGTTATAACCAAGTGAAATGTAAGTAGTTAGGTAATCTTTCTTTTGTAGGTACATGCATTAATTTAGTTAGTAAGTATACTTTTAGTTTTATATGTGTAATCTCCTAGAACCTTGAATGTAACTACGGTATTCCTCCGCCATAAGTGAGGGTAAGTAATAAATAAGTAGACCGTTTATCTTTAAGGAATGATGAATTATATAGATAATAAATTTCGAGGACGAAATTTTATAAGGAGAGGAGAATGTAGAGAGCCGGATAATTATCATAATTTAATAATAGGAGAAGGAGAGAAGAGCAATTAAAAACTAGAAATTAAACAAGGTCTCGTCGACGAACACAGGGAGTTCGTCGACAAGCACACATGAGGGGCTCGTCAACGGGGATGTGTCTCATTGACGTGACTGAGAGGCTATATTTCAATTCTGAATTTCGTCGATGAAGCGTAGACATTTGTCGACAAACTTCCTTCTTGACCTCGTCAACGAAGTGACGTGATTCGTCGATGAAGGCCAGTGTATAGATAGCCTAAACCTTATTTTTCAGCTAGAAATTCATGCACGAAACCCCTCTTCTCTCTCATATTCATCTCTCCCATCTTCTCTCTAAGTTTCAGGGTCGAGTTCTTGCCGATTCGACAATCCAAGGCCACCATGACACTCTTGGGGAAGTTCTCTACAAGTTTGCCGAAGTGGATCATTTGTAGGGGCTGCCCTGGATTTCATCCCAAATTCAAGCTAAGACCTTTTATTCAATATTTGGCTTTACCATAGTTTAAGAAATGTAGAACACAGAGAAATATTGAAGTTTTATTCTGGGCGATGTTGTTTTCAGAATGTTGAGCGGGGAACCCTACGGGTGTAGGACCAGTCATACTAGGGGGCTTCCCAATAGTCAGGTAAGGGAAATATGCTATGCTATGGATTTTAGAATGTATGTCAGAAGCTTATGTTTATGTATATATATCAGCTTATTGATCAGTTTTCCAGAATATTATTGTTATTAATATTACAGTAGAATTACATAAATTGAGCATAAGATTTTGATTACTCAAATGTGTGGCATGAGTTTACTACAATTTAGTATGATGATCAAACAACTTTACAGATATCTAGTTATACAGATACTAGTAGAAAGTATGATTTACAGTAGTTTTTAGAATGACATGATTTCTAAAACCATAATATTCAGACAAATATTATAGATATTTCAGATAGATATTATTGATATTTCAGTCAGATATTTCAGATATTTTAGTTCAGATTTATAGTGCTATGGTTATTTTGAAATCATGTTAAAACAGCAAGATAAGTATATATAAATATATTAGTATTATACAGTATTAGATCCCTAAAGAAATTTCAGACAGATTCAGACAACAGAGCATGGTACCGTTGCTATTTCACATAGAGTGCAACCACATATCTCAGATAATATGTAGATTTTGTCTAACTGCCCCAGGAGAGATTGCAGTCTCCCTAGCAAGCTAGGTTGAGGTGGCCGGTTAGACGAGATAGATTTGGAGATTGCCCGGAGAGACTATAGTGGGCTAGATTGTCGATTGATAGAGATATAGATTGACTTGCCTTGTAGGCCAACCAGAATAAATCCTGCCTATGGGCCGAACAACCGTGTCATGAGGAGTTAAATCATGACATACAGATCCTAGGGTATTATCACAAAAGTACTTATGTACAGATATATCATACAATAGTAGTTATGATATTAGAAGTATGTATGACTAGAAAACTCAGATAGACAGTTGCATTTTAAATTACAATGCATGTGATCAGCCTACTTGTTTTACAATATCAGTATTGTATTTGTATTAAAAGTGTAACTCAGCCGCCACACACTAGTAATAGCATATTTCCTCGTATTGAGCGCTTTCTCATCCCAGTGACTTACTATTTTTTAGGAGATCCAGTTAGGCGAGTGGATCAGGCTCGCGAGTAGAGGACTGCTTACGATGCCCTTATTGGAAGGGTAGGTGTTTCTTTGATGCCAGTGGTTTGGGTAGATCCCAGGTTTTGATATGTCACTGGGTATTTTTGTGATATATATATATATATATATATATATATATATGTATTTTGGGAATCATAGTTTTCTGGTATTGTATATAGATGTTTACCTGTACCGCTGCTTAGGAATGTACAATGTACAAAGTTTCCTTAGTGCTTTTTGAGCCTGAGATGTTTCAATAGCATTACAGATAGATTGGTTATATCTTCTATATATATATAAGAAAGTTAAACAGCAGGTTGTTACAGCTAAGACATCTTCATCAAGAAAGATTAAATTAATCATTCTTATCGACGCCCATTTTGACCAAGGTTTTCTCTTTCTTTAATTTAGAGGGTCAGAAGAGACTCCAATGCTTTCCATTCCTAATTGCACTTTAGAAGCTTCTAAAAGCTCTAATTGTGGTTTTAAGGCCTTGTCCGAATTGGGATAGGCCTCTTTGGGGGGTAGTTTTAAGTCTTTTTGTGTGCCCAAACACCCTAGGGGACATGGAGGTAATTTCTCCTTGCTCCTAGGGGCACTATGGGGAACAAAATTTTTACCCCTAGTCTTTACCTATAAATAGAAGACTAGGGGGTGGCGAGGAGACACAACAAAATGTTAAGGGGTGGGAGAACACACATTATGGAGGAGAGAGCGAGAGAGAGAGAGAGAGAGAGAGAACACACACTCTTGAACATATGTTCAAGAGCTTACACATAAAAAATGGTGGGGAGAAGAGATTACGTGGAGGTAAGGGATAAAGGAAGAAATCAATGTTCATCCTTAGAGAAAGAACGTATGAAGAAATATAGTGTTCCATACTATTAATTGAATCTTCGTAGACTCAAGGAGCTTGCTTAATCTCTTGGGTTTGGAGTGATATGAACAAGGACAGAGTTTCTTGCATATTGATCCTTAAAGTTGCTTGGATTCATAAGGTTTTCTTATTCATTGGAAATAGCACGTACAAAGTATAGTCTTTAACATCCTATGCAACCTTTTGCATATTTATCTTGGATAGATCATGTATGTTTTGGGATTTGAAAATTCTCTAATTTATATTTGATATTTGGCATGACTTGTTCCATAATAACAATAAAAATTGCATGATTTTGAGGGAGCATATGTAAGATGCTTCAGGTTTATATGTTTAAGGATTTGAAAATTCCCTTTTCCTTTTCCTTTTTTTTTTTCTTTTCTCTTTGCTTCCTATTTCAGTTTAGCCTTTTTTTTTTTGAAAAAAAATGGAAAAATATTGAAAGTAATAAAAAAAATTTTTCCTTTTAACAAATAAAGTTTTTTTTAGTGACATAATAAAAATTTCCTTTTAGAAAAAATCTTTGAAAAAAAAAAAAAAAGGGAGAAAGGGGAGTCTTTAATTGCTTGGTGGATTTATTTTGGGAATGAGAAAGTTCGTCTGACTTATGATAATTGCTTGATTTATTTGCATATTTGATTTATGCTTGATTTGCTCCCACATTATTAGTACCATTTAATTGGTGGGTCTATTTTGGGAATGAGGGAAAATGACACATGTTTTGTGAGGATTGGTATCATCACAAGAGGGGGGTGAATTAAAATTTTAAAAACTTTGGCTAATTGTTTTGTTGATTCACCAATAATATCCCAATCAAAATTAAAGGTGTGTATGTAAATACAGCAATAAATATACAATCATACACGTGCGAAAATATGTTGGAATTAGTGTGATCCCAAGAGGGGGGGGTGAATTGGGCTTTAAAAATATTTCGGTTAATTTAAACATTTACACCGATTCACCACAGTTCATATCCCATTCATTCTAATAGTGTGTATGAAAAATGATGAAACTATATATTCAAACATACACGTGTGGCATATATTATTTAATTCAAATGTGTGCATGCAAATATTATAACAGTAAATAAACATGCATACACATATGAAAATTAAAGTACAGACAGTAAATGAGATAGAGAGAGACACACATGATATTTTTTATCGAGGTTCGGCCAAACTAACATACGTCCCCGTCTTGGGCATACCCCTAAGGATTCCACTATCCCTGCTCACTTAAACGGGTGGAGCAGAAGTTGTTACAACCTTTCCTTATGGGGCAAGATAAACCCCAGTTCAATTTCTAGGGCTGAACTCAATCGGTCTTACTTACAAGGCTGAGACTCCCTAGTTCAATTTCTAGGGCTGAACTCAATCGGTCTTACTTACAAGGCTGAGACTCCCTAGTTCAATTTCCGTGCTAAACCCAAGCGGTCTATTAAAAACATTTTTCGTACATATAAACATGCTTCTAAATACAAACACAGATGTACATCATTAAATCTTAAATACATACACTCTCTTATGAAATAAAAATTTTCTTAGTAAAGAAAGGGTGCTTAAATATATTTAAACCCTAATAAGAAATTTTCTCCAAAAACATATTTCAATACAAGTATAGGAGAACCTAGGGTTTGCTCTTCAAATAGTTTTTGCACAAATAATATATATGAATATATGTAAATAATAAATATGTTCTCCAACAAAGATTTTTGTGAATTAAAATATTTGGAGAATTTAGGATTTAAGCTCGGAAAACAATTGTGTAATACATGATTTTTCCAAAGAATATTTATCAAAAGAAATAACCGGAAGAAACCAAAGTTATACTCTCAAAAAAGATTTTCAAAAATAAATAATAAGTGAGAGTAAACATGCAAAAATAAATGCCCAAAAATAAATATTCTCTCTTCAAGAGTAATTTTGAAATAAAAGAGTGGAAGAGAATTGGAGAGTTTTTGCTTAAAAAATTTGCCCCAAAATAATGATTTTAGCAACGAAAAATTTAGTTTGAAGGAACTTTGATTAACAATGGTTTAGATAGAATTTTTAGTTAATCAAAGTTGCTAATCTGAGTTATGGAGGGGGTATTTATAGATTTTCAGGAAATTTGACCATTGAGGGACACACTTGGTACTTTGGAAAAGTTTAATTAATAAATTAATGACGTTTTAGCCCTTGAAAATTTTTTAACTCCAGATTTTCGGTCGACCATGGACAAGGTTCAGTCGACCACTTTTATAAGTTCGGTCGACTGTGACACTTTTGAACTATGGATTTGGTCGACTGTATCAGGGCGATTTCGAACCCTTCGTAGGTTTGGTTAACCAAGGTAAAAGGCTGGTTGATCATTTTTGAGGTTCGGTCGACCAATGCTATTTTGAACTATAAGTTCGGTCAACCAAGTTGGTGGAAAAGTGAAATTCTTAGGAAACGGTCGACTGAGGAAGGTTAGTTCAAAAGTGGGTCAGTTGACTGAGCAAGTCAAACTTTTGACTCAGGGCTGGTTCGGTCAACCAAGTTGATTTGAACTAAAAGGGTTTGGTTAATCGAGGCTTTTGAATTCAGCCTAAAAACCCAACGTCGGTCGATCGGATTTTCTTTTGCCCCAATTTTGACCCTAACCAATTTAAACCTTTTTGTATGAATTATGTCTGTTAGAAAAAAAGGTTTTTCATAGAAATGTTAAGTGGCCTCAGGTTTATTGGTTCCCTATGGTCAAACTATGGTCCTATCTGAGCATATAACCATATCATGCAGATGCATGCATTATTATAGACCGAATAATAATAATAATAATTAAATGCATTTACAATTCAAAACAAATGTCTTCTTATTTGCTCTTCTGTCTTTTGTGAAAAACGCCAATTGATGTGAGCTTTAAGTTCTTTTGGCTTCCACTATCCTTTTCCTTATGTGTGCGCTAAAATATTAAGTCTGCTCAAACATTGGATACACACATAAGTGATTTGCGGTTTGTCATTATCAAAACCATGGATAGGACTCAAAAAGTCAACAAAATAAAAATGAGATAAGGGAGAGAGAGAACGACACCAAGATTTTTACGAGGTTCGCTTATACCCACCTATGTCTTCCCCTTGAGCAAACCACTCAAGGATTTCCACTATATCACTCATTTAATCAGGCAGAGCCACCACTTACACCACTCCTTATAGGCAGAACCACCTCTCCGAATGATACCCCACGTCTGGCCCGGTTCAAACCTGAACTGTATTCTCTTTTGACAGGCGGAGAAGCCTCTCCAAGTGATATCCCCTCGCTCGGTACGGTTCACACTGTAATCCCTCCTTCTAGGTGGAGATACCTCTCCAAGTGATGTACCCTCACTTGGCACGGTTTGCAACCCGAACTGTGAAGAGCTGATTTGAAAAATGATTTTCACGTACAATGAAATACTCCTTCAAGAGTTGATTTGTACAATGAAAAATTTTCTAAATGCACTCTCAAATAATTTTAAATATGAAGCTCGGTAGAGTATAAGGATTTCTCTCAAAAAAATTTTACGAGAAAAATGAGAGTATTGAAAATGATTCTCAAGATTGACCTTTGATAAATCAAGAATAAGAAGTTTTTCAAGCAAGTGTATATGAATTGAAGGTATGCTCAAAGCTTTCTTGAATAAACCAAAGATTTTTTCTAAAAAATATTTTCAAAAAGAAAGTAGGAGAAATTTCAATTTGATCTTGAAAATGGGTATAAAATATGAACAAGAATCAAAGAAGTATGCTTTCAATATAATTCTCTAACCTTCTCCAAGTTAATTGGCAAGGTATTTATAGCCAAATTCAAAATATGTCCATTATATGACTCTTGGGTATTATAATAATAATATTTTTTGAATTTTATGATCGTTTGGAGCTCAAAATAGCCTGAACTCGAGAGGTCCGATCGACAAACCCAAGGTTTGGTCAACCGGCCAAAGGGCAATTTCCCTTTTAGTGCGGTTTAGTTGGCCAGGCATATGATCCAGTTTGCCGGATCATCCCTGTTTCAATGCTGGTTGACCATACTATAAGATCCGGTCAACTGACCCCTTTGTAAAAAGGAGTTTTGGCCAGTTTTTGATTTCAAAACCATTTCAAACCTTTTGTGTAAGTTAAGCTTTGCTCTTATGATGTTCATGGAATACGCCACATGATGTGTTCGATTAGGTACTTTCAAGGCTTTTATTTTGCATTAGTCATCTGTGCTTTCTGAAACTTAACCTGTTCAAATACTTAGCACATAAATGAGATGTTGTATTTTGTCATTATCAAAATGGGATAGGACTCAAAAAGTCATCAATCTCTCCCCTTTTTTATGATGACAAACACAGGAGCAAAATGAGGTTGGCCTAACAAGGCTCTCCTTTACAATGTGCATAATTTAAAAAATATAATTTAGGCATATTTGAAATAGATACGTTAGAGTTTTTCAAGTTGAGAATTTAAGTTTAGTTTAGTTTCGTTCAATGCGCATTTTATAATGAAGCTGACTTTAAAAAAGATTCAGTTAAAACGCAAAGTGTTTAAAAGTTGCTCCAAAAACTTAGTATCATGTGACTTTGTTTTAGCATTTATTGTGAGTTTAAAAGGTAGAGTTAAGAACAAACTAGTCACAATAACTTCTTGCTCTGCCTTTATGATTACTTTTTGTTCTTTCTTCTCAAGATCGAGGTAGGAGGATACAAGTTATAGAAATAATTTTGCTCCAAAACCTTCTCACCCTTTTGACATCAGCAAAAGGGCTAAAAATATCTCCTTTGGTAAGAATACCATTTAAAACAACAAAGCCCTTAAAATTTTGAATTCCATAACAAAAATTGAATTTTTGGAAATAACATCTTAGCTTTGGCGCATTCCCAAGAGGGGGAATATACATGTGTTGAAAATAAAAGTGCAGAAAATAAATTTGCGGAAATATAAAGAACACACATGATATGTTATCGGGGTTTGGTCAACTGTGCCTACATCCCCGCCTCTAGCTTGTGAGCTCGAGGATTCCACTAATGCTCACTTAACGGGTGGAGCGGCACCTAATACAACCAGGTTAGCACAGGGTTGACCTCAACCTTTACAAATTCTCCTTGCAGGGCAGAGAAGACCCTAACAATCCTTACGGGCTGGATTGCCGCCCCCTCAGGCCACACCTGGAATACAACCGAATCACAATACAAACTGTGTACAATATAATGCTTATCCAATAAGCAGATATGTACGAATACAAATCAATAAAATGCATATCAGCTATATAGGTAAATGTAAGCTCAGTGATGTGTATTTTTGTGTAAGCCACACTCAACAAGATATGATCGTAAGAATGCTCAAGAGTATTCTAATCAAGCTATTTCTTTGAAACAATTCATATCAAATATCAATAATGAATTAGAGTTTCAAAGATGCTGCAACAATCTTTAAATCAACTAAAAAATATTTTCTTCAAGTAATATGCTCAAAAGTTGTTTAAAAGAATAAAATGGCTTGTATAAAATGTTTTTGCACAACAAAATCAAAACTAAGGGAATCTTGCAATGACAATGCAAAGATCCCTAAGCTTATTAGTTTATCCCAACACAAGATTTATAATATTGAAATCTGTGGGATAAACCTTAGCCAAACTCCCAAAAATAATATAAAAAATCAATTAAGCAAATGGGAGTTTTAGCACTATCTAGTAATTACAAGCACACTCACTAAGCTCTTACAATACCAAGATGTATCAAAGAAATGAGTATATGAGGGTATTTGAGCAAAGTAGGATTTTTGGAGTAGAGAGGATTCTTGGCTAATGATTTTGTTAATTAATTGCTAATCCTAAAAAATGAGCCTATATTTATAGGCAAGGTAAAAAATATAATCGTTTGGGACCTTCGGGGTATTATTAGAAAAGTTCCAAAATGCTTAAGCACAATTAACCCACATTAACTCAATTTTACCTCGGTTAAAATAATTTTAACTTGACAAGGTTCGAGTGGCTGAATCGAGGTTAAGTCACCCAAACAGACACACTTTTAAAAAGTCTTTAAAATAGTTCGACAGCCCGAGTGTAGGTTCGATAGCTCGAACAAAAGTCAGAAACATTTGTTCGTAGGTTTGGGTGCCCAGTGCTAGGTTTGGTAGCCTGAACACATGCGTTCGGTCGTCAGGGCCTATTTTGAACTAAATTCCTCGGTAGCCCAAGTTGATGAGGGGTCCCTTTTAGAGGGTTCGGGTGCCCATGGAAGGTCTGCACAAAAATGATTCGGTCGCCCGAGAGCTAAGTCAACTGTTGACTTTTCAACAATTCGGGCCCCCGAGGAGTTTTGAACTCCTGGGGTTTGGTCGTCCGAGCTCTTACAATTTTTGCCTATTAAGTCTAATTTTTAATTCAATTATTTCCCTTGATAATATATGTGATATGAGGACTATTTTTTGCATTTGTGTAGGGACCTAGGGTCTTTTCACGTACGCTCAAAAACCTAGCGTCGGTCGACCGAAGGGTGCCCTAAGGTCATTTGGTCCCTATGGTCAGTCTATGACATTTCTGAGCTTACAGAACCTATATGCATGATATGTAGTGATTATTACAAACCCATTTGAGACGAAATTATTACAGGCCCAAAATATATTAAAATAATTAATGAATATACCGGGGTTTTCATGCTTTACTTCATGTGCCATCAATTGGTTTGCTAATATAAACCTGCACACAAACTAGATAGACATTAAATACCAAAGTATTTGTCATAATCAAAACAGGGAATGACCCATAGGGTTAATATAACACATGTCATGAGTGCCTTTACGCTTACAAAGATGAAGCAAGAGATAAGATTTATCTTTATAAGTTCATTTATTGCCATAAAAATTGCATTTTTAAAAATAATTTCCCTTTTTTGATATTATCAACAAGTACCAGGGACTATGCTTGCTGTAAATTTCAAAGTGAGTCTAACATAAAGTTTAGGCAAGCTTTATTTTTCTGGTAAGCATTTAAACATTTATCAAGTTAAAATTCATACTTCAACCAGAATGAGCAACCATATAGATCCTAAAATTTATTAGAAAGTTTAATGCAAGATCATATGGGTATGGCTAAGCTTAAAGCAACATGTCCATCTAGGATTACTATGAGAAAGAAAATCATCTTAACAACACATGCCACTGTAAGTTTTTTTTTTTTTTTAAATAGGAATCTAAGCCAAAGGATGAGTGAGTGTAAAAAGATAGAATTTTAATTTCAAAAAATTTCCCCTTTTGATATGTGTACTAGCTTAGATGCAATTTATCACTTATACTCATGAAGGATGGTATCATTAAGTGCAAATCAGTATAAGTAACTAGTTTGAGTCTTTAAAATATTTTTATTGAATATTGATTAAGGCATTTTAATCATCCAGTTAATATAATTCTTATAGAACACACATGCATTAGGGAACTAAAATTAACTCATGTGAGGTGTTCATAAAGCTTAAGAGCAATCCATATCAAATTTATGATTCCATAAGAGCAGGATATGATGTTCATGGTTTTCAGAAGAGCCTCAGGACTCAAAAACAATGAAAGCATGAGTCCATAAGATAGTTAAATTAATGTCTATTCTCTTAAAAATAGAGCTCATGCTCTCCTATTTGTTTTCATGCACACAAAAGTTCTGCATACAACATATATATTCCATTTAGCACAAAGTCATCTGCATATTGCATTCCATCTAGTATACGATAGCCAATCAAGGCTATATCAAATTATCACGCAATAGCTATGCTATTGGGGTTCAATACTTCTCCTATGTCATGTACTTTCTCACAATTTATGGACTTTAATCAAGGCATGTGATATTGAATTTAAAATAGCATGATTAACCATTTAGGTCCAGAATGGAGTTCAAAATCAAAAGATTAGACCAAATGGTGTCCATGAATTAGATTATCCTAAGATAGAGAATGTGTATATGATGTAGAGCATTCTAGGAAAAATCTATTTTGACAAAAATTGAGCACCATGCCGTTTGTAAGTAGTTCATTTTTCCATTATGTAGTTCTCAAAAGCATGCACCAAATACTTAGTTGTTTCTACAACATGCAATTCACAAAGTTTGCATCAGCCATGCAGATGGTATTCAATATAATCAACATGCAAGAGCCCAAAACATTTCTACAACATGCATTCCGTAGCAACCATGCAGATAGTTTTCAACAATTCAGTTAACTCAATAACAGTTCATGCTATAAATTATCCATCCATCAAATGAATTTAACTATGTAGAAGGATATGGATAGTAGTATGCAATTCTCACAAAAGATAAAAATATGAAACATGATAGTCAAGTGAGTGTTAATAATTACAAACCCAAAAAAATTTCAAATTGTTTATCAGTTGAAAATAAAACACAAAGAAGCTACTCCCCCTTAGATATGCAACCTAGTCCTTACCATCATCATGCCCTCCATCAAATGACCCTGCTTCATTGCCACTGATATCCCATAGGATTTCTCCCTTTTCAGATTTCCAATACCCTCAAAATCATTGAAGCAGTCATTGATGATTGTGAAGTTTGATTGCACATTATCTTGCAGCTCGATGAAATCATTCTGAATGTCAATGAACCTATTGTCTGTAGAGATGACAAATTCCTTGAACTCGTTCTAGATCGAGATGAGTCGAGAGTCTATAGATTCCCTGAATTCTTTAAAATATGTGGAGAGTCTCTCAATGGTTGTCATAATATCAGCATTAGACAGCTGCTCAGGCTGTGGGGGTTGGTCCTGTTGGGCTGGATGCTGCTCTCCTAACCTCCTATGAAGTGGGGCCTATTCTAAGCATACATTTCCCACTAACTCATACCATTTGCTTTACTGTGGTGGAGGAGAAAATGTTTGTGGTCTTGCATCTTACCAGTAATGATTGCCCCTTAGTGACTCCTAATCTTACAAAGAACCTATTGAGAATTTCCCCGTATGGCATTATGATTTTGTACCTAGTAGTTTTCATGAGCATCTACTTTATGATCAAATAGAGCAAATCAACCTTCTTTCCCATCAACAAACACCACATAATAAAATAGTCCAGGTAGGAGACATGTACCTTGGATCCACTCTTAGGCAAGATGTTATAAGTAATCAAATGGTGGATTATCTTGGCCTCTAGGGTAAAGGTCTTATATTCTGGAGGGTGGTTGAGGTTGACTATGGGGTATTCCATGACTCAGTTAACAAAAGCTTCAATAGTGAAGCCTTGCTCATTAATCCATAATGATCTGAGGTCAGGACAGGTAAAATCACCTCTCTAAATTTCGAAGGTTTCAGCAATGGACTCAACATTAAACCTAAAAGGGTGCTCTAGAACTTGAGTATCCATTTTCATCTGAATGTAAGTTTGCAAAAAATAAGCGAACAAGGTTCGGGTATACTCCCTTAGGTTGAAAAGATATAAATTGGTACCAACCTAGGAATCTAAACATTTCTAGTATATTCCTAAATTATAATTACATAAACAAGAGGTCCAGAACTTTACCAATTAGTGGATTCTTTGTTCAAAAGTCCATCTTGTACTGTATCCTTTCATTTGGGGAGATAAACCATTTCCTCGAAGATTCTCCAGCCTTTTGAACCGTTTTCCGTTTCTCCATTCTAGGCATGGTGAGGTAAGGAGTTTAAATAAAGTGATTTGGTGGCAGAGAAAGTAAAAATTTGAGGAGAGAGCACAAAAATGGGAGAAGAGGGGTTTTTCTTTGAATGGAGGAGGAAAAATGAGCCTCTCTGTTGCACAAAATCTTTTATACCTTGATGACCCGGTCGACTAGAAACACTCCCGATCGACTAGAGCTTCATTAAAACGGAGCATTTTTCTCTTTGTCCAGGTCAACTGGGGATAGGTCTAGTTAACTGGCTCTTCGTGAACGATTCAAATTCTATTGGTCGGTCGACTGGGATATTGGTTTGGTTGATTGGAGTGTAAACAGAAACATCCAGTCGACTAAGGATTAATCGGATAGGATTATGAGGGCAAACATAGAGTTCCGGTCAATTGGCCTCTGGTCCGGTCAATTGGGCTCTACTTAAAACTGTGCCCAAAAGGGTTCGGTCGACTGGGCTTCATAAATTTTGAATTTTGCCTCTATTTTCACCTCTTTTATGCATCAAACTTCAAGTGAAGAGATTTGAAATCTTCAATAAGTAACATTTAACTTGTAATGCTTAGACTAGATTAACCAAATATTCAAATAATATCCCTTCAATGAAATAAATCTATTTTGCCTCTTTGCAGCATGTGATGGGCACAACTAAGTTCTCAAGCCCAAGATCTAATGTGAAGTCATTGGGGTTCTTTTTGGTACCCATTTTTATTTGAGACTTGATGGTTTAGAACCCGGTGGTTCTTTGACTCTCTAGACCTGTTTGGGTTTCACACCTTCCCTTTTAAATGGGCAATCAAATTTGAGGTGCCCCTTCTTTTTACACAAGAAGCAGGTGGTGTGAGCATATGCACCGGAGGAGGTACTAGCATAGTATTTAGATGCTTTTACAAAGTACCCCATATAGAGGTCCTTTCTCGTCTTGTTTTCAATGCCATTAAATCCTATGCCCTCCTTGTCAAAGGTCATCTTCTATGAGTTTATTAACTTATCAAAGTTTTCTTTGCCTTTAGTAAAAGTATAGATGATCTTAGCTTGGTATTATATTTTACTTTCTAGGCCGAGTTTTTCTAAATCTTTTATGCCTTTACAATTTGCTTGTAAATCTTACAAGTTCTTTGGCCATCTTGTTAATTTTACAATCAAGTTCAAAAATATAAAGATCCTTTTCATTTTCAATATAAATTTGGGATCTTAAAACTTCTAGCTCTTTTTCCACCTTTACATTCTTGATTTTCAACAAAGTATATCATTTATTTATTTTATCAAGAATCTTATGAGTCCATTTTATCAAGAATCTTATGAGTCCTAATATAATCCTTTTGTAATTCCTCATAAGATGGCATGCTATCATCATCAGATTCATCATATGATTCATTACTAGATTCATTACAGTATATATCACAAGAATCATTACACGAATCATTAATTGAGATAGAAGGGAAGCATGTACCTCTTCAACCTCTTCATCAATTAAAGCTATTAGGCAATGATTTTCTCCTCTTTGATCATTTGAGCTTGAAGCATCCGGAGTGGTGGTCTCCTTCTCTTTGGTCTCTCCATATCTCTTATCAATTTCTTCCCATATTTCCTTTGCACTTTGATATGCCATGATTTCATGAAAGACATTAGTATCTAAAGCACATAATAAAATATTTATGGCACCAAAGTTTGTTTGCATTAAATCCATGTCACTCTCATTCAACCCATTTTCTAATTTGGGAATTTCAATATCTATCATTAACAAATTTCATAGGCACAAAAGTATCTTGAGCAATTACTCTCCAAGTTCTCCAATCCATTGTTTTTATAAAAATAGTCATTCTTAGTTTCCGATCGATGAAATTTTCACCACAAAACATTGGAGGCCTTGTAGAGATTTGTCCCTCACAAAACGGGGATACACCAACATGAGCTATGTGATATTTAACAAAAACATTTAAGCTATTTGCAACAAGGCTCTGATACCAATTGTGAGGATTGGTGTAATCCCAAAAGGGGAGGAGGGGAGGGGGGGTGAATCAGAATTTTAAAAAATTTGACTAATTGTTTTGCTAATTCACCAATAATATCCCAATCAAAATTAATGGCGTGTATGTAAAACAATTATAACAATAAATATACAATCATACACGTGCAGAAAATATAAATGAGATAAAAGAGAGAAAGAATGACACTGAGATTTTTATGAGGTTCAACTATACTCGCCTACGTCCTCGCCTTGAACAAACCACCTAAATATTTCCACTATACCACTCCTTTAATCGGTTGGAGCCACCACTTACACCACTCTTTATAGGCAGAACCATCTCTCCAAACAATACCCTACGTTTAGCACGGTTCAAACCCAAACCGTATTCTCTCCTTACAAGAGGAGAAGCCTTTCCAAGCGATATCCCCTCGCTCGGTACGGTTCACACCATAATCCCTCTTTTTAGGCAGAGATACCTCTCCAAGTGATGTACCCTCACTTGGCACGGTTCACAACTCAAACTGTGAAGAGCCGATTTGAAAAACGATTTTCACGTACAATGAAATACTCCTTCAAGAGTTGATTTGTACAATGAAAAAGTTTCTAAATGCACTCTCAAATGATTTGAAATATGAAGCTTGATAGAGTATAGGGATTTCTCTCAAAAAATATTTTGCAAGAAAAATGAGAGTATTGAAAATGATTTCTCAAGATTGACCTTTGATAAATCAAGAATAAGAAGCTTTTCAAGCAAGTATATATAAGTTGAATATATGCTCAAAGCTTTCTTGAATAACCCAAAGATTTTCTCCAAAAAATATTTTCAAAAATAAAGTAGGAGAAATTTCAATTTGATCTTGAAAATGGGTATAAAATAAAAACAAGAATCAAAGAATGTTTAAGTATGCTTTCAATATAATTCTCTAACCTTCTCCAAGGTATTTATAGCCAAATTCAAAATATGGTCGTTATATGACCGTTGGGTATTATAATAATAATAATAATATATTTTTAATTTTATGACCATTTGGCGCTCAAAATAGCTTGAACCCGAGAGGTCCAGTTGACAGACCCAAGGTTTGGTTGATTGGCCAAAGGGCGATTTCATTTTTAGTGTGGTTCGGTCGGCCGAGCATATCATCCGGTGTAATAATCCAAAAAAAAATATTATTAATAAATAAATAAATAAATAAAATAAAATAAAATAAAGAATATTAAATAATAATATTAATAAATAAATAAAAATATTAATTTAATAATTAAATAAATAATAAATAATTAATAATGAATAAAATAAATATTATATATATGGATTGATGTGGTTGTCAGAGATTGAATTCAAATTCAATCTCTCCTTCAGGCTGCCTTTGTTTTATCTCTTCCCACTTGCATCTGCTAGCACAACCACATGCCCACAACCCTCTCCCAAACGTAAAACATTTAACGCATGCATTTAAATTCTCCTGCTTGCATTAAAGCAAGCAAGCATTTCGTTTGGCAGCTTTGCACACAGACCCCCTTCCCAACATAATTCTTAAATAAAAACTTATATTTTCCTTTCAGTGTACAGAAATTGCTAAAATACCTATCCTCAATTCCCTATAAATAGGATTAAACCTTAGGATCATTTACATAAGAAATTTGAGGGAGAAAATTAAAGGAAAAAGTGGGAAAAAAGATTTAGTTGTAGGCGAAAAATTTTTGGTATCCTAAAATTCTTACTCTCCCACTATTTTCAAACTCATTTTATTAATTCATTATTTATTCACGTTAGCGAAATGGATCAAGGTAAGTGGGTTAGATTATATCAGATTTTATTTTAAAATATACCTGATTTAAATTAAGTAAGCAAATTTAATTATACTTGTTTTATTTAAATATATACTTGAGTAAAACTAAATTATGCATATTTGATCATATCTGCTTTTTATTAAATATATCTGAGTTAAATTAAAATATGTGGAATTGATCATACCTACATTTTTTATTTAAGTATACCCGAGTATATTATTATATGTTTTCTCAGGTAATTGATAAAATTCTAATTAGCATGCAAATCGTGTGACATAAGTTTATTTTATTGCATAATTGAGAAAATATGAGATTTTTGCGGTGTTACGTTTATTACATGATTTATTGCGAATAATGATGAGATTTTATTACAAGTGTTATATTAAGAAATGATGGGATTTTTATGATACTGTTTTTATTGCATAAACTATAATTGCATGTTTTAAGAACCTTGATGACTTGAATATGATCGATGCTCGGTATCATAGCTACAGATGAGTATGAGTGCAACAACACTATTGTGTAAGTGTTGGTGGTGGATAGTGGATTTGTCTTGAGAGCACACCTGCTTCCGGACCAAGATGTGATAGGAAGATCGCACTTACAGACATGTTGCAATTTGATTTAGTTTGGTCGGCCAACTAAGCCAAGTCCAATCTTCGGACGACACAACCTGATCATGAGGGTAAACATGACACCCATTAGCCAAAAGGAGTTTTCTTGCAAAATATTTTTTGAGAGAAATCCCTATACTCTATAAAGCTTCATATTTCAAATCATTTGAGAGTGCATTTAGAAAGTTTTTCATTGTACAAATCAACTCTTGAAGGAGTATTTCATTGTACGTGAAAATCATTTTTCAAATCGGCTCTTTGCAGTTCGAGTTGTGAACCGTGCCAAGTGAGGGTACATCACTTGGAGAGGTATCTTTGCCTAAAAGAAGGGATTATGGTGTGAACCGTACTGATCGAGGGGATATCACTTGGAGAGACTTCTCCTCCTGTAAGGAGAGAATACTGTTTGAGTTTGAACCATGCTAGACGTGGGGTATCGTTTGGAGAGGTGGCTTCGCCTATAAGGAGTGGGTAAGTGGTGGCTCCGCCCGATTAAAGGAATGGTATAGTGGAAATACTTGGGTGGCTTGCTCAAGGCGAGGATGTAGGCAGGTATAACCGAACCTTGTAAAAATCTCGGCGTCACTCTCTCTCTCTCTCTCTCTCTCTCTCTCTCTCTTATCTCATTTATATTTCTACACGTGTATGATTGTATATTTATTGCTGTAATTGTTTTGCATAAACTCCATTAATTTTGATTGGGATATTATTAGTGAATCAGCAAAACAATTAGTCAAAGTTTTTAAAATTCCAATTCATCCCTCCCCTCTTGGGATTACACCAACCCTCACAATTGGTATCAGAGCCTTGTTGCAAATAGCTTAAACGTTTTTGTTAAATAACACATGGCTCATATTGGTGTATCCCCATTTTGTGAGGGACAAATCTCTACAAGGCCTCCAATGTTTTGTGGTGAAAATTTCATTGATTAGAAACTAAGAATGACTATTTTTTTTTTTATCAAAACAATGGATTGGAGAACTTGGAGAGTAATTGCTCAAGATACTTTTGTGCCTATGAAAATTGTTAATGATAGATATTGAAATTCCCAAATTAGAAAATGAGTTGAATGAGAGTGACATGGATTTAATGCAAACAAACTTTGGTGCCATAAATATTTTATTCTATGCTTTAGATACTAATGTCTTTCATGAAATCATGGTATGTCAAAGTGCAAAGGAAATATGGGAAGAAATTGATAAGAGATATGGAGAGACCAGAGAGAAGGAGACCACCACTGCGGATGCTTCAAGCTCAAATGATCAAAGAGGAGAAAATCATTGCCTAATAGCTTTAATTGATGAAGAGGTTGAAGAGGTACATGCTTCCCCTTCTATCTCAATTAATGATTCATGTAATGATTCTTGTGATATATACTATAATGAATCTAGTAGTGAATCATATGATGAATCTGATGATGATAGCATGTCATCCTATGAGGAATTACAAAAGGAATATATTAGGACTCATAAGATTCTTGATAAAATAAATGATATACTTTCTTAAAAATCAAGAATGTAAAGGTGGAAAAAGATTTGGAAGTCTTAAGATCCCAAATTTATATTGAAAATGAAAAGGATCTTTATATTTCTAAACTTGATTGTAAAATTAACAAGATGGCCAAAGAACTTGTAAGATTACAAGCAAATTGTAAAGGCATAAAAGATTCAGAAATACTCGGCCTACAGTATAGGTATGCATTATGATGAGGGTAGGAATGGGTAGGTTAGGATATTTTTATCATATTATTTTGATACATTATGATTCTAAAATAACTTTTGTCTCTTTTTCTTCAGAATGGACCCCATAGATAACAACAGGAATGCTGAAGGAAGTAATAATAATATGGGGGCTTTCAACGAAGAAGACATTAATTCTACTTCGGTGCTACGTGAGTTAGCCCAATAGGTTATGGCAGAAATTCTGCAGAGCTCTAGAGGAAAGAATTGTCCACCCCTTGAAGAGGGTTGTACAATTTAGCAGTTCACCCGTATGAACCCCCCAACTTTTGAAGGAGGAGCCAATCTAATCTTTGCAAAAAATTGTTTCCAGGAAATGAAGGAGTTACTAAAAGCCCTTCACTGTACAAATGAGCAGAAAGTTCTATATTATACTTTCAAAATGACAAATGAGGCCAAATGTTGGTGTATTTCCATGAAATTTCTCTACGAACAAAGGCTAGAACCAACAACCCTTACATGGAAATGCTTCAAGGAGATATTCTTTGATCGATATTTCCCCACTTCCACCAGAGATGCCAAGGCGGAGGAGTTTACAAATTTAATCTAAGGGAACTTGACCGTTCAGCAATATGCAGCCAAGTTTATTGAGCTATCTCAATTCACCCTGTTCTTAGTTCCAAATGAATCAAGAAAGGCTCGAAAATTTGAAAAAGGCTTGAGTTTGAGGATTTACGAACAGGTGGTGGCATTTCAAGATAAAGACTTCTCTGAGTTTGTGGATAAAGCAACTGTAGTAGAAAAAAGTCTACAAAGAAGTGCAAAACTATTCAACAAGAGAAAGAGACCCATGCCTCTAGAATTTCACTCTGGTACGAGTCAAGGACCATGGAAGAGAAACAATAATAATGTGGGCCAGAGGCAAGTAATGGGGAATCAAGCTTATCAAAATAATCCACCACACCCCCTTGTCCTAAATGCAATATAAGAAAGAGCTCTCATTCATGGTCATGTTAGAGAGAGAAGCTCTCACCTCTCTCTAGAGAGGCGCATGACCTTGGGGCTGATTTCTCTTTGTGTTTGATCTTTATTGTGATTTTATTGTGTTTGGTTGCTGGATCTGCTCCATTTGTGGTAGCCAAAGGTCCATTTCAAACCTCTAATAGTGCTGGGGTGATTTTGTAGATAGTTTCTTATTTCCCACCTACTGGAAAATTTGAAATTTGAAATTTGAAATTCTGTCGTTTGATTCTTTAATGAGGAGTGGATTATCCACTGCTTGTTGAAGATTGATTACTGGAAGTGGGATTTTAAAAAGAATTCGTGGGTGGATTTTTTCATCTTTGTTGAAATTGAAAGCATGAGGTGTCAATGGGACGAAAAGATTCAGTTGGGGCACATTGTAAATCGGTTCTAGAAGCAGTATCAAAGAAGGAGATTGAGGTTGCCCTGAGATTTATTGAGATTAAAGGTGGCAAGAAGGAGATATGGAGTAAGAAGAAGAGCCATGAAATCCTGGCTAAGTTTGCACGTCTCTCACGTGAGGCAATGTTGATAACTTAGGGATATTCGAAAGAAGTGCAAACTCCTTTGAAGCCGTTAGATAAATTACAGGTTCAATTGGGTATTCAAGCTAGTCCTTCCTTTAGCAGCTCGAGGGAGGATACGATCCATTGTAACCATATGGGATTGAAAAAGAAAGAGGTTTCAAAGGAGAGGAATAACAATATTTTGGAAGGAGTGGGGTTAATGAAACAAAGCTATTTTCAAGAAGAAGAAGAGAACAATGGAGTCTTGGGAAGATAAGGATCCCATAGAAACTGAAACTTTGGGAACAAGGAACTCGAGTGATGTCATGGCCTCCATTCGGGGCAAGGCTTTAAAACTAATAGGACATGCAGTGCCTGTGGAAGAACCGTTGCAATATGAGAAGCAATAAGACAGAACGATTTTGAGAAACATTTGGAGAGGCATGGGCTGAGCTCTTTACAAATAACAGAAACCCAACAAACTGTGGTTTGATTCCATCATTTACAACAAATGGTGATGGGGCTCACATTCAAGCATCAGAGATGATTGATTCAATGGGAATCACTAGCAAGCACTTGGTAGGTTATTTTACTAGAAGGCGCCTAGGTAAGGCAGCATTTAATTTGTTGGTTAGTAAATGGAAAGTGTTAAGCGTCCCAGACCGGAGTATATAGTCAAAATAAAATACTTGGCAAGATTGAAAGCAATTATATCACAGTACACACAAAATAAATCATGCACAAGATAAAATAAAGAGTGAAGGGAGAGAAAGCTTAACACTGGAGATTTAACGTGGTTCGGCACCAAGCCTACATCCATGCCTTAGCACCAAGTCAAGGATTCCACAATCCACTATGAATACTCTTTCACTGGCAGAGCAAGCCTTACAACTTGGGTACCAAATCCTACACTCGGGAACAAATCCCTACCGCGCTCACTAAGAGCCTTCGGTTCACCAAGAACCTTCCCCAAGCGGTTCACAAAGAACCTTTACAACCAAGAAGATGATTTACAAAGAGATGCTCCTTTAATTCGAGCTAATAATAAATACAAACCAAACCTCACACAAGTCTCTTAAGGATTGAATCAAACAAGATAAATGAGTAAGAGAGAACTTGTGCACTTATGAATGAATGAACAAAGATGCAAAGTGCCTAGGTTTTGTATTCAAGGATATTTTTCACTATATGTTTGCAATAATAATCAAAACCATGTTCAAACAAGTCTAAGAACTTATATTTATAGGAAAAAATGGGCTACTAGCCGTTTTATGGCCGTTTTGGGGGGGGGGGAGGGGGTTTATTAAAAAAACTATTTTGAAAACTAATCATTTTTCGCTTGTTGGTGTTCTGTCACCGTCCCAAATTGTCAACGATTTTTCTAGGCTCTTTTAAACCGTCAATGGTTTCCTACATACGTCAACGATTACCCGAAATCAGAAAAAGTTATCAATATGAAAGTTATGGGATTTTTTCTTAGCTTTCTATAAACACCAAGATCGTCCTATTTGGACTTTTTTAGAAAAAATTATGCCCTAAATACCGAAAGGTGTTTAGGTTTGAGGGCTGCTCTACATTAAACAACGATTGCTCAATTTTTCAGCTTCAAAAAGCCTTTTGATGACTTAAAACATTCTTGGAAAAAATTACATGAAATATATTAAGTTGATAAAGTTTAATACTCATCCAAATGAGTTTCCCCTTGAATATAAGATATTTTGTTATTAAAAGCACATTTGAAAAATCATTTTGATATCTTATATACTTGTATGTCCTTTAATGAAAATATACTTTACTCTCTTTGAACCCTTAGGACATAAGACTCATTTTGATAAAACTGGGACCAAGTATGAAAATGACTATGAAACCAAGATGTTGAAAACTTGTCCCTTTGGAAAACAAAGTTGAGTTTAGGATTCGTTTGACAAACTCTTTGTTTTATATTTGAAAACTATAAATGTGAGTTTTTGACTTAAGTGAAAACCTATAAATTCAAGTGTCCTAATATGCATATGCAATTTTGCTCAAGTCTCGCTCAGAAATCATGTAAGAATCAAAACCACAAGAGAAAATACACTACCTCAAACACACACCCATTACATATAATTAAACAAAAAGCTTCCTTTGATTGTGCTTGAGTCCTTTTCGAGTGAGTATCCATTTGATCTTCCTATTCGAACGTCAACTCGGTCCGATCTTTGCCTTTGATCCAGTACTTCATATACGTGTACCTGTACTAACATGATTTGCAAAGATGAAAGAACACTAGGAACAACATATAGGTTAATATCATCAAAACATATAAACCATGATAGTGTAGCCACCAAGGCTAACATTCTCCCCCTTTTTGATGATGTCTAACCTATTAAGAATTTACTTAATCTTTGCATTTGTATTTATAATTACTATAACTTACCATGCAAATATAAGTTTACTTAGAACCACTAATGGGTTGTTATCATCAAAACAAGACAATTAAGTTCACGTAGCCTTTGAGGCTAACAGAAAGTGCTTGTGGAATCCATTCAACACGACAAGGGTTGGATAATTTTTAAATTTCAAAGGGAAGAGGACCTTTGTTATGTGCTTCATAATGGCCCCTATGTTGTCTATAGGAGGACTTTGATTTAGAAGAAGATGCCAAAATATTTTCAATTTGACTCAGCACAGAGGACCATGCTTTCGATATGGGTATAGTTGAAGGATTTACCCTTTGAGTTATGGACTCCAATAGCAATTGGCAGATTATGTTTGGAGATTGGGAGGCCAATGTACATTGATAAGCTTACCACCAATAAAGACATGATTTCATATGCCAGGGTGCATGTTGAGGTGGATGTAGCTGAGGAGATAAAACACAATGTGAAGGTGTGGATCTTAGATGAGGTTGTCATAATGCAGGAGGTGGTTTATGAGAATTTACCCAGGTATTGTAGGAGATGCAAAGGTATTGGTCATTCGAACAATTTTGCACCTCAAGGGATGGCTATGGTAAAGCTTAAGGGGTCAAAAGTAAAGGTAAAGTGTCTGTCATTGAAAAAAATTCAGTTAAAGTAGGTGGAGGTTTTACAGATAATAGGGAGCATGTTGGTGACACTGCTGAATGTAGCCATTAGGTGGTGCATTCTCAGATTGTTGGTATTAAGCTAGTAGAAGATCAAAGAAATGCAAGGTCTTATAGTGAAGATGAAAATGCAGTGGAACCATCAGGTGAAGGTGAATCCTTAGAAGTTGGGGATAACGTCATTGAAATTTCTAGAGAGAGACAGGATGGTAATCAAATTTAGGGAAGTGGTTATGCCAAGGGTCAAGATGGAAAGCCGCTTGACTTAAAGGAAGATGCCATGGTAACTGGAAAAGGAAATGCCAAGGCCAAGGGCAAAGCTCCAATGGAGGAACCACCGAATCCTAAAAACAAGGAAAAATAGAGAAATGATGGGTTTGTGCCAATGAAAAATAAGAAGAAAGGAAAGGACTCACAATTCAATATTCAAGTTTTTGGTAGGGCTTTAAGACCCCCTTCAAAAGCAAGATGAAGATTGCTAGCTGGAATGTCAGGGGTTTTAACAAACCCCTAAAGCAGAAGGGGGTCACTAACCTCATTAGAAACAACAGAATTGATATTATGGGAATATTGAAGACGAAGATGAATGAAAGAAGCTCCTTCTGTGTGAAGAAATATTATAATATTTACTTAACTCTAGCCACCTCCGCTACCTCATGTTCAGCTCCTTCTATGTGAAGAAATGTTTAAGCCTCTTGTTGTAGCGACTCGAAAAATAAAATAATAAAAGAAAATGAGAAAATAGATTTTTGGCTGGAGCAGGAGAAAATTGGCGATGGTTTCTAAAGGAGGTAGAAAACTGGTGATGGATTTGGGATTTAATCGCGGGATGGTAAAGGTAAAATGGTAAAATCTAGCCAATTAAAGAGAAAATTGGCGACGGTTTTCTGAGAGTCCAAGAAAATCATCGACGATTTTTGGTTGCAAAGTTGGGAGTATAAAGGGAAGCCAAGAGTTACTTGAAAATATAAAATTAAATCTCTCTCTCTCTCTCAAACCCTATGCCCCCTCAACCTTACACCTTTGATTCCGGCTCCGTTAAGCCTCATTTCAATGATTAGGAACCACCACAGGGGGTTTCCTGGGAAGATTCTCTACATCATAAGCGAAGTAGAATTTCAATTTGGGGATTCCAAGGCACCATCCCAAAATTGAGGTAAGGGTGTTATTTTAGTATTTATGGGTTGATTACTTGAATTATTGGATAAATAGACTTAGAAATGTGAATATAAATATAGTTTTGGAGTTGAACCGAGGAATTGCAAATTTGTGAAATACAAGGTTTGGCGAGAATATTGTAGCCAGGCTAAGGATTTTAGGGGCTATATTCTTAGGAACCTAGGTAGAATAATAAATAATTTATGGTTTAGAAAATTGTAAATATGCGTATTTGGGAAAAAACATGAATACGATAGTTGTTTTGGATATTCAGTTGATTGACAGGAATATATTCATTTATATGTAATTTCAGGGTTCGGAATTATGAATGCCGCAGAGGTGTGAGTTAGAAAAAAATTGTGAACGAGTTCAGATAGTCAGGTAAAGGGAAATATGTTATGCCAGATAATTTAGAAATTTTATCAGTATAGCATAGTATTTGAATATGAGTTACAGAGTATGATTTTAAACTAAATGAAGTATGAAACTATACAGTATTACAGTATATATTTATAGTCTTATTTAATTGTGTGGCATGAGGAAAATACTGGAATATTTACAGAATTTTATATAGATTTACAAACTTATGATTATATAGTTTTTACAGGGTTATGAAATACAGTTTTATTTACAAAACTATGGCTATATAGAGTTTTATAGAATTACAGTTTACATGGTTATACAGAATTGCAATATACAAGGATTTTGCAGAACCGTGTTTAGATAGCATTATACTGAACCATGTAATACAATATTTTATAAAAACGTGTTTATACAGAGTTTTATAGCACCATGGTTATACAGAATGTCTTATAGTACCATGCTTATATAGAGTGTTTTACAGTACCATGATTATAAAAAATGTTTTATAAAACCATGATATACAGAGCATAGAACCATGACATATAGAAATATAGATTGTACAGAAATACAGATTATACAGCAATACAAATTATACAGAATTACAGAGATTTACAGCGTCATGGTTAATATAGATGATACAGAATCATGGTAAAATAGTTAGATCTTATATAGAAATAGTATTATATAGTATCAGACCCTGATAGAATAGAGAAATTTTCAGAACACGATACTGTAGCTATACAGTATAGACAGTAAAACCATACATCTCAGATAGAGTATGGTATAGCCAATTGTGCCACAGGTAGGGTAGAGAACTCCTTGGCATCCAGACCAGGTGGAGTGGGGCCTTTCGTGCTAGAGGCATATATAGATGCATACAGTTAGGCTGACATTGGAGGCCCAACCAGTGTCTAGCCCCGCCTACGGGTCACACAACCTAGTCATGAGGGATTAAATCATGACATATAGCCATCCAAGGGAGGTTTTCATAGTTATGTATATATTATAGCATTTACAAAAAATAGAGATGACTTATTATAGATAAAACTACGATTGAATAGATAACTCAAAAAATAATGTATTTTAAATGACATAGACGTCGATTGTTATACTGATATTTTTTACATGATATCCTATTTACAGTTTTATTTAAAGATTATAATTTATGTACAGATTCATATGCCACACATTGGTTATAACATGTTTTCTCCTTACTAAGAGGTGTCTAACCCAAGCATTATAAATGTTTTAGGTAACCCGGAGAGGTAGGCAGAGCCAGCTCAGAGGTAGAGGAGGTGGCTGAGTTGACATAGTTTTGGGATGAGTCTTGGGTTGGATAATAGAGCCCATAGTATTTTTGGGGTTTTTGGAAATGATGTGTGTATGTATATATAGGTGGGTTCGTAAAACTCTGGTATTATGTATTTTGGGGTATGTATTGGATGTTATATTTTTCCGCTACATAGGTAGAACACAGGGATTGCACAAGTTACTACAGAACCTACTCTAGGCTGTGAAGATGATAGATGTTTATTTACAGGGTATCAGAGATTATGTTTTATAGCATGACAGATAATGAATAAGTGAATAAAAAAATGGATAGAAATTTTGGGTCATTACACTTGTGGTATATGAAGATCTCACACCTACCCCCATATAAATAATGCCTCCAAATCTTCAGTGCATAAACCACTACTGCTAACTCCAGATCATGGGTAGGGTAATTATTTTCATTTTCTTTGAGCTATCAAGAAGCATATGCTATGACTCTCCCTCTTTGCATCAGAACACACCCGTGCCCTTTGTGTATCGCATCACTGTAAATTACAAAACCCTCTTCTCTTGAAGGAATTGTCAGAACAGGTGCAGTGATGATTCATTGCTTTAATTCCTGAAAACTCTTCTCACATTCCTCTGTCCATTCATATCTAAGATTCTTCCTAGTCAATCGAGTCAAGGGGCCTGACAATTTAGAGAATCCCTCTACAAATCAGTGATAGTACCCTGCCAATCCTAAGAAACTCTTAATTTGCTGCACATTTTTCGGTCGTACCCAGTCCACCACCGCCTCAATCTTGCTTAGATCCAAAGAAATGCCACCCATGGATACCATGTGCCCAAGAAAAGTGACTTGCTTCAACCAGAATTCACATTTCCGGAATTTGGCATACATCCTTCTTTCTCTCAATATCTATAGAACTATTCGCAGATGATCCTTGTGCTCCTCGGAACTCCTTGAATATACTAGGATGTCATCAATAAATACTACAACAAACTAATCCAGGTACTAATGAAAGACTTTATTCATTAGTTCCATGAAATGGTAGGAGCATTCATTAGTCCGAACGACATAACCAGGAATTCATAATGGCCATACCTAGTCTGAAATGCTATCTTTGAAATATCTCCCGCCCTGACCTTTACTTGATGGTACCCAGATCGCAGATTAATCTTCTAGAAAATCTATGTTCCTTGTAGCTAATCAAACAAATCATCTATGCAAGGAAGTAGGTAATTATTTTTTATGGTTACTTTATTAATTTCTCTTTAGTCGATGCATATTCTCATCGACCCATCTTTCTTTTTCACGAACAGTACCGACGCTCCCTAGGGTGACACGTTGGGCCTGAAAAACCCCTTGTCTAGTGATTCCTGCATTTGCTTTTTCAACTCTTTCAATTCTGTTGGAACCATTATATACAACGCTTTAGAAATCGACACTGCTCCCAGAGATAGGTCGATAGTAAACTTGACCTCATGATTAGGAAGAAGCAATCCCAACAGATCCTCTAGAAACACGTTAGGAAAATCTTTGACTATTGGAATAACTTCTAAAATGTATTTCCCTTCTGGCACTTATTTTACACAAGCTAGGTACCCCTGGCATCCTTCCAAAAGCAATCTCCTCGCCTGAACAGTTGACAAAATCTGTGGTAGGGAACACACATTTGTTCCTATAAATCGGTACTCCTACTCTCCTGGAGGTATGAATACCACTTTTCTCTGATGACAATCAATACTGGCATAATTGGTAGTTAGCTAGTCCATTCTCAGAATTACCTTGAAACCATACATATCTAGAACTACCAAATTCACTGGCAAAGACCTCCCCTGAATACTGAGTGGACAATCTTTAAGTACCTTCCTACACAACACGGTGGTCCCGGTCGGCGTAGCTATTGATAAATTGACATCTAAAGATTGGGTTTCTATACCCCATAATTTAATAAATTCCCTAGCTATGAAAGAGCGAGTCGCTTCTGAATCAAATAAAACAGTAACTTTATATGAAAAATACAAAAATTGTATTTGTCACCACATCGCCTACCACCTCAGCGTCTCCCGATGTCAAAGCATAGACCCATGCCAGGGCGGTGTTCCTCTACTGATTTCCATGAGGTACTTGATTGGTTCCTTAGATTTGTCTAGGAGCTGGTGCATTGTTGAATGGCCCATGACATACCCGCGCAATGTGCCCAGATCTCCCACACCGATAGCAGACATTCTCTTCTACACGGCATTCCCTCACGTGCCTCCTATTACATCTGGCACAAAATGGATAGGTCTGACTCCCCTAATGCACCTATCTCCCCATCTCCTATATCTGTATCCCACCGTTTATCCCCCTCAGATCCTGGCTAGGACTCACCTGAAACCCAGTAGGTGTAGGCCTCTTCTTCTGACTCTGCCTCTCTATCGACTGCTCACAGCTACGGTGGCTTTATCCACCAACTTAGAAAAATCCCGTATCTACAAAACCGCCACTTGCTTATACACCTCTTGTCGTAATCCCCTCTTAAATCTCTGGGCCTTCTTGAACTCATCTGGGATCATGAAAGGAACAAAACGAGACAGCTCCACAAATTTAGCAGCATACTATGGCACTATTAGCTGTCTTTGAGTCAGATTCAGGAATTCCTCCATCTCAGCATCTCTGATTGAAGCGGGAAAGTAGTGGTCATAAAATATCTCCCTAAACCTTCCCCATAACAGTTCTACTAGTGCTGGCCTCTGCTCCTCCAGAAGCTTCACTGTTGACCACCACCGTACTGCCTCCCCTGTCAACTTGAAAGTGGCATACAACACCCTCTATTCGTTAGTGCAATGCAATATTGTCAAATTTTTCTCAATCTCCTACAACCAATTTTTTGCCTTAATCGGATCTCTACCTCCTGAAAAGGCTGGAGGATTCATTTGGGTAAATTGTCTGATCGAACAGCCCCAATCAACTAGTAGGCAATCCTATTCTTTAGAACTTCATGCTATCTCAGCCATAACATGTTGAGCAACACTGCGCATAACTACATCATAATTTCTACCGCTTATACTAGAGGGCCCCGCATCAGTACCACCTCCCGCATGAGCATTGCTATCTCCACCGTCCATCTTGAAAATAGAACAGACATAATCTTAGAATTTCAACACCTTAATATGACAATACTACTATCTAACTAAGAACCTTAAGATATTCCCAATTTAAGATTCTGCTTACTACTCAGAAACAAGAACCGGCGATAGTTTATTATGACTTTCCTGAAATTGTCACCCTAGGAAAATCACAAAAACCACCATGGAATTCTCAGTTCCCAAGCCGCAAGACAGAACCTTAAATTCCACTCTAACTTCCATAAAAATATCCTACTATATACCTGATCCATTCTTTTTCCTACCCTTCATCTAAATACATTCCTATACTCTGGTATTGTTTTTCATTGGACACTAAGTCTATAGAACCTAATAACCTAAGCTTTGATACCACAATGTAACGCCCTGAAAATTATGGCTATATTCTTTTCATTTTATTTAATAAATTTTGATACCACTAACTATAAACAAAGTCAACCTGGACCCAAAGTAGGGTAACAAGGGATACTCATGTAACATCCTCAAAATTTTCACCATTTTTTTTATAATAATAAATTACTCCAGTACCTGCATGTAATGGGCACCCCAATGTAGCGGAAAAAAACACAAATCACATAACCACATATACATGTATATACAATACTAGAATTCATTATTTTCAACCATAGCTACATAATACATCTCTCTCTCCAGTGTCAACTACCTAAAAATACAAAACCCTTCACAAAACTTACCCTATAACTAGGGTGACCAAGTGATTTCTATCCGCGAGCCTGATCTACTCGCCTAGCGGGCTCACTTGAAAAATGTTAAAGTAATGGGGAGAGTCGACGCTCAGTAAGTGGAAATATGCTATTACTAGTGTGTGGCGACCGAGTAATAAAATTATAATAATAATATTTAAAACTGCATGATCTGGAAAATCTATAAAACACATGTATAAAAGCTTAAAGCATTTGTATCATTTAAGCTTTCTATCATTCATACTGCTATAACATACTACATACAATAAAAACTATAAATTTGTATACATATATATAACTGTGTTCTTTCATTGGGACTCTGTATGTCATGATTTGACCCCTCATGACAGGGTTGTGCAGCCTGTAGGCGGGACTTAACCTGGTCGGCCCTCTAGGTAAGTCATCATACTCTACACTACCTCAACCCGGCCAAACTGCATCCACTCCTAAGCGCGGGACTGACTGCTACCTCGTCTAACCAGCCCCCTCTACCTAGTGTACTAGGGAGCTGCATCCTCTCCGAGTACGGTTAGATGGTACCCACACACTATTTGAGATATGTGGTTGCACTCTATTTGTATATAGTAATGGTACCGTGCTCTGTAAACTGTATTTGTCTGTAATAACTCCACAGGGATCTGATACTATATAAGTACATATATATACCTTCGGTTCTTTCATTATGTTTCCAAAATAACCATAACGCTATAATTTTGGACTGTAAAATCTGAGTGACTGTAGCATCTTGATGCTATAACTGTATAATCTGTCTTTATAAATTGTGTGTTATGGTATTCAGGAAAACATAGCATTTTGTAAAAACTATGATATACTGAACTAAATAAAATCTATATAAATCTGTCTATTAATCATCTGTGAATAACTGTATATACACACTATATAACATGATATGCTAAAGTACTGTATAAATTTTACATCAGGTAAATATCTACTCAGGCCACACAACATTAAAACATTTGTTTTGTAGAAACTGCATAATAACTGATATATATGTATCCATGAAAACTCTGTTAATATTCTTAAAACCCTAGCATAGCATATTTCCCTTACCTGACTCTTGCTAAAATTGCCTACTGAGATGGGTCCTACACCCGCAGGGTTTCCTACTTGACACCCAGAAAATAATTTTTGCTAGAATAAAATGTCACTATTTTTATGTCTACAGCATTTTCTACAACTGCTAGAAAGCCAAATTCCGAATGAAAGACCTTACTTTGGATTTGAGATGAATTCCAACTTTGGCCCACCGACGATCCGCTCCAGCAGACTTGAAAAGAACTCCGCCAGGAGCGTCATGGTGGCCTCAGATCGTCGATCCGGTGACTGACGGGGCCAGAATCGAAGAGCAAAGAGGGAGAGACCATGAGAGAGAGAGAGAGAGAGAGAAAGAAAGCGACGCTGATTTTCTATGATTAAAATGAGTTTAGGGCTATTTATACTACGGGCTTCGTTGACGAGCCACGTCATCTCATCGACGAGTCCTTAAGTAATTTCGTCGACGAACCTTACCCTTCATCGACAATGTAACACCCCGACCCCGAGGGGCCTGGGATATTAACTTTTTACTACTAATTTACAGCGGAAGAAAATAAACTCAATTTTTATTAAACCAGAGCACTAATATTCCATATTACAATCATTTATTTCAAAAGAAGGAAAATTACACAAACATAAATATCTGAAATCATACTAATGTTTCTAATTAATCTTTATTTTTTCTAATCCCCACCCGCATGCTTGCTAAGCCTGATTTCCGACATGTCCTTCAGAGTTATCTGAAATAAAATATGATTGGGGTGAGACGACGCTCAGTAAGTAAATAAGATTATTATTAGTGTGTGGCCAAAATGAGCTTTTAAAGAATTTCGTAAAACAATATTTAATACTATAACTTCAAGACTGCTTTTAGAATAAACATAACTTTAAAAATTCCTGCATAAAACTTTTGTCATCAATTTTAACAGTAAATTTTTACAATCATATACTTTAACTGTTAAATTAAACTTTTAACTTTAAAACTGTAAAAATATTTAATGATAAACATACATATACTTTTCCTTATACGTTTTCCTTAGATCGTCATTTAAGCACCAAAATGATCATTTTCACGTAAACTTACACTTTCCCTTCAAATCATCAGTAACTTTGTACACGTAATTAAATATGTATAAACATATATTGTAAAAACCACCCTTAGGCCTGTTTGTCGTAAGTCATGTTTACCCCCATGACTGGGTTGTGCGGTCCGAAGACTGGACTTAGCTGGCTGGCCGACCAAACTAAATCAACGTACGTAAACTTTAAGTGAGATTTTCCTTATTAAGTCCTGGACTTAAACCAGGTGTGCACTCAGGAGAAATCCACTAACATAAATAACCACTCTGTAAACAGTGTGGGTGCACTCTGATCCGTATAAACTTTAAGCTGCGGTACCGAGCATCTGTAACTTTGAACTTTCGTTGCCATAAGGGGTTTGAAAATCATCTTATTATCATTTATGCAATTTAAAATAATATCGTGAAAATCTCATCTTTACTCATATTTACATAAAAAAAATGTAACGTAGAAATAAACTCATGCCACACAATTTTTGTGTTAAAAATATATATATAATTTTATTTTTGAATAGAAAGAAATGCTAAAAATTTACCCGAGGGGATTGGAACATTTCTTAACCCAAAAATAGATGCAAGTATATTAAAGATAGAACTAGTATAATTAAATATGCGTGAAAATAAACTCATGAAAATTTTGTGGAACTAATTGACATAATTAAAATTTACGTACAAAATAAACTCGGGTATGAATTTAAAATAAAAAGAAACTAACATAATCAAAATTTACTTACCTTCTTCTTTTACCGTGTGCTACGAACACAATAATTATCTTTAAGAAATGAGATCGGAAAAAGTGGGTGATTAAGAATTTATTCAAAAATTCTCTCTCCACCACAAATTCTTTCACTCACTAATCCTTCTCTTCCTTGGAAAATTGTTGTGAAAAATGAAGGTTGAGAGCTCCCTATTTATAGGAAAATTTTGGGGAAGAAATAGAATTTATAAAAGTGTGGGGAGATGGGTGAAATTAAAATTTTAAAAATTAAAGAATGGGCAAGGGATGGGCAAGGTATGGGTTGAGTGGAGGCTATTTGGGAGTGCTTGCCACCATTCCCACTAAATAAATTTTTAATTAATTACTTACCTAATTAATTAATCCATTACCTAACTAATTATTTTATTATTTTATTATTTTTCTTAATCATTATTATCATTATTATTATAATTGTTATTAATTTTAAACTATTTTTAGTATTTATTTATTTTATTATTTATTTTTGAACAAGAATTTAATTTGAATTTTGAAAACTCATGTGGGCCCTACACGGTCTTGTGGGCCCCACACAACTTCGAGACCCGAATGGATCCTACGTAACTCGAATAATTCTTATACGATTTTTATGCATCCTAAATAGCTTCGAAACTCGTGTAAACCTCCATACGGCTTCGGGACTCATGTGGGCCCCACACAGTCTTGTGGGCCCCGCATATGATACTTACATTATTATTATTTTATCATATATTTCTACAAATTATGTCAGTCAAAACATTATTTTATGTACATATTTACGTATATAAACAGTGTCTACCCTGTTTATCCTATGAAATTCCATTTTGACCAGGCCGACCTCCAGGGAGCGACTGAGCCGCAATGGTCTCTGAGCACTCGCTTAGACAAGGTCTTTCTTAGGCATCAAACATGGAATCAAGGATCCTAACAGAGAAACACTTTTTTTTTTTTTTAATACTAACTATTATTATTATTATTCATTTTTTTTTTCTTGGGTTATTACAGACAAAATTCAGAGTAGCCCAAATTCTTCTCTCGCTATTTTCTCATCGATGAAACCGCTGTGTTCATCGACGAGGTCTGGAAATTTCTGGAAATTATTATTATCTCCAAAGTGCGATGTCATCGACGAAGTATCTGCCTCCTTCTATTCCTGTTTTCATTTTCCTCCCTCTTTATTATTAAAATACTATTATTCTTCGGGTCGCTACATTCTCCCCTCCTTATAAAATTTCTTCCTTGAAATTTACTATTCATATAATTCATCATCCCTTAAAGGAAAATGGTCTACTTATTTTATTACCTACCCTCACTTATGGTGGAGGAATACCGTGGTTACATGGGTAGTTATGGGAAATTACACATATAAAACTAAAAACTATCTACTAACTAAAATCAATACATGTACCTGCAAAAGAAACTTATCTAACTATTATACTTTACCTGAGTACCTTTATACCTCTTGGAACAACTGCGGGTATCTCTGTCTGATCTTCTCCTTGAGTTCCCAAGAAGCTTCCTCTATAGCGTGATTTTTCCACAAAACTTTTACTAATTGAACTTCTTTGGTGCGCAGTACTTGTGTCTTTCTATCTAAAATCTATACAGGTGTTTCTTCATAAACTAATGAATATTTCAGCTCTATTTCTGCATAACTGATTATGTGGGACAAGTCTGGAATGTATTTCATTAACATAGCAACATGAAACACGTCATGAATTCTAGCAAAGATGGTGGCAACGCTAACCTATAGGCAACTGACCCTATTCTCTCAAGTATCTCAAAAGGGCCAATATACCTAGGGCTTAACTTGCCCTTCTTTCCAAACCTCATAACTCCTTTCAGAGGAGCTATCTTCAAAAATACTCGATCTCCCACGTCAAATTCTAATTCTCGACGGTGAGTATCTGCGTAGCTTTTCTGCCGACTCTGTGCTGTACTAATTCTTTCTTTAATTAGTCAGACCTTGTCACAAGCCTGCTGTACTATCTCTGGACCCAAAACTCGTCTTTCACCTACCTCGTCCCAAAAGAAAGGAGAACGACATCTCCTACCATACAATGCCTCGTATCGAGCCATGCCAATACTATCCTGGTAGCTGTTATTATAAGAAAATTCAACTAACGGTATAAACTGAATCCAACAGCCTCCAAAATCAAGCACACAAGCACGAAGCATATCCTCTAGTGTCTGAATCGTCCTGTCAGTGTGACCATCAGTCTAGGGATGAAAAGCAGTGCTAAAAGCTAACTGCGTACCCATAGCCTCCTGAAAACTTTTCCAGAATCATGAAGTAAATCGAGGATCTCGGTCCAAGACTATGGATACTAGTACTCCATAAACACAAACTATCTCCTGAACTTATATCTCTGCCAGTCTGTCCATGGAATAACCAATTTTAATAGGGATGAAATGAGCGATTTTCGTCAGACGATCTACAACCACCCAAATCGCATTCAGTCCCTGTCGTACTGGTGGCAACCCCGTAACGAAGTCCATCGAAACGTGGTCCCAGTTCCATTCTGGAATGAACAGTGGCTGCAACTGTCCTACCGGTCTCTAGTGCTCAGCTTTAACCTACTGACACGTCAAGCATTGCTAAACAAACTCAGCTATCTCCCTCTTCATTCCCCTCCACTAGAAATACTCTCGCAGGTCCTTATACATTTTAGTACTGCTGGATGGACTGTGTATAGGGAACTATGAGCCTCCTTCAATATAGTTCTCCTAATATCAGTATCTGCAGGAACACATAACCTAGTATGGAATCGTAGAGCTCCGTCATCTGATATGCTAAACTTCTCTCCCCGACCATCCCGCACTCTAGCCATCACCTTTGCCAACTCTGCATCATCGCCCTGAGCTGCTTTAATCCTCTCGTATAGTGTAGGCTGAACCACTAGACAGGCAATAACTGCGTAAGGACTCTTTTCTACCAATTCTATACCGAGCCTCTCCAAATCCATCAGAATTGAGTGCTGAATCTCCATAGCTGCCATTACGGGTCCCCCTGATTTCCTGCTCAAAGCATTTGCCACTATATTTGCTTTTCCTGAGTGGTAACTAATCATGCAATCGTAGTCTTTAATAAGTTCTAGTCACCTTCTTTGCCTTATATTCAACTCTTTCTAGGTAAATAAATATTTCAAACTCTTATGATCTGTGAAAATGTCGCACTTTCCACCATATAAATAATGCATCCAAATCTCAAGAGCATACACCACTGCAGCAAGCTCTAAATCATGGACAGAATAATTCTTCTCATATTCTTTAAGCTGTCTAGACGCATATGCAATGACTCTGCCATATTGCATCAACACGCATCCAAGACCCTTCAAAGAGGCATCATTGTATATTACGAATCAATCCTCCCCTGAAGGAATAGCCGGTACTGGAGCTGAAACTAACCACTGCTTTAACTCTTGAAAACTCTGCTCACAATCATTAGTCCATTCAAATTTTAGACTTTTCCTTATAAGTTGTGTTAATGAACCTGATAGCTTGGAGAAACCATCCACAAAACTCCGGTAATAACCTGCTAATCCCAGAAAACTCTTGACTTCCCAAACATTTCCCGGCTTTTCCCAACTCACCACTGCCTCTATTTTACTTGGATCAATAGATACACCTGCTTCTGAGATCACATGGCCGAGAAATGTGACCTGTTTTAACCAAAACTCACACTTCTTAAATTTTGCATATAATTTCCTTTCTCTCAATATCTGCAACACCAGCCTCAAATGATGCTCGTGCTCCTCAAAACTCCTTGAGTAGACCAGTATATCATCAATGAACACAACTACAAACTGGTCCAAATACTGATGAAACACCCGATTCATTAGATCCATAAATACTTCTGGTGCATTAGTCAACCCGAATGACATCACTAAGAACTCGTAATGCCTATACCTGGTACGAAATGCGGTCTTCAAAATATCTTCAGCTTTAACTTTCACCTGATGGTAGCCTGACCGCAGATCAATTTTTGAGTAAACCTGGGTCCCCTAGAGCTGATAAAATAAATCATCGATCCTAGGGAGAGGATATTTATTCTTGACTGTCAGTTTTTTTATCTCTCTATAATTGATGCATAATCTCATGGTTCCATCTTTCTTTTTCACGAACTGAACTGGCGTACCCCAAGGCGACACATTGAGCCTGATGAAACCTTTGTCCAACAATTCTTGTAACTGTTCTTTCAATTCTTTTAACTCTACCGGGGCCATACGGTATAGTGCTTTCAATATTGGTGCAAATCCCGACAACAAGTCTATAATGAACTCAATCTCATGATCTAGTGGCAAACCAGGCAATTCTTCTGGAAATACATCTAGGAATTCCCTCACTAATGGTATGTCAGCTTGTCCTAATTCTTATTTTGGAAATTCTTTTATATATGCAACATACCCCTGGCAACCATACTGTAACAATCTCCTCACCTGAATAGCCGACACTAGCTGTGGTGAGGCACGTACACGTGAACCCGCGAATCTAAATTCTAACTCGCCCGGGGGTCTAAAAATTACTTCCTTTAGATGACAATCAATACTTGCATGATAAGTTGCTAGCCAATCCATGCCCAGTATCACATCAAACCCCTGCATATCTAGGACCACAAAATCGGCTAACAGCACTTTCTTCTGAATACTTACTGAAAAATTCTAGAGGACCCTCCTGCATCTAACCACAGATCCCATTGGCGTACCCACAGACAGTTCTATATCTAGTAGCTGAGTCTCTACCCCAGTTATTTTGAAATACCCCGCCGATATAAAGGAATGGGTGGCACTTGTATCAAACAAAACAACAATTGTATATGGTAAAGTAGTAAGGGTACCTGTGACCACGTTTCCAGCCGTCTCAGTGTCTCCCGGTGTCAATACGTAAACCCTTACTGGCGCGGTATTTCTCTGCTGACCTCCGCAAGGCGCCTGGTATCCTCCCCAAAATGGCCTAGGAGTCAGTACATAACCTGGTGTCATCTAACAAGATCGAGCCATATGACCGAGTCTCCCACAACGGTAGCAAACATTCTCCCCTAATCGACATTCACCCGGGTGTCTCTGTCCACATTTGGTACAAATGGTGGGAGGCTGACTACCCTAAAATCCGCCCTGCTTTACCATTTGCCTATGACCTCCGCTAGATCTACCTCCCCTCCAAGGGCCTCGACTGGGACCTGCCTGAAAGCTCGAGGGTGCGGTCCTTTTCTTTTGACTCTGTGTCTTAATCTCTTTCGGTAGACTCTCCTCTACTATAATGGCCCTGTCAACCAACTCTATAAAATCCTAGATCCTTAGTACCGCCACCTACCTGTAGATATATCGCCTCAAATTCCTCTCGAACATTCTGGCCTTCTTTACTTCATCAGGGACGATATATGGGCAAAAACGCGAGAGCTCAATAAATCTCACCGCGTACTGCTGGACTGTCATTGACCCCTGGGACAGGCTTAGGAACTCTTGAATTCGAGCCTCTCTGACTGAAGCAGGATAGTATCTATCAAAGAATATATCACTGAAATGGGCCAAGGTCATCGGCACTGGAGTCGTCCTCTGCTCCTCCAATAGTCTAGCAGTCGTCACCATCTCTCAGCCTCCCCTGCCAATCTATACATACCGTACATAACTCTCTGCTCGTCAGTGCAGTGAAGTACTATCAGGATCTTCTCTACCTCCTGCACCTAATTCTCAGCAACTGCAGGGTCAATCGCTCCAGAAAAAGCTGGCTGATTCATCTTCATGAATTTCTCTATGGGGCATCCCTGAACTGGAGATGGACCTCCCTGCTCTCTAGAACTTCGCGCTATCTCAACCATAACTTGCTGAGCCACACTATGTAGCACAGCATCAGAATCCCCACCTACTGCGCCAGAAGGACCAGCACCATCATTCCCACTAGTGTGAGCGCTATTGCCTCTTGGGTCCATCTTATAAACACATAGAACACCGTTTCAGAATTCTATTTCCATACAGACCCAACTTATTCAACTAAAACTTCAAATTCTCTATTAAGCATCCCTCATGATCCTAACCCCAAAATCAACTCCTGCAACCCAAACACATGACTCGTCGACAGTTTACTATGGTTTTTCCTGAAATCATTACCCCAGGAAAAATACAAAAACTACCACGAAATCCTGTATCCGGATCACAGAATAAAACCTCAAATCTTTTTCCTATATTCTGGTATTGTTTTTCGCTGCACTCTAGAGTCTACAGAACCTAACAACCTAGGCTTTGATACAAAAAAATGTAACATCCTCAAAATTTTCACCATTTTTTTTTTATAATAATAAATTACTCCAATACCTGCATGTAATGGGCACCCCTATGCAGCAGAAAAAACATAAATCACATAACCACATATACATGTATATACAATACCAAAATTCAGTATTTTCAACCATAGCTACATAATACATCTCTCTCTCTAGTGTCAACTACCCAAAAATACAAAACCCTTCACAAAACTTACCCTATAACTAGGGTGACCAAATGATCTCTATCCTCAAGCCTGATCTGCTCGCTTAATGGGCTCACCTGAAAAATGTTAAAGTAATGGGGAGAGTCGACACTCAGTAAGTGGAACTATGATATTACTAGTGTGTGGTGACCGAGTCATAAAATTTTAATAATAATATTTAAAACTGCATGATCTGGAAAATCTATAAAACACATGTATAAAAGCTTAAAATATTTGTATCATTTGAGCTTTCTATCATTCATACTACTATAACATACTACATATAATAAAAACTATAAATTTGTATACATATATATAACTGTGTTCTTTCCCTAGGACTCTGTATGTCATGATTTGACCCCTTATGACAGGGTTGTGTGGCCCGTAGGCGGGACTTAACCTGGTCGGCCCTCCAGGTAAGTCATCATACTCTACACTACCTCAGCCCGTCCAAACTGCATCCACTCCTAAGCGCGGGACTGGCTGCTACCTCGTTTAACCAACCCCATCTACCTAATGTACTGGGGAGCTGCATCCTCTCCGAGTACGGTTAGACGGTACCTACACACTATCTGAGATATGTGGTTGCACTCTATTTGTATATAGCAATGGTACCGTGTTCTGTAAACTGTATATGTCTGTAATAACTCCACAGGGATCTAATACTATAAAAGTACATCTATATATATATATATATATATATATATATATATATATATCACACACTATCTGAGATATGTGGTTGCACTTTATTTGTATATAGCAACGGTACCGTGCTCTGTAAACTGTATATGTCTGTAATTACTCCATAGGGATCTAATACTATATAAGTACATCTATATATATATATATATATATATATATATATATATATATATATATAGCTTTACTGTTTTCATTCTGTTTCCAAAATAACCATAATGCTATAATTCCGTACTGTAAAATCTGAGTAATTGTAGCATCTCGATGCTCTGATTGTATAATCTGTCTTTATAAACTACGTGTTATGATATTTAGGAAAACATAGCATTCTGTAAAAACTATGATATACTGAACTGAATAAAATCTATATAAATCTGTCTATTAATCATTTGTGAATAACTGTATATACATGCTATATAACATGATATGCTGAAGTACTGTATAAATTTTACATCAGGTAAATATCTACTCAGGCCACACAACATTAAAACAATCGTTCTGTAGAAACTGCATAATAACTGATATATATGTATCTATGAAAACTCTGTTAATATTCTTAAAACCCTAGCATAGCATATTTCCCTTACCTGACTCCTGCTAAAATCCCCTACTAAGACGGGTCCTACACCCGCAGGGTTTCCTACTTGACACCCTGAAAATAATTTTTGCTAGAATAAAATGTCACTATTTCTATGTGTACAGCATTTTCTACAACTTCTAGAAAGCCAAATTCTGAATAAAAGACCTTACCCTGGATTTGGGATGAATTCCAACTTTGGCCCACTGATGATCCGCTCCAGCAGACTTGAAGAGAACTCCATCAGGAGCATCGTGGTGGCCTCATATCGTCGATCCGGTGACTAACGGGGCCAGAATCTAAGAGAAAAGAGGGAGAGGCCGTAGGAGAGAGAGAGAGAGAGAGAAGAGAGTGGCGCTGATTTTCTGTGATTAAAATGAGTTTAGGGCTATTTATACTGCGGGCTTCATCAACGAGCCACGTCATCTCGTCGACGAGTCCTTAAGTAATTTCATCGATGAACCTTACCCTACATTGATGAAATTTAGAGTAGCCTAAATTCTTCTCTTCGTTTTTTCTCATCGACGAGACAGGACCTCGTCGATGAGGTCTTAAAAAATTATTGTCGACGAAACCCCTATGTTCGTCGACAAGGCCTAGAAATTTCTTTAAATTATTATTATCTCCAAAGTGCGATGTCGTCGATGAAGTTTACTGCCTCCTTCTGTTCCTGTTTCCATTTTCCTCCCTCTTTATTATTAAAATACTATTATTCTTCGGGTCACTACAACTCCTCTCCATATTCACATCCTATCTATGCAGCGGAAAACATAACACATCAAACTTTATTTACAATACTAGAGTGCTAGAGTCTCTACATTATACATACAGATTTCCCAAAAATTCATTAGAAATCCTAAGGATTTTTTAACATAACTTCAGACCCCAAAATAAACACAAACCCTGTATTCTTGAAACTACACCTCCACTATCTCAGAGCTTGTTCCATTTGGCTACCTGGATTACCTAGAATGTTTAAGATTCCTGGAGTGAGACACCTCTTAGTAAGACGAAATAAGTTATACCAGTGTTTGGCAGATGGGTTTTACACAAATAACAAAACTATTAATTTAAACTATAACTAAGATGGCAATTTAATGTATATACGTATCATAAGTCACACCCATACCTATTAAAATACACATTTTCTATTTGAATGTACTTCTAGCAGTAACTTCATATTTCCCCAGATGGATAACTATTATCATGAATTAACTCCGCATGATCGGGTTGTGCGTCCCGTGGGTTGGACTTAACCATGGCTGGCCTACTAGGTTAAGTTAGACTATAACTCGTCTATAGTACGATTGGCCTGCTCAACCTGGTCCGGATTGCCAGGGAGCTCCTCTACTCTCCACTGAGGCACAATCGATTACCATTGCCACACTCTATCTGAGATGTGTGGTTGCACTATCTATATTGTATTGGCTACGATACCATGCTCTATATTCTGTTCTGGTCCATCAAGGTTCTAATATTGTATAATACTATTTTTGTATATTACTATTTTACCATGATTCTGTATAAACTGAAATACCATGATTCTGTAATAACTGTAATACCATGATTCTGTAATAACTGTAATACCATGATTCTATAATAACTGTAATATCATGGTTCTGTAAAAACTATATTATCATGGTTCTATAATAATTGTAATATCTTGATTCTGTAAAAGCTATAATATTCTGGTTCTGTAAAAGTTATATAAAATTCTAGAACAAATTTTGTACTAATTCTAGTATTTCTCATGCCACGCAATTTGAGTAATGCTCATAATACTATATTTTGTATGAGAAAAATGTATTTTATTATTGAATGGGAAAATTGTATTTCCTGCTGTATGAAAATAATATATCATCTATAGGGTTTTTCATGCAACCCAAATTTCTGAATTTTCCCGATTATGCATATCATTTGAAAGATGATAATTTCCATACCCTTAATTTTATAACATGTAATATCTAGAAAATCATATACTGATATCTCAGAATCTGATACTATACTTTAACCGGTAAAATTACTAAAATTATCTAGCATAACTTATTCCCCTTACCTGATTTCCTAGGGGAACGCTCGTAGGGATCCCAAATCAGTGCTCGCGATGGTCGCACGAAACCCTGTATTCTACAAATCCTAACTTTATCAGTTCAACCCTAGAATGCCTAACATCCTAACATTCCCAAGTCCGCAAAAATCAAATAACTAATTAATCTTAAAAACAACTCCCTTACCCTTGTTTTGGAGTGGTGCCTAAAATTCTCGAATTACAAAACTGCTCCGGTTAAATTGCAGAGAACATCGCTAGGATCCCGAAATGACGTTCCTTCTTCGATTCGGGCTTAAATCGAGCAAGAAAAATGAAGAGAGAGAGAGAGAGAGAGAGAGAGAGAGAGAGAGAGAGAGAGAGAGAGAGAGAGAGAGAGAGAGAGAGAGAGAGAGAGAGAGAACTGGCTGCAGCCCTAAGAGGAGAGAGAAAGTTTGATTTTTAAATCAAATAAAATGACTTAAACCCTTTATATAGGGTTGCTGGTGCAGGGGAAACCATCGACAATTTGGTATTTTAACCAAGCCATTTTCTACTATTTTACCCTTAACCTGCCACGATAATAATAAAACGATCGACAGTTTTCTACTCCCCCGCCAAACCGTCGATGGTTTGGTCTACACCAAACCAAATTCCTCTTTTCCTTTGTTTTCTCATTATTCCTATTTTCTGAGTCACTACAAATTACCTTAGGCCCATCACTCCTCTAGTCTTTTCTCCCTTTCTGTGTCTGATTAGCTCCCCGCTTCTCTACTTTCTTCTTTCTCAGCTCCCTTGCTTTCTGCAATTCAGCAGAGTTTCTTATAGGGGTTCTCAACTTGAAGAACCTCTTTTCTCTTTTTCTCAATTCGACAAGGTGTTGCTAATGCTCTATTATGGTGTGTCCTTTGCTACAGTGAGACTCCCTATTCATAGGGATGTTGAGGGATGGTTTTAGTGCCAATTTTTCCCTTCTAACAGAGTTCCCTACACTGGTAGGGAATATTTCTTTTAACAACCTTATTTTGCACACGTGATTGCATTTTATTATTTTTTATTTTGGAAATTCTGTCGCCAACTAACTATGTCATCTCTTTTTTCATGCGTAGGTGATTTGAGGGATGCATGGTTTAGTCAAGTGGCAATTGGAGAATGGAGGGCTTTGAGAGATGCTCCCAAGTGGCTGGCAGCGATTTGAGGGCTTCAATTTTCCTTGTATTTTTGTTCATTTTTATTTTTGTATGTAATTTTGGATGTACCCCCACCCCTTGTACCGCAACCATTATTTGTACACCTTTGAGCTTTAGTATTTTATTTTTATATTTTAGTTTTCTGTATTTTGTACTTTTTATTTTCTGTATTTTGGCAACACAGCTCTTTACCTCATAGTCCCTGGGCACGTGCCTACCCTTTTTTGAATGAAATTGTGAGTTTATATTCATTTTCAATTTTGACCAGAATTTTTGTATCACAGTTGACCAGTCATGCTCCCAGAAATACCTAGAAATAAAATGACCTTAAAATTCCACAAATACCCGATTTTAAAAGACTCAATTTTGAAAAAACTCAAATTCAAAAGACTTAATTTAAAATCTAGGACTCACATTAAAATTTAATTTCCTATGATGAAAGGAAATTTAACTAGAAGTTAGAAGAATTCAAATTTTAAAATTAAAAATTAAAATGGAAAACACCACTTTTATTTTGAAATTATGGGATCTCAACTAAAATTAAAAACTTAGAATTCTTTCTTGACATGCCAAGGACTTGAGTGGAGATCCCAACAACGAGACTTATTTTCGAAAAATGAAATTGACTTTTAGGTTGAAAGGACTCAATCTAAAAATGAGCGACACCTGAACTTGTGTTTTGAAAATACACGGTTTACCTTATAACCCCTAGACTAAGAAAAGAGATTAATTTTGCAACTAAAGAATTTTTACCAAGACAACTATAGTAAGGGACTCCAAATTTTTCCTAAAATGTTCGGACTCAACCTGAAGTAACATGACCATTTTGAAAGGACTAGGACTCTAGACCGGACTCAAATTTTGAAAAGGACTCAATTGAAAATAACCGGGACTTCGAATGAAAATAGAACAATCAGTGCTTAATCGAACCTAAAGTCAAACTTTATTATATCAGGTCTTCTTAGGAGGGTTGTCTGGTTAAAATTGGGGTGTCTACAACTGCCCCTCTTTGCAGGCCTTATTGCTTCAATGTAATAGTAGGAACTTTCCTACGTTAATTGTAGCAACAAGCCTGTAAAGATAAAAGACACCTATTTTAACCAGGCCACAACTTTAGTTAATCGGGTGCTACTTCTACCAATCAGGGATAGGGGTTGCACTTATTCTAGGAAGTTAGTAGTTAACAGTTAACAAGGGTTAGTGGTTAGTATGCAATCACAAGGTGTGGAATGTGGCTTGCATTGGATGTGATGATCTGAGCCAGAGCGGGTACAAAAACCCGAGCCAAAACCTTCCTAAAATGGTTTGCTATGGATGTGATAATCCAAGTCACAACGGGTATGACGAACCAATCCAGAACTTTCCTAACATGGCTAGCTACGGATGTGATAATCCGAGCCATAGCGGGTATGACGACCCAAGCCAAAATTTTCCTAAAATGGCTTGCTACAGATGTGATAATCCGAGCCACAACGAGTAGGATGACTCGAGCCAAAACCTCCCTAAAATGGCTTGCTACGGATGTGATAATTTGAGCCACAGCGGGTAGGATGATTCGAGCCAAAACCTTCCTAAAATGGCTTACTACGGATGTGATAATCCAAGCCACAATAGGTATGACAACTCGATCTAGAACTTTCCTAAAATGGCTTGCTACGGATGTGATAATCTGAGCCACAACGAGTATGATGACCTGAGCCAAAACTTTCCTAAAATGACTTGCTACGGATATGATAATCTGAGCCACAGTGGGTATGACGACCCGAGCCAAAACTTTCTAAAAATGACTTGCTACGGATGTGATAATCTAAGCCACAACAGGTATGAATACCTGAGCCAAAACTTTCCTAAAATGGTTTGCTACGAATGTGATAATCTGAGCCACAACAGGTACAATGACCCAAGCCAAAACTTTCCTAAAATGGATTGCTATGGGTGTGATAATTCGAGCCACAGTGGGTATGACGACTCAATCTAGAACTTTCCTAAAATGGCTTGCTATGGATGTGATAATCCAAGCCATAGCGGGTACGATGACCCGAGCTAGAACTTTCCTAAAATGGCTTGCTACAGATGTGATAATTCGAGCCACAACACGTACGATGACTCGAGACAAAACTTTCCTAAAATGGCTTACTACGGATGTGATAATCCGAGCCACAGTGGGTACGACAACCTGAGCCCATTTCTTCTTGAGTATTTAGGTGTGAAATCCTATGTTTGGAAAATGGTTACTTTACTGGGAAATTCTAATCAGGTACATGACCCTGAGATCTCGGATAAATGCTCGGGTTAGCTCATCTTTGGGGTCAGCTGCCCCAGTTTCAAGGTGAATCAATGTGTGCCTGGGGTCAGCTGCCCCAGTTTCCAGGTGAATCATTGTGCACCTAGGGTCAGCTGCCCCAGTTTTTTGAGATTAGAAAAATAGGTTGTGCTTAGTCAAGTATGCTAAGTGACTATTCGAAAGCTTTTTCAACATGGTCAGCGTGAATGGTGCTTTGTTGCTATATGTATGCATGTTGCTACTTATGATGCCTAAATGCGGGGGTAAGCGTGCATGTTGATGTGATGTGCTTTTTCTTTTCTATGCAATGCATGATAATGCATGAATCTTTTTCCCGCATGCCTGTGAACAATAACCCGATGTTTGATTTTTGTTATGTTGTCAAATTCCTATCTAATAAAAAGGTGCTTGAATAGGTGTTACTGAAACTGCCCCAGTTGCAACTAATCATTGATTTGGCTATGCTTCAATTGGATAAGAAGGTTCTTGAATGGGCTCTACTGAAGTTTAACACAGAATCTGTCCCAATTTGTGGCGAATCACATCTCTTGCTAAATTCCCTCTGCCATGAAGGCACTAGGACTGGCTCAACCGAAGCTCAAAACGAAATCTGCCCCGGTTTGCGACCGATCTTCATTTTACCAAATTTCATTCATGTCATGAAGGCACCAAAACTAGCCTTACGGAAGCTTAGCACAAAATCTACTCCAATTTGATCCTAGCTTTTTCAAATTCCACTCAGATATGAAGGCGCTTGAAATCTGTGCCAATATATTAGCAATTCTGAACCCTTTCGACTGTCCATCCTTCTTGTGGATTTTTAAAAAATGAAAAAGTTTTTTTAATGAAAATGATTATGCATTCATGACATCAATTTTATAAATTAGAAGCTTAATCTATGCAAAATAGATGTTTTAGCATGTTCAAGAGTTGTTTTTAGTGAGGAGCAAATTTTTCAGGATCAGGTCATTGGGTAGTTCAGACTCAACATTGAGTCTGACAAATCAATTGAGACATCAATGTGTACCAATCTAGTTAGGTCTTTTGATAGGACCATAATTTAGGCTAGGGTATAGGTCAGAAAAGAAAAGGGTATAATAAGGATCAAGTTTTTATGAAGGGTAGTCATTGGTCATAGATCACATTTACAACATGTCCCTCTTCTTTTTCATTCTTTCTTTTTCCTTTTTCATTAGTTGTACTTTTAGTTTTTGTGAATGAGTTATTAACATTATTTTCCTTCACAAACCTCTTGGGACAAAATACTTTCGATACTGCCCCAATGTGGGGTGTGATCTTTTGACGGGTTCATCAAAAATTGAATTTTCCTGGCTCAAGAGGGTTAGTGAGGGGTTTTTTTTTTCTTTTCTTTTTTCTTGTGGGTAGCTAAAAAATGACATGCCATCGTTTTGGTGGCCAATTTTTGTCTCGCATGATTTTCCAAACCCTTGAAACCCATCCCTGTTTAAATTTTTGAAGATGACTTTTCAAAAGAAAATGGTTCAACATTCAGGTTCAATTTGTTTGGCAAGTGATAAATTAATGTTTGGTTCTTTATGGGAAAGCTGGCCAGCCAAGAAGGGTTATCTGTCCTTTGATCAAATAATGAGCAGATAATAGATTCATGAAGTAAGAACATAATCATTTTGCTAAATTCCTTTTGAGGGTTTACAAGGTTTCTAAGCATAATATTTCTTTACAGCATCAGAATTGATAGGGTGCAAGAGATTGGTTCCATCCATGTCTGCCACTAACAGGGCGCCTCCTAAAAGTGCTTTCTTCACCACATAAGGCCCTTCATAATTAGGAGTCCACTTACCACGAGGGTCAGTATGGATCAGTAAAATCTTCTTTAATACTAAATCCCCTTCTTGGAACTGCCGAGGTCACACCTATTTGTAGAATGCCCTCGTCATTTTTCTTTGGTACAACTGCCCATGAGCTATAGCGACCATTATCTTTTCTTTAATCAAATTTACCTGGTTATACCGGGACTGTATCCATTTTGCCTCAATCAACTCTGCTTCTTTTAGGACTCTTAAGGAAGGAATTTCTACCTCTAATAGAACCACGACCTCCATTCCATACACCAAAGAGAGAGGGGTAGCCCCTGCAGGGGTTCGAACCATGGTTCTATAGGCCAACAGGGCAAAGGGAAGCTTGTCGTGCCAATCTTTATAAGTCTCCATCATTTTCTCCAAAATGTTCTTGATATTCTTGTTGGTTGCTTTAACTGCCCCATTCATCTGTGGTCTATAAGGAGTTGAATTATGATGCCTAACCTTGAACTGTCTACATAACTTTGTCATTACCTCATTATTCATATTATTGGCATTATTTGAGATTATTCTTTCTTAGATCCCGTATCTACAGATAAACTCTCTCTTTATGAACCGGAAGATTACATTTTGGGTGACGTTGGAGTATGATGCCGCTTCTACCCACTTGGTGAAATAATCAATAGCCACGAAGATGAAACGATGCCTATTGTTGGATTTTGGGGTAATTGGCCCAATCACATCCATGCCCCAGGATGAGAAAGGACAAGGCACCGATAAGAATTGGAGTTGGGCTGGTGGAACTTGTATACGATCCCCACAAATATGACATTTGTGGCATCTTCGGGAATATTCGATACAGTCTCTCTCCATGGTCATCCAATAATATCCACTCCTGAGGATTTTTCAGGCCAAAAAATGACCTCCTGCATAGGTGCCACAAACTCCTTCATGAACCTTCTACATGATATGTTTGGCTTCTTGCTCCTCTACACATCGTAGGAGAGTCATGTCGTGGTTTCTCTTGTACACTACTTCTCTGTCCAGGAAGAATCCCATGGCCAGCCTTCTAATTTTCTTTCAATCGTTATTGGTGGCTCCTTTGGGATACTCTTGTTGTTGGATGTATGTCTTGATATCAAGGAACCACGGTTTCTCATCGATCTCTTCTGTCATTGTGCAATATGTAGGTTTAGCCTGCACCCTTATACGAATTGGCTCAATCTCCATACCAGTTCCCCTTTGATCAAAGCTGCCAATGTCGCCAGTGCATCGGTAATCAAATTATTTTCTCTTAGTAGGTGGGAAAAGCTGACAAGATCAAATTCCCTAATCATCCCCTGGATGTACTCTTGATATGGTAGCAACTTGGCATCTTGTGTTTCCCACTCTTTATTTAACTGATGAATAACTAAAGCTGAATCTCCTTGGATAGCCATTTCTTTAATGCCCTTGTCAATGGCAGCCTGCAAACCCAACGCACATGCCTCATATATGGCTACATTGTTAGTAGAAGGAAAAGTAAGTTTGGCCACGACCAGGTAATGCTTCCCTTCCGGTGATATGAGCACGGACCCTACTTCATATCCCCACACATTGACTGATCCATTAAACAACATCATCCATCCTATCTGATCTCCTTTTTCTTGGCTTACTGAGTCAATGTCCATATCTGGGAAATCAAACTCCATGGCACTACCCTTAATGGCCTTTCTCGTCACATAAGTAATATCATACTCAGTTAACAACATCTGCCACCGAGCCACCCGACTTGTTACTGCTGGCTTTTCAAAGACATTCATAATTGGGTCCATTTTGGAGATTAACCATGTCGTGTAATACAATGTGTATTGCCTCAGTCTGCTGACCACCCATACCAAAGTGCAACAAATTTATTCCAAATCAGAATACTTAGACTCGCATTCTGTGAACTTCTTGCTTAGGTAATAGATGGCCTGCTCTTTTCTCCCAGACTCATCATGTTGCCCCAACACGCAACCCATGGAGTTCTCCGATACTGCCAAGTATAAAATGAGTGGCCTTCTAAAAACCAAGGGAACCAACACCGGAGGGTTTAAGAAATATTCTTTTATCCTCTCGAAAGCCTCTTGACCCTCTTCATTCCATATTTTCGGGTTGTTCTTTCTTAATAACTTGAAGATGGGTTCATAGGTGGTGGTTAGTTGGGATGTGAACCGGGCTATGTAATTGAGCCTGCCTAAGAAACTCCAGACCTCCTTTTTAGTTTTTGTACTGGGCATCTCTTGAATGGATTTTATCTTGTTTGGATCCACCTCAATCCCCTTTTCGCTCACTATAAACCCCAACAACTTTCTTAAAGTGGCGCCAAAAGTGTATTTTTCGGATTCAACTTTAACTGGCATTTTCGCAGCCTTTTAAACAACTTCTCCAATTTGGCCGCTTGATCATCTCCATCCCATGACTTCACGATCATGTCATCCATGTACACTTCAATCTCCTTGTGCATTAAGTCATGGAACAAAGTTACCATTTCCCTTTGATAAGTGGTCCCTGCATTCTTTAATCCAAATGGCATGACCTTGTAACAAAAGGTCCCCACAATGTGATGAAAATGGTTTTCGCTTTGTCCTTCAGGGCCATCTTAATCTGATTGTATCCCGAGAATTCATCCATGAACAAAAATAAAGTGTGCCCTGTCGTATTGTCTTCCAATACGTCTATATGTGGAAGTGGAAAGTTGTCTTTTGGGCTAGCTTTATTCAGGTCCAGATAGTCAACACAAACTTGCACTTTCCCATTCTTTTTCATTATCAGGACAACTTTGGCCATCCATTCGAAATATTGGGCTACTTCTAGAAACCCAGCCTTGAATTGCTTTTTCACTTCCTCCTTTATCTTGATTAACATTTTTGGCTGCATTTTCCTTAGCTTTTGCTTTACTAGCTTAGAATCGGGATAAATGGATATTTTATGAGTTACCAAGTTTGTGTCCAAACCTGGCATCTCTTGGTATGACCATGCAAAGACATCCTAATATTCCTTTAGAAGCTTAATTATTTTTCCCTTTTCTTTACCCTTCAACAGTACCCCAATTTTTACTTATTTCGGTTCTTCCTCAGTTCCTAGATTTATCGTAGTTGTGGGGTCACTTTTGGTTAATGTTGGTTTTTCATTAGATTTCAACATTCTTTCCATTTCGGGTGATAAGTTCAGTTCATCTTCTTCAATTTTGGTTTCTTGAATTATGTTTTCAAAATTAGCATCAATTTCTTGCTCATGGGGTACTAGTGTTACTATCTCCCCTATTCCTGCATGAAATCAAAACAAACATCTTTTTGACAATTGGACTCGATGCACAAATGATGTCAAGGAAACCATAATTCATTTCAATAATGGAGAAAATCTATCTCGGACTAACATCATCCATAGATTGCAAAAGAAAATTGAAAACAAAGAAGATAAAATCATTACATGAAAGTAATAGGACAGTCAAAAGTATTCCAATTCTACAACTCGGCACTAATGGGTAGAGGGCAAACCCATCCGATCGGGCCATCTTTGGAGTCTTCCAAGTCTAAAACTAATATGTCCAGATGCCTCATTTCTGCCTCAAGATTCTCCTAGCTGCTCTTTCTGAAAATGTGGCTGATTGGTGGGATTTTAGTTCCCTAGTTGGCGTTCACCTTCCCTATAAGCCTCTCCATTCTCTACTTTTTCTTTTCTGCCGCCTTCTTTTTTCGGTCTGCATGGGTGGGAGTGTATTTGAGGCTATACCGATCTTTCACCCCTTCTAGTAGCAAAGGAGTTGGGACACCTTGGAGGTGCTTGCCTAATCCCTTACCTGGGCAAAATCCTGATATGATCATCTCTGAGGTCACCCTATACACTGTAGAAGAGATCTGGGGCCTAGGAACTGGAGAACCCTCCATATTGATAACTTAAAAGGCCTGGAATGAATCCTCAAGAGCTTCTTCAACACCTTCCATGTAAGGGGTGGAAGAGGGTTTGGTCACCATCAAATCTGTCTCCCCACTTACACACACCATTTTTCCTTCCACGAAAAATTTTACCTGCTGATGCAAAGACGATGGAACTGCCCTAGTGTTGTGTATCCATGGCCTCCCAAACAAACAACTGTAATACGGTGTAATGGCCATGACTTGAAAAGTTATATAAAAAATGATAGGTCTGATTTGCATGGGAATTTCTATCGACCCCACCGATTCCCTACGGGTTCCATCAAAAGCCCACACGATCAAGTTGTTTTGTCTCATGTAGGAAAGATCAATGGGAAATTTTTGCATGGTTGTCATTGGCATATCATTTAGAGATGACCCATTATTTATCAAAACTCTCGCAATCATGTGGTCTCGACATTTAATAGATATGTGCGGTGCTTTATTGTGCCCTTGGCCTTCGCTGGGATTTCCTCATCAGCAAATGTGATGTAATTGGTGGTTGTGAGACCCCCAATCACATGATTGAAGTTGTCAATGATGATGTCCTGAGGGATATAGGTCTGGTTAAGAGCCTTTAGCAAAGCCTCTCGATGGGTTTTTGAATTCAGTAACAGTGATAGGATAGAGATGTGTGCATGCATTTTATTTAGTTGGTCAACAATACTACATTCAATGTGCTTGATTATTTTCAAGAATTCTTCTACCTCTTGAGGTGGGACAACCTTTTTAACATTTCTATTTTGCTCCACTACCTTTCCTAAGCCTGCCATCTCCAGGTTCTTTGGCGTATATATCCTTCCACTTCGGTTAATCCCCTTCACTCCTACCATATTGTTGGCATCCTCTTTGATGTGCGCTTCACAATTGTACCTCCATAGCACTGCCTAGTTACTTCGATAGGGAAATGGCCTGGGGGTAGAGATTACTAGATGGGCTAGTGCCTCAAGGACCTGCGATGTCCTTCATGGTAGGAATGAATGACTGGTTTGTAAATTGGGGAAGCTCAAACTGATTTTCCCTGATAGTTTAAATCTCATTGGTTTTCTGAGTACAACTGATTTCCACACGTTTATCGTCTACCAGCTTTCGCAAGAATGCTCTGAAAGTCACGTAGTTCTGAACCGATCCTTCTTCATTTTGGTACGTACAGGGTATGCTATCTGGACTAACAACTCGTTGTTTTACTTGGACCGCTGTTGTGAGCTTATTGTACACCCATTCAAGTGTCATATGATCTAAATCTTCCTCTAGAATCTCTACAACTCCTTCATCTATCATTCCCACATTATCTCCTCCATGATCTAGTAGAGGGTTCCCTTGAATTCCCAGCTGCTTGTCATCAAATGCCAGCCAGCCTGCATCCCTAGATCTTGCACCTTATGCCTAAAAGCCCAACATCGGTCAATAGTATGGTTAAGAGAATTGACATGGTATGCACAACGGGCTTCGGGGTCATACCAGTGCAGGAAAGTGTTGGTAACAGGAATCCCGGGAATGGCGGATACCATCCCTCTTTCCAACAACTAAAGGAATAGCTTGGCATAAGTCATGGGGATAGGATCCACCCTCCAAAAGTTTCTGGGCACATTCCCTGCACATGTCTGCAAGTTTGGACGGGCCGGTAGATTTTGTTGAGCCGAAATAGGCACGGGAGCCATAAACTGGGGCCTTGCGCCTGCATGAATTGCTTGGTTCACTATGGGTTCCATTACAAAATTTTTTTTAGGCCATTGGTTCCGGCCTCTTGAGTATCGATTCCTCTTATTATACTGCCCCTGGATCATCTGGGCTTCCACTTCTTTCTTCTTGTTGGTCCACTTTTTGCTTGGACTAGTCTCGACGCTACTACTTTTGGCCTGTCCTGCCTTGATGGTGACCTCAATCCTCCCTCCAATAGCCATAATATCCATGAAATCATAGGGAGGTTCTCCTAGAATATGCGCATGGTAAAGGTCTTTTAACATGCTCACAAACAAGGAGATGGCTTCCCGGTCATCCACTGGAGGGTTCAATTGGATAGCCATGTCTCTCCATCTATAGGCATATTCCCTGAACGTTTCTATAGGTTTCTTCTTCATTGATTGCAGGGTCATCCATTCCAGTGCCATTTCCATCACATGGCGGTATTGGGTTATAGAAGGCATTGGCCAGATCTCTCCATGTGCAAATTCGCGCTCTGTTCTGCTGGACGTATCATCTGACGGCCGCACCAGTTAGACTAGTCTGGAAATAATGCATCATTAACTTCTCGTCGTCACAGTAAGCCTCCATTGCCTAACAGTATAATCGTAAATGGGTTTAAGGACACCAGGTTCCATCGAACTTCTCAAAGTCTGGTACCTTGAATTTCGGTGGTAGCACTACCTTTGGTACCAAGCATAGGTCTACCGGATTGACGGAATGGGATGCATCGGTCCCCTCAATGGACCTCAGGCGTTCTTCGAGCACCGTCTATTGGGAACCCAGGTATAGGTACAGCTGGGATGAATGTGGCCATATTTAGTGGTGGGCCCTCTTTGACAACTTGTAATGGCCCGGATGCTTGCCTATGGACTGGTGTAAAACCCGGAGCATGGACGGGATCCATGTCGGCCTCGTCATTCTGTACCTGAACTTTCTTTACCTTGTTTAGTAAAAAATCCAATATCTTGTTCATCTTGCTATTTAGTTCTTCCTGTTTTTGTTCTATGCCCAGGACCCTACTTTCCAATTGTTCTGCCATTATCCTAGCCTTTCTTCTGGTATTGTAGGTGTGAGTGGGCGCCTTAATTGTTGCAGTTCTCTATATAGAAATCCCTCTTTTTAGAATAGTGAATGCATAATTATGCTATGCAAATGCATGGGAAGAATAAATGAATCGGTATATACAAACCACAACATGATCATGTATGCAACCTATTATACTCTATCCAAGGTTCATGGAAAATATCGTCATCACTTTTAGTAAAAAAGATTTTTTATACAATATTTTAGAAATAAAAAAAGTACTGAATGACTCAGACTGATCTTGAATTCGAAACTCCAAGCATGTTCCTCACTGAATTGCTTGCGCCCGTCTGAGCTGACTTTGGCCTTAGAGATATTGCGTTGGCTATCTTTTGCTGCAAAGTTTGGTACTTGGCTTCCCAATGGCTTGCTTTTGTCATGCATAGCTCCAACTTTCCCAGCACCTGGTTGTATCTGTCCCTCTGTGTGTCCCATTTACTCTCCAGCTCCTGTATGTCGAGAGACTTTTCTTCGATTTCAGCTCTAGTGCCTTCTATGATCCGAGATTTCCTATTGAGGGCTGCTTGAGGTGCCCGTCTTTCTTTTCTTAGAGCCACTACTTCTTTTTTTGATTGCATGTACCGAGTTCTTTGCCGCTTGACTTCCCTGCAGTAGTAAGCAACCAAACCCTCCTTCCTTTGTTCCTTCTGTTAATCTTCCACCACGGCTCTTACAAATTTCCTCTCTGCCAGGTGCATACTTTATTTTGACTATGAATTTGCTACTGGAGCTTTCTTTTGAGCTACGAGGACTTTTGGTATTTGCCTGACCCACGAGTTCACTCTGTTGGCCCACCATGGTTCATAGTTTCTCTAGACACCTGAGTCTTGACTGTTCAACTCTACCAAACATACATGTTTACAAGACACTGCGAATTCTCATACCTGCTTCTTATTATCACCTTATCCACATGTGAATTGAGCATCTGCCAGCCCATGTGTCATTGGTATGAATTGTACTACCCCCACTTGCCTTCTGAACATGAGGGGTGCGTAATTGATCCCTCCCCAAGGACCTATCAATGGTACCCATGGGAAATTTCCACACTTGTATATCACGTTTGAGCCATCCATCCATGGTGCCTGCCAATCCATCCCTAAGTCAGCCAACTTGTGTAGTTTCGTGTTCCATTCAGGCTTGCCAGATTGCTCCTTCCATTGGGTTTCCTTGAATTTAGCCAAAGGAATTCGGATAGCCGAGGAAATGTTGTGGAAACCTCCTTGGTTAGGTGATAAGTGGCTGCTTACGATCCAAACATAAAGTAGTAGTATGCAACATTTTAAACACTCTCGTCTATTCATTCTGTAGCTATTGAGGGAACAAAAAGTTTTTGCCAGGATGCCTTGCACTGGATTGACTCCCTTCTGTACTTGAGCTACAAACGAAATGGTTGCTTGGTCAATAGTGCTTAGCTCCTTTGGAAAAATGACTATACCGTAAATGGCTAGTGCCATTACGCATATTTGAACCTCTTCCTTTTCTTCTTTTTCCATCATTTCTTTCAGCTACTTCTAGGAGATTTTTCTAACTTCTGCACCTTCCTCTGAGAGTGTTTTCTGAATCTTGATACCGGTGGCATTGAGCAGTTCCTTCACGAAAGAGGTACTGGAATTATGTACATAGGTTCGGTATGGCGTATGGGATTTAACTAAATGCAATAGTGAGGTATACTCTTCAATGGTTGCTGCCAGGTCAATTTCGTCCATCATAAAGCAGCAATACAGAGGGTTCCAAAACTTGACTAGTGCTTTTATGGCCCGAATGTTCATTGAGACATGCAGCCAGAACCCGATATGCCCATATTCTTGAGAGAATTTTAACCGTCGCGCCGAAGACCATTCTTTCCATATGACTTTCAACTCGTCCGGTGGATTGGATCTTGTGCTGATGCTAAACCGATATGGTAATTCAACGACAGACCCCTGATTGAGACTGTCGCCCCATTTGGCCTGCTGACTTTCTGAATATTGTTGTACTGCAGACTCTGTCTCATGGTAGGCTGCTGGGCTTTCCATGAATGATTCAGGATATTTTTCAGAACCTTGGTAAAGTATATGTGATGCCTACGTGCATGCAATATGTCAGACATGATATCACATAATTCCAAAACAATCATATACAAACATGAAACCACGCTGAGAAGGATGAAGCTTCTGTCCCAACTCAGGGTAGGTATATGCACAGGATTCTTTGGAGTTCTATTCTAGGCAAAGAACTTCAGATGATTATGTGTGGTTAGGCTTTAATCCCTACTGACAAAAAGGTTCCCAGATTGAACTTCAATCCTCCCCCACAGGGGTCCAGACAAAGCCTGCATTGAGCGAAGTGGTCCGCGGGTCCCATCAAGCTCTGCCACGAAGGAACTGACGCTATTACACTCCTATCCAATCCTAGTAGGTAAGGCTTGGGTATAAAGCATGAGAGTTTGTGAATTTCTTCAATTTTGACCTAATCCCTCTACTCCACGTTCATCCACATGTTTATTTAAGCCAAATATTCACAAGTAATGACATGCTTAAAAGTATGTACAATTAATTGCATGCTTGTCAAATTATTCACAAGTAGTCACATGCTTGACAAATTACTCACATGCATGACAAAGTACTCACAATTATTCACAATTAATCATATGTTCGTCATGAATGAAGTATTCATAGATAGTTCAACCTATATACATGCTTTACAAGTATTTTCAAACACATATTCAACATTATTCACAAAAATGAGTGGGGGTAATCAAAAGGCTTATCAAATTTAAGTTTTGGGATAACTCTCAATTAAAAACTGGCTCGACTCTCAACAATCCCCAGCAGAGTCACCAAGCTGTCACCACGTCCCTAGACACGAATTTGACGAGAGTGTAAAAGGTGGTTTTAAAAAGTATTTTCATGGAAAACATGGTGTAATGGAGTCGTCACTAACCTTTTGGAGTATGGTTAGAACACTTAATTACTACCCAATTAAGGGCAGAATTGGTCTGCGCTACCAGAGTTGAGCTCGAGAGTTCGGTTACGTGAAGGGAAGGTATTAGCACTCCCTACGCGCCCGTTCTTATGAATGGTACCTAATTAATCAAAAATTATCCCAAAATAAATTTAATAAGCCTTCGAAATTACTCCCTTTCAAAAAGTGTAAAGAAACGCACGAAATAAAAATACTATATAGGTATTCCCTTAGAATTGGGGCATATCGTATTTCGAAGAGTTCAATGCCTCCCATTGTAATCATCGGAATCGGAAAATCGAGAAAATAGTTTGAAAAATACACTCCCAAGATTTTTTGAAATTTTTATGGTTTTTATAAGTGTGAAAAAAAATAAAACTTCGAGAGGCTTGGGACTTCATTCGGGATAAAAAGAATGTAAAAAATTATCTTTAACTTCAAAAATATTTTCCTTGATTTTTCTTCCATTTTCTGAATTTTAATAATTTTCTTGACCTTTGAAATAACAAAAAGGCAGTTAAAGCAAAATTGAAAAGTTAAAGTGTACTCCCAAGAGGGGGGTGAATTGGGTTTTAAAAACTTTCTTTTTAAATTCTTGTTTTACAAGTTCTTTTAGTTAAGTATGAACCCCTTTTTCAATTTGAGTTATTTTATAATCACAACAATCAACTTCACGAGTACAACAACCAACACTCAAACCAATCAATAAAGTAAGCTTGATATTACAATGTGAAATAAAATAGAAAATCCAATGAGACTCCAAAGTTCAAATACTGGTATCAATTAAGTATCTTAAATTAAGTATATAACTAACCAATATATTAATGAGCTTTGGTATTAATCAATCAACGTACTCCCTTGTGGTTTTCGCAATATATTGATCAATCAACATACTCCCTTATGGTTTCCAAAATTCCCAAAAACAAATTAATATCCAACAAATTAAGTACACAACCACGCAGTTTATAAGTGCCAAAATTTAAAGAGAGTTGACACCGAGTTTTTACGAGGTTCGGCTATACCCGCCTATGTCCTCGCCTTAGGCAACACACCTAAGGATTCCACTATATCACTCCTTTACTGGAAAAGCAAACCTTTACAACACTCCTTCAATAGTATAGTGTCCTCCTCTCCAAGCGATACTCCATGCTCGGTACAATGATTCAAAAACCTGGACCGTAAAAAAAAAAAAAAAACACAAGAACAAATTCCTGTGTACAAAGACACTCTCACAATAGAGCTGATTAGTACAAGTTAGAGCACTAATATACTTCAAATTCAAATATCAATAAAGAATGAATTTGAAGTTCAAGAAATTAATCACCGGGTTCGTTTTTTAGATTGAAAGAAGCTTGGTAAGAACACAAGACCTGAATGGTTGTATCAACAGGAATTCAGTATAACTTCAACAAGAGTGAGTGAGCAAGAAAGCTTTGAGAATTAGAGACTTTGATTGCTTGATTACTTGTGTTGTTGTTATCTAAATCCTTTGGTCTTCCATGTATTTATAGAGTTCTAAAAGTAATTCCTTATTACCCAAGTTTACTTGGAGTATTTCCCAAGTATTTACAAAATTTAGAGCCCAAGAAAAAAAATTTGAAGACTTTTCAATTCTACTTTATTTCAAAAAATACGAACGTCGGTCGCTTGACCAAAAGGTGTCAGTTGCCTGTCACATTAAAAACTCAATGTATTTCAAAAGTCAGTGCTCTGTCAGTCACCTGACAATATTCTTTCAGTCACCTGAGAATGTTTTGTGAGGTGCCTATCACAGTTCTATTTGCCTTTCTTAAAAACCATATAATTTGCAGGCCGCCTGATGAAACCTAGTCAGTCGCCTGAGCATGAATTTTAACTATTTTTAAGATTTTTTTTCCGAAAACTCTTTTAACTTTTAATCTTGGAATCTTTGATTTGAAATTTTAAAAATATGTTTCCCAAGGTTTTTAAAAATAGGTCTCTAAGTTTTTAATCATTCCTAAAGAGCTTCAAAGCATTCACATTGACTTCAAATTGAAGTACTTACATAAGACTTTCCTTAAGACTTAAACTCTCTAAGTGTAAAGTCTTCATGTATATCTTGCTTTGAGTCCATCTTGAGTTTGAGCTTCAGAAATTTTTAAGCTTTCATAAGATTTGAGACACTTGATCTGTTGAGCTTTCTTTTGATCACTTGTTTGGAAAGTAGGCTCTCAATGCACTCTTGATCTTGAACTCTAATGCTTAATTCCTGAAACATCATCACTTTAACCAAAACATGTTAAATTTTCTTGATTTTTTATCATCAAAATAAGATTCATAAGCCTTGTTAGGCCAAAAAAAATCATGAAAATCCAGTCCAAAAATATTTAAGATTTTTTTTCCTGAGTTTTATGAATTTTTTATGATTTTTCTAAGTGTAGAAACAATTTTTAGCCTTAAATATATTTTTGTGAATTTTCTAATCTTTTTCAAGTGCAAACACAAATTTTTAATTTCAAATTTATTCTTTACAATTTTTGTAAATTTTCTAAATTTTCCTAAGATTTTTCAAGTGCAAAATAAATTTTAATTTTCAAAATATTTTTATGGATTTTTCTGCATTTTTTGTATTTTTATAAGATTTTTGTTGAATTTTTAACATACAAATTATTTTAAGATGAAAAAACAATGAAAGTGGCTTGGAAACATTTTTAGAATCTTTCCAACTTTTCTTTATTTTTTTTAATTTTTTTAGATTTATTATGATTTTTATGGATTTTTTTTAATGAATTATCTAAACATTTAAATAATAATAGATAAATAAAATGAGGAAAACCGATGCAAACTGATTCAGGGGGTGAATCGGTCAAACATTGGCCGGTCTGAGGGAAAACCAATTTAAGGTCTTGGTTAAGATCGTGTGTTAGTATCCGAGTGGATGAGCATGTGGAGTAGGGATTGAGCACGTGGCATGATCACGAACGTCCATTGAGAGTGAGGATCCAACTATTGGCAAGGAGTCATCTATACATGGGGAACAAGGCTGCCAGGTGTCGCCTAGCAAGTGGAGGAAGGACCCTTCATCATTGCTTCTGACATGAAGTAATCTCAGTCGTTGATGCGGGGCAGAAATCCAATGGTAAAGGCGAGCCACGTCAGGATTGCTGATGTGTGAAAATCTTGACCGTGCAGGGTAAGTTTGATCGAACGCTGAGTAACAGGGCTTGCAGGGATTGATGGTCTGGTGAGATCTTGGCCGTTTAAAAGAGACACGAAATGAACAGCAATGGGAGGACCTCGTACATCTCCTGATCGAGAGGGCAGCAACACCCCACGTGTTGAAATCCTGCGGCGACATGGCTTAAGATACTTAAGTTGAAAATTTTTGTTCCTTTTCATTTTTCACTCTTTGATTTCGCAGCACCTCTCTCTCTCTCTCTCTCTCTCTCTCTCTCTCTCTCTCTCTCTCTCTTCCTCTCATCCTGTCCTTCTCTTCTGCGAGCAAGGAATCCTCTGAAACCCTAGCCCCTATTCTTCTCTCTGCAACTCTCTCAATCTCCTTTGTGAAGCAAATCCTAAAGATTTCTAGTTCTCGGTCCCTTCCCTCTGCTATTCTATCTCTCTTTGTAAACCTAACTCTGAAACACTAAGTCTTCTGAAGCTCCTTCTTTGAACCTTGAAGTCCTTCGAGTCCACTCTCTCTCTCTCTTCCTTTAACTATTTTTCTCTGGAAAATCGATGAGTAGGAAACCCTAATCCCTGAACCATAATCCTTGAAAACTTTGATCTCCCCAAACTTTGAAACCCTATTATCTCTTCTACTGGATCTGAAGCCTACCTCCGCGAACCCTTTAGAAATTATTCCACCTCCTAATGTGCGTTTTCAAAAATCAACTAGAGACTCAAACTCTAGCATTTTGGTGAACCACAAACATCTAGGGGGCGTTTTGGAGGTGAAGATGAGTCTAGAGACCGAGGGAGGGGCTTCTTCAAACACCCGAAGCTAGCTAAAAAAAGGATAAGTGCCCTCTTACATTTCTTTTTTTTTTGTTTTTGTTGTTTGTTTTTTTTTTTTTTTTGGCTTTTAAAGTCTTGTTTGAGATCTATTATGACATGGTTTTGGTTCTTTTGTGATATGGAATATTGCCTAGACACTAGTTGGGTTGCATGTTATGAGTGTTGATGTCTAGGTCTGTCCAGATTTAAGGTTTAGGGATGAAGGTTCAAGGATGAAGACAAGTGGACTCGTCTTGGCTCAATGGGTGGATGCCGGGTTGACTCGTATGAGTTAACTTGGTGAGTTATTTGTCCTCGGGTGAGCCCAAGTGGGCTAAGTCCTGTGTGTGGCCTGGCATGTGCTGGGTCTGAATCACGTGCGTGAGTGTCTTAGGTTATCTAAAAGATGGGCTTGGGGTAAAAAAAATTTTAACTGTTGGGTCTCAAGTACAATTTTTCAAAATGGGCTTTGTGTTACGAACAAAAACATGCCCAGAGGTTTCATTTTGAAAGATAGGATTCGATTTTAAAATGAGAACTGGGCCAGGGGTCTTTAAAATTTTTTAACTAGGTCAAGGTCATTTAAAATGAGAGCTGGGTTAAAAGTTGGAATGAGCTTGAGTTAAAATTTTTTGAAAATAGGTGAGGCTCGGCTGATTTTAAAGTTTGATTTGGGCCGGGGTTTTTTTTTTTTTTTTGTTTTTTAATGAAATGGGCTTGAAGGTTAGTTTTCAGGGTTTGGGCTTGAAGGTTTAAAAATTGGTTTTGGGCTTGAAGGTTTAAAAACAAGTTTTGGGCTTGAGGGTTTTAAAAAAAGGGTTTGGGGTTGAGGGTGTAAAAAACAGGGTTTGGGTTTTGGGGATTTAAAAACAAGGTTTGGGCTTTGGGGGTTTTAAAAAAATAGGGTTTGGGCTTTGGGTTAGTTCTCAAAACAAGTTTGAACCCAAATTTGAATTTGGGTCAGGGGTTCGAGTTTGAACAGAACTTTGGGTTTCAAGTATGAGCTCAGGCTCAAGAACTTGATAGGGGGGGTACCTGCACTCACAAACGCACAGAGTCTAACATAGTTTAAGCATTCGGAATTAGAAAAAGGGAAAAGGGAATTAAGCTTACCTCAGGCTTATTACTCCTCTAGTCTTCTTCTCCCTTTTGTGTGTTTGGTCAGGTAGCTGGTGTTCTTAATTAACTCCCCCCTTCTCTACTTTCTTCTTTCTCAGCTCCCTTGCTATAGTAACCTGGATAATTATAGAAATTAAATAATAAAATGAAGGAGAAGAAAAGGGAATTTCAAAGGGGAGACTCAGCAGGGTCTCGTCGACGAGCAGTATTCTTGGGCTCGTCAATGTGGACACATGTCTCGTCGACGAGAACTTACTGAGAGGTCTTATTTCAAGGCCTGAAATTCGTCGACGAGGGTTATGTGTTCATCGACGAACTCCTTTCTTGGCCTCGTCGATGAGGTGATGTGGCTCGTCGACGAAGCCACGTGGCCAGCCATCTCTATATAGCCAAAAACTCATATATATTTTTAGTGGAAGAATTCACCCATTTCATTTTCTCTCTCTAGAAAACAAACTCTCCACCTTCTCTCTAGATTTTCAGCTCTAATTCTCCCCTGTTCGATGATCAGAAGCTATCACAGTGATCTTGGGGAGATTCTCAACAACCTAACCAGAGCAGAATGTTGATTTGAGAAGTTTGGGCACCATCCCAATTCCAGGGTAAGAAGATTATTTTGATATTTTCAGTATTACCAGGTTTATCTGAGCCCAAATTTTGTGTTATATAAGAATATACTGACAGATATATTTTACAGACAGATATATTTCACAGACAGATATTCTATAGCATTTACATATTACCATTATTTGCAAAATATTAAAACCACAACGCTATGATATACAGTTTATACAGTTCAGATATTATAAATCAGTTATTACAGTTATTATAGTTCAGATATTACAGTATTAACATAATAGTTTGTGGTGTTATAGTTATTTTGGAATCATGATGAAACAGTAAGATGTATATATAGAAATAGTATTATTCAGTATTAGCCCCTGATGAATCAATTCAGATATCAGCAGAGCATGGTACCGTTGCTATTACAGATTAGAGTGCAACCACACATCTCAGATAGTGTGTGGAGGATTCCATCAATCGTGCCTGGAGGGATTGCAGGCTCCTCATAAGACTGGGTTGAGGTGAACGATTTGACGAGCTAGATACCAGTACTATGCCTCGGAGGTTTTGTAGATGGCCAGACTGAGGATTGGTAGAGTTACAGTTGACTTATCCTGGTAGGCCAACCAGAGTTAAGTCCCGCCTATGGGCCACACAATCCTATCATAAGGGGTTAAATCATGACGTACAAGTTTCTAGGGTAAATATCATAGTTATGTATACGTATACAGATTTACAGAATATCAGCAATTATATTATGATACTAAAAGTATGAAAAGGTAGAAAACTCAGATATTACAGTTGTATTTTAAACTATAATAGATGCAAGTTGTACTGTATATTGTTTTACTAGTCTTCATAGTTTCAGGTATTTATCAGTATAGTATTTATGGAACTCAATGGCCACAAACTAGTAATAGCATATTTCCTCTTACTGAGTGTTGTCTCATCCCAATGATTTAACATTTTCAGGTGATCCAGTTAAACGAGCAGAGCGAGCTCGCCACTAGAGGGATTGTTGCATTGCCCTGGTTGTAGGGTATGTGTTTTCAAGGAGATGTGTTTTTGGGTAGTTTTCAAGGGTTTTGGTGGATGTTACTGGGAGATGTGTTCTTGTGCATGTATATTTTGAAAAATTATTGCATTCTGGTATTGTAAATATGGATGTGCAGTTTTATGTTTTCCTGCTGCGTAGGTGTGCAAAATTGAACAGGGTTTCCTTAGTGCTCATTTGGGGCCTGAGATGTTATAGTAGATAATTCAAGGGTATCAAAGTAATTAAGCTTCAGTATTTAGTAAAATTTAATTGAAAAAAAAAAGTATAGAATTTTGGGTCGTTATAGTTTAGTAAGAATTTCGAGTCGTTACAGTTTGGTATTAGAGCCTAAGTTTCTAGGTTCTGTAGACTTTAGAGTGCGGTGGAAAACAATACCAGAATATAGGAATGGAATTTTGAGAAGGATAGAATAGAATATCAGTGAGATAATGTTGGGAAATTAGGATGAGAATTTAGGGTTTTGTTCTGCAGTTTGGAAGCAAGAATTTCAGGGTGGTTTATGTAAATTTCCTGGGGTGACGATTTTAGGAAAATCATAGTAAACTATCGTCAGTTTCTTTTTCCATATGGTGGGACTAGACCTTAAATTAGCAATATGAGGTATGAAGTATTTTAGTTAGAGCAGTATTGTAAGGTTTGGATTCTAAGAATAATTTGGTATTATTACAGGATGGATCCAAGAGGTAGTAGGGCACACGCTAGTGGAGATGATAGAGCAGGGCCTTTTAGTGCGAGAGATGGGAATTCAGATGTCGTATTACGCAGTGTAGCTTAGCAGGTCATAGCTGAGATTGCATGGAGCTCCAAGGAGCAGGGAGGTCCATCTACTACATAGGGATGCATGATAGAAAAATTCACGAAGATGAACCCTCCAGCATTTTTGGGAACAGCTGATCGTGCAATTGCAGAGAACTGGATGTCAGAGATAGAAAAGATACGGTGCTCCATTGCACCGACGAGCAGAGGGTCCTTTACGCCACATATAAGTTGGCAGGAGAGGGCGAGAGATGGTGGACGACCACAAAATTACTAGAGGAGCAGAGACCCATTCTAGTGTCGATGACCTGGGCCCGATTCAGAGACATATTCTTTGACAAATATTATACAGCCATGGTTAGAGAGGCTAAAGTACAGGAGTTCCTGAGTTTGTCCCAGGGATCATTAACAGCTCAGTAGTATGCGATGAAATTCATCGAGTTGTCACAATTCGCTCCATATATAGTACCAGATGAAGTTAAGAAAGCTAGAATGTTCGAGCGGGGCTTAAGACGAGATATATACAAGCAGGTGGTAGTACTGAAGATGCAGGATTTCACTGAGGTGGTTGAAAGAGCTACAGTAGTAGAGGAGAGTGAGCAGATAGATGTAGGAGTATTGAGCCAGAGGAAGAGGCCCATGCCACCGGGTTTCTTGGCAGGTCCCAATCGGGGCCTATGGAGAGGAGACCGATATGGAGGAGGTCAGAGACAGACGATCGGGCACAGTGGTGTTCAGGGTAGACAAATTATTCCTATCTATCCTAGATGTGGCCGAAGGCACCCAAGTGAATTTCGGTTGGGAGAGAATGCCTGCTATTAGTGCGGGAGATTTGTCCATATGGCACGATCATGTCAGGGACCTCTAATCCATGCACCAACTCATAAACCACTTCGGGGTGGTTATCAGGCGCCTCATGGGGGCCAGCAGAGGAACACAACATCGGCGAGGGTTTATGCGTTGACATCGGGAGATGCTGTGGCTGTTGGAGACGTTGTGATAGGTATCCTTACTGTTTTACCATATAAAGTTGTTGTTTTATTTGATACAAGTGCCACTTATTCCTTTGTATCGGTGGGGTATGTTAAAGTAACTAGGGTAGAGGCACAGTTGTTAGATGTTGAGTTGTCTATAGCCACGCCGAAGGAATCTATTGTGAGGTGTAGGAAGGTACCTAGGAACTTTCCAGTGGGCATTCAAGGGAAAGTACTACCAGTTGATCTTGTAATATTATATATACAGGGTTTGATATAATATTAGGTATGGATTGGCTGGCAACCAATCACGCCAGCATAGATTACTATCAGAATGAAGTGATTTTTAGACCCCCAGGTAAGCAAGAATACATATTTGTGGGTTCACGTGTGCGTGCCTCGCCACAGCTAGTGTCAGTTATTCCGACAAGGAGGCTGATATAGGGTGGATGCTAGGGATATATAGCTTACATAAAAGAACTGCCAAAGGAAGAATTGAAACAGGCTGATATTCTAGTGGTCAGAGAATTTTCAGATATTTTTCCAGAGGAATTACCTGGCTTACCACTAGATCGAGAGATCGAATTCACCGTGGATCTGTTACCAGGGTCGACACCAATTTCTAAAGCACTATACAGAATAGCTCTAGCCAAACTAAAGGAATTGAAAGATCAGTTACAGGAGTTGCTGGATAAAGGATTTATCAGGACCAATGTGTCACCTTGGGGAGCCCCAGTTCTATTTGTGAAAAAGAAAGATGGGACAATAAGGATGTGCGTAGATTATTGGGAAATAAATAAACTGACAGTCAAAATAAATATCCTCTTCCTAGAATTGATGATTTATTTGACCAACTCCAGGGGACCCAGGTCTACTCCAAAATTGACTTTCGGTCAGGCTACCACCAGGTGAAAGTTAAGGCAGAGGACATATCAAAGACAGCATTCTCAACCAGGTATAGGCACTACGAGTTCTTCGTAATGTCGTTCGGATTGACAAATGCACCAGCAGTGTTCATGAATTTAATGAATCGGGTGTTCCATCAGTACTTGGACCAGTTTTTTGTGGTGTTCATTGATGATATACTGGACTACTCGAAGAGTTTTGAGGAGCACGAGGGTCATTTAAGACTAGTTTTACAGGTGCTGAGGGAAAAGAAATTGTATGCTAAATTCAAGAAATGTGAATTCTGGTTGAGGCAGGTTAATTTCCTCGGGCACGTGATATCCGGGGATGGTATATCAGTTGTTCCAAGTAAAATAGAGGCATTAGTTAGTTGGGTGAGACCAATGAATGTTTAGAAGGTCCGAAGCTTCCTAGGTCTAGCAGGGTATTACCGGCATTTCGTAGATGGTTTCTTCAGATTATCAGGTCCACTAACACGACTCACAAGAAAGAATGTGAAATTTGATTGGATCGATGAGTGTGAATAGAGCTTCCAGGAGTTGAAGCGGCGGCTGGTCACCACATCGGTATTGTCAATCCCATTAGGGGAAGATGGTTTTGTGATATATAGTGACGCTTCCCAAAAGGAACTCAGCTGTGTGTTGATGTAGCATGGAAGAGTCATCACCTACGCGTCTAGACAACTTAAAGGGTATAAAAAGAACTACCATGCGCATGATCTAGAGTTAGTTGTAGTGGTGCATGCTTTGAAAATCTGGAGGCATTATCTATATGGTGGAAAATGCGAGATCTTCACCGATCATAAAAGCTTAAAGTATTTCTTCACCTAGAAAGATTTTAATATGCGGTAGAAAATATGGTTGGAACTCATCAAGGATTATGATTGTACTATCAGCTACCATCCAGGGAAAGCAAACGTGGTGGTTGATGCATTGAGCAAGAAAACAATAGGAGCAGCAGAGTCAGCAATGGAGATTCAGCACCCTATTCAGATGTATTTGGAGAGGTTAGGCATGGAGCTGATAGAGAGTGATCACCAGGCATTCATTGCCAACTTGGTGGTACAATCTACCTTCCAGGGGAAAATTAAAGTTGCACAAAATAATGACACAGAGTTGGCAGAGTTGATAGAGAAAGTGCAAGACGGTTAGGGGGAGGAATTTAATACTTTAGAAGATGGAGCCCTGAGGTTCCGTGCTAGACTATGTGTTCCCATAGATGCTAAGATCAGGAGGACTATATTGGAGAAGGCTCATAGATCCCTGTACACAGTTCATCCTAGTAGCACTAAAATGTACCGGGATCTTTGAGAGACTTTTTGGTGGAGCGAAATGAAAAGGGAGATTGTTGAATTCGTCCAGCTGTGTTTGACGTTCCAGTAGATAAAGGTTAAGCACCAAAGGCCGGCAGGACAATTGCAGCCACTCCACATCCCTGAGTGGAAGTGGGATCACATATCCATGGATTTTGTCACTGGGTTACCGCTGGCACTGCATGGTCAGAATGCTATCTGGGTGATTGTTGACCGATTGATAAAAACAGCCCACTTTCTACCTATTAAAGTTAGCTACCCTATGTACAGATTGGCAAAGATCTACATTCAACAGATAGTTTGACCCCATGGAGTGCCAGTATCCATCGTTTCATACCGTGACCCACGTTTTACATCACGGTTTTAGAGGAACTTGCAGGAGGTTTTGGGGTCTCAGTTATCATTCAACACGGCATATCATCCTCAAACTAATGGGTAGACAAAGAGAATGATCCGGGTAATCTAGGATATGTTGTGAGCATGCGTGTTGGATTTTGGTGGTAGTTGGACCCAGTATATGCCACTGGTTGAGTTTGCTATAATAACAGCTATTAGGCCAACATTGGCATGACACCTTATGAAGCATTGTATGGTAAGAGGTGTCGTTCACCTTTATACTATGATGAAATGGGTGAGAGGCGAGTTTTGGGACCAAAGTTGGTGTAGCAAGCGTACAATAAAGTTCGACTAATTAAAGATAGAATCAGTGCAGCTTAGAATCGGCAAAAAAGTTAGGCTGATACGCGCCGCTGGGAATTGGAGTTTGGTATTGGAGATCAAGAATTTTTGAAAGTAGCGTCATTGAAAGGATCTATGAGATTTGGGAGGAAGGGTAAGCTGAGCCCTAGGTTTATAGGCCTATTCGAGATATTAGAGAGAATGAGTCCAGTAGCTTACATGCTAGCTTTACCACCAGCATTGTCCAGAATACACGATGTATTTCATGTTTCCATGTTAAGGAAATACGTCCCAGACCCTTCCCATGTGATTAATTATGCAGAGATAGAGCTCAGAGATTCATTGATATATGAAGAGACACCAGTGTAGATCCTAGATAGGAAAGAACAGATATTGTGCACTAAAATGATTCTGTTAGTACAAGTTTTATGGAGAAATCATGCAGTAGAGGAGGCTTTATGGGAGTAAGAGGAGATACGATAGAGGTACCCACAGCTATTTGGTGGAATATAGTAATAGTCAGTATTGTTCAGATAACGATAGTTTTATTTTTCAGTGCAGAGTGATGAATGTATAGTTGTATTTTAGATTATAGATTAGATAGTCTCTTTGGTTTTGGGAGAGTTTTCTTTCATGTATATATTTGTAATCTCCCATAACTGCTTATGTAACAACGGTATTCCTCCGCCATAAGTGAGGGTAATTAATAAAATAAGTAGTCCATTTTCCTTAATGGATGGGGTTCAATACCGATAGCAAATTTCGAGAATGAAATTTTATAAGGAGGGGAAAATATAGTAACCCGGATAATTATAGAAATTAAATAATAAAAGGAATGATAGAAAAAGGGAATTTCAAAGGGGAGACTCGGTAGAGTTTCATCGATGAGTGCAGAGCGTTTGTCGACGAGCAGTATTCTTGGGCTCATCAATGTGGACACGTGTCTCGTCAACGAAAACTTACTGAGAGGGCTAACTTCAAGGCCTAAAATTCATCAACGAGGGTTATGTGTTTATCAACGAACTCCCTTCTTGGCCTCGTCAACGAGGTGACGTGACTCGTCAACGAAGCCACGTGGCCAGCTATCTATATATAGCCAAAAACTCATTTTTTTTCAGCCAAAGAATTTGCCCATTTCATTTTCTCTCTCTATAAAGTGAACTATCGACCTTCTATCTAGATTTTTGGCTCAGATTCTCCCCGATTCAATGATCAAAAGTTACCACGGTGATCCTGGGGAGATTCTCTACAACCTAACCGGAGCAGAATGTTGATTTGAGAAGTTTGGGCACCATCCCAATTCTAGGGTAAGTAGGTTATTTTGGTATTTTCAGTATAACCAGGTTTATCTGAGCCTAGATTTTGTATTATATGAGAATGTACTGGCATTTTGTGGAGTAAAATTAGGGTGTTACGATTTCAGAGTTAGGGTGTTTTTAAGACCTTGCAGGCATGGGTTGAGGCCCTCAGTGGTTATTTTTCCAGGTACTCGGGTAAATTATAGTTTAGGAAATGTGAGTATGATGATTTTCTAGAAAATATAGTGTTTTATTGGAGAATTTGTATATATGTATTTACAGGATTTTGAGGTTGATGCGCTGAGGGCGTGAGGGTTGAATTGGAGGCAAGCCTCCTAATCAGATAGGTAAGGGAAATATGCTATGCTATGAATGTTAGAATGTTTATCAATAAATTATATGTTTTTCAGATTATTATCCAGTATGCAAATTATTTGTATATTAAAAGATACAGTTTTTCAGGATATGAAATATTTATTTATTTAAGTTGTGTGGCATGAGACATTAACAGATTAGTACAAAAATTCTATAGTTTTCAGATTATTATGATTTACAGTATTCATGCAGAGATATGTTATATCATATTATACAGAATTATAAATTACACTATATATATAGACAAATATACTTTATAGACAGATACGATATAGATAGATATATTTTATGGATAAATATGATACATACAGATATATTTTACAGAAAAATATTATACAGACAGATATATTTCACAGGCAGATATTTTATAGCATTTACAGATTACCATGATTTTCAAAATGTTAAAGCCATAACACAATGATATATAGTTTATACAGTTCAGATATTACAGATCAGTTATTACAGTTATTACAATTCACATATTATGGTATTTACGGAATAGTTTACTTTGTTATGGTTATTTGGGAATCATAATGAAAGATTAAGATGTATATATAGGAATAGTATTATACAGTATCAGACCCTAATGAATCAGTTCGGATATCAACAGAGCACGGTACCGTTGCTATTATAGATTAGAGTGCAGCCACACATCTCAGATAGTGTGTGGAGGATTCCGTCAACCGTGCCTAGAGGGATCGCAGGTTCCCCAGAGGACTGGGTTGAGGTGGCTGGTTTGACGAGGTAGATACTAGTACTGTGCCGCGCAGTGTTTGTAGATGGTCAGGCTGAGGATTGGTAAAGTTACAATTGACTTATCCTGGTAGGCCAACCAAAGTTAAGTCCCGCCTACGAGCCGCACAACCCTGTCCTAAGGGGTTAAATTATGACGTACAATTTTTCAAGGTAAATATCATAGTTATGTATACGTATACAGATTTACATAATATACAAAGTTATATTATGATACTAGAAGTATGAAAAAGTAGAAAACCCATATATTACAGTTTACTTTAAGCTATAATAGATGCAAGTTGTACTGTATATTATTTTACCAGTTTTCACACTTTCAGGTATTTATCAGTATAGTATTTGTGGAACTTGGTTGCCACACACTAGTAATAGCATATTTCCTCTTACTGATCGTTATCTCATCCCAGTGATTTAACATTTTTCAGGTGATCCAGTTAGACGAGCAGAGCAGGCTCGCCGATGGAGGGATTGTTGCACTGCCCTGGTTATAGGGTAAGTGTTTTCAGGGAGATGTGTTTTTGGGTAGTTTTCTAGGGTTTTAGTGGATGTTACTGGGAGATGTGTTCTTGTACATGTATATTTTGGGAAATTATTGTATTTTGGTAATGTAAATATGGATGTGCAGTTTTATGTTTTCCCGCTGCGTAGATGTGCAGAATTGAACAAGGTTTCCTCAATGCTCATTTGGGGCTTGAGATGTTATATAGTAGATAATTCAAGGGTATCAAAGTAATTAAGTTTCATCATTTAGTAAAGTTTAATTGAAAAAAAAAGAGAGTATATAATTTCGGGTCATTACAGTTTGGGTAGAATTTCAGGTAGTTACACCTATTCTTTGCAATTCAGTAGAGTCTTTTCTAGAGGTTCTCAACTTGAAGAACCTTTCTTGTTTTTTTCTCAATTCGGCAAGGTGTTGCTAATGCTCTCTTGTGGTGTGTCCCTTGCTATAGTGAGACTCCCTATTTATAGGGATGTTGAGGGATGGTTTTGGCAACGATTTTTCCCTTCTAACAGAATTCCCTACACGGGCAGGGAATATTTCTTTTAACAACCTTATTTTGCACACGTGATTGCATTTGTTGACTTTGGTGCAATCCCAAGAGTGGGGTGAATTGGAGATTAAAATATTTCTTCCTAGGTTCAACTAAACTAGTAGCAGTATTACACAACCTAGGGGCAATCTAAGTATATATGAAATTGCAGATACAATATATTAATCACTTTTCAGTAAATACAATGCAATTTCGAGTATTTCCCAATCAAAAGCAATACTGTGCCAATTAGATATAAAATATATTCATTAAGGAAAATAAATTAAGCACAAAGCAGAATATAATGCAGGAAATGTAAACTTGATACCAAATATGATATCAGGGTTCGACCAATCCTGCCTACATCCCCGCCTTGGCTCACAAGCACAAAGATTCCACTACGGCTCACTTAACGGGTGGAGCAGGCACCTAATACAACACTTTACTAGGATGGTGCACCTAACTTTCCTAACCAGGTCAGAGCCAGTCTAAAACTTTTACCAGGGTAAGTCTCCCTTTTCAGGCCCACGCCTAGAATACAATAATCAATATTATTTTTACGTACAAATGAAGTGCTTCTAATCAAGCAAATATGTACCACAATACAGTTCAGATAAATATGCACGCACAGATGATAATAAATATGCTCAGTGCCAATAACGTGTGCTAAACACTCAATCTGACGTAAATGTATAATCAAGACCTAGAGTGTATTTCCAAGCAATCTTTGAAACTAAGTATTAATGTAAATCAATCATAACAGGCTTCAAAGAGTTCCAACAAGTGTATTCAAAATATCTCAGAAATGATTCTCTTAAAATAATAGCTCAAGAGATATTTGAAAAAAAAATAAGCTTGTGAAAAATATTTTGCAAATCAAAAATCACAAGCTTGATGAGTCTTGCAACAATGATGCAAAGACTCACTAACTACGAGGATTTTCCTACTCAAAGATTTATTAGTTAAATAGGGGGAAAAACCCTAGCTAAAACTCTCATTCAAAACCAATATTGCAATCAATAACAAGGAGAGTTTAAGCACTAGAAACACTCAAGAACACTCTTTAGAGACTTGATGTATCAAGGGAATAGCAAAGAGTGAGTATATGGACTTAGTGTATGAAAAAATATGCACTTGAAAATTAAGAGGATTTTTGGCTAATTGAAAGTGCTAATCATCCTTAATTTTTGCAAATGAACCCATATGTATAGAGAAGGCCAAAAATATAACCGTTTGGGACATACAAGGAATTATTTAAAAAAAATTAAATGAGTTTAAGAAATTAACCCTATTTTACCCTAATTAATTGTAGTAAAAATTTGGCCAACCCGAGAGTTTCAGTCAACTGAGCCATAGGTTTGGTCGACTAAACAGACGCAACAGAAAAAGTAAATTTTGAAATTTGGGTGCTTGAATGTGGGTTCGGTTTGCTAACCAAGGCGATTTTCCATTATGTCCGAGGTTCGGTCACCTGAACCAAAGTTCAGTCGCCCGAGGTGAAAATGAGCTATAAGTTTGGGTGCCTGGGGACGATGGAAAAGTAAGGGTGTGAGTTTGGTTGATCGAGGACAATGAAGTCCTTTTTGGTTCAGTCGCCTGAAGTCAGGTCAACTATTTGACCAATCCACGGTTCGGTCGACCGAGGCAATTTGACTTGCCAAGTTTTGTCGCCCAAAGTCCTTGTGAATTTTGCCTAAGGTTCATTACTTGATTTTAATTTTACCCCTGATGGCATGTGAACTATGGTGGGGTCTTGTGCACTAAGTGTGGGAACCTAAGGTCAATCTAAAGCCAAATTGAGCATACAGTCCTACCATACATGATGCAGTTATTACAGACCATATTGCACTACAATTCAGGCCAGAATGAAGAAAATAAAACCTACAAATACAAATAAGCATAATCTTCTTCAATCTTCCTCGAGGTCACCATACGCCATCATGATAGTCTTCTTTTCAATTCCATGGGTAGAGTGAACCTGCATGCAAGCTCAGGGCAAACATCAGTTCCAAGTGTATTTTTGTTATTATCAAAATGGGATATGACCAATTAGGTCAACAGCATATTATTACTTTTTATTTTGGAAATTCGGTTGCTAACTAACTATGTTATCTCTTTTTTTGTGCGTGGGTGATTTGAGGGATACATGTGTTAACCTTATAGGTTATACCCAGTTTTGATTACGACAAATACTTAGGTATTTAATGTCTATCAAGTTTGTGTGCAGGTTCATATTAGCAAGATCACTTGATGGCATATGAAGACTTAAAGACTAAAGATCGAGAAGATTCATTTTTGTTGTAATTTATACTTTATTCGGGTCTGTAATAATAATATACGAAAAGGTCTGTAATAATTACTGCATATCATGCATATAGAAGTAATAAGCTCTAAAGACCTTAGAAAGACCTTAAGTCCTTGCACTTGCACGTAATATTGTCCTCAAATATCACATATATTATCAGGGGAATTAATTGAAGTAAAACAGGACTTAGAGGGATAATTTAGTGAGGCTTCGGGTGACCGAACTGTTATGTTCAAAACACTTTGGGCAACCGAACCATTGACCAGTCAAAGTGTTGACTTGGTTTTGGGCAACCAAACCAAAAGGACCGTAGTGTCCTCGGTCAACCAAACTCATAATCTAACTTTTCCACCAACTCAGCAATCCAAACGTTCACGTTCAAAATTGCCTCGGGCTACCGAATACATGAGTTTGGTAAACCAAACTCAGGACCAGGCGACCGAACCTTGGAAAGAATGGAAACCACCTTTGGTCAGCAAACCGAACCATTATTCAAGCACCTGAAGTTCAAAAATCAACTTTTTCTGTTGTGTCTGTTCGGGTGACCGAACCATGGGTCAGGCGCCTGAAACTCTCGAGTTGTTTTAATTTTTACCGTGGTTATTTTAAGTTAAATAGGTTTAATTTTCTTAATTGGTTTTAAAATAAATTTAATAATACCCTACATAACCCCAACGGTTATAATTTTAATCTATTCTATATATAGGGGTTCATTTGCTTGGATTAGATAGTGATTAGCAATTTGATTAGCAAAAAAAATCTTTGAAAATTTCTAAAACCTATTTTCTCATACAAATTCCATACACTCACATACTCCCATTCCTTTGAGATATCTAGCATTCTGAGTGTTTTACTCATTGTTCTATATTGTTAGAAACCCTCATTTGTGTATTGCTTACTTGTTTTTCGGATTAAGGGTCTAGCTTGAATTTTCCCTCGATTTTATATAGTAAATCTTTGGTTGGGAAAAAATCTTATAGTTAAGTGGGTCTTTGCATTATTATTGCAAGACTCATTGGGCTTGTATTTTTATGTGCAAAAATATTTTTTACAAGCTCAGACTTGAATCTCTTTGTGCTTTGATATTGAGAAAACAATTTTTAAGACATTCTAAATTTCTATTGGTTCAAATCTTTGAATCCTTAAACTGTGATTGAGATTTTATCTTTACATAGTTTCAAAGATAAGCTTGATTTTTACACTCTTGTGCTTGATTTGAGATAATCATTATTCTAAGTGTTTATTGCACACATACACCATTGAGCTTATTGTTCTTACATTATTGGTGTGTTCTGATTATTACTGGTGTAAATTTTCTTGATCAAGAAGCATTATATTTGTACGCATCTTGTATTGAAATATTGTTGTATTCCATGTATGGCCTAAGGGGGCAGTAATCCAGCCCGAAAGGATTGGTTGTGAAGGTTGAGGTCAGCCTTGTGCTAATTGACTTGATTGTATTTAGGTGCCGCTCCACCCATTAAGTGAGCCAATAGTGTAATCCTTGTGCTGGTGAGCCAAGGCGGGGACATAGGCAGTTTGCCAAACCTTGATAACATTTCTGGTATTGTTTCTCTTTACTGCTTTCCCTTGCATGCTTAATTAGATTACTTGTGCAGTTTAATTTACGCCGAATATATATTGATTTATTTTATCCACACTAGATTGACCTTAGGCTTGTGTAATAATGCTGCTAGTGATTTGACCTAGGGGATTAATTTTTAAATTACCAATTCACCCCCCTCTTGGGATTATAGTAAAGCTAACAATTGGTATCAGAGCCTAGTAGCTTAGACTTAATAGTTATTTTTCAAAAGATCTAGATGGCTCATAGTACTGTAACCCCTATCCCTGAGGGACCCTCTTCCACACGCCCTCTGGTTTTAAGTGGTGTCAATTACACCTTTTGGAAACAAAGGATGCGCATCTATCTTCATAATATTGACTAGAAGGTGTGGAGTGTTGTCTCTGAGGGAAACTATGTTTCTGTGAAAACTTATGGTACAACTAGAGTTCCTAAGACTAAAGAGGAATATACTGATGATGATATGAAAGTTGTTAGTTTAAATGCTACCGCCTTGAATAACCTATATTGTTGTCTTAATGTTAATGAATTTAATAAAGTTATATCATGTTGATCTACTAAGGAGATATGGGATAAGTTAGAAGTCACATATGAGGGTACTAGAGATGTAAAAGATAGTAGGATTGATATGTTGGCCAATGAGTATAAAGCATTTAGGATGAACACTGGGGAGTCCATTCAGAGCATCTACACTAGATTCACACACATCATTAATTCACTGCATACATTAGGTAAGACTTATCCTACGTATGAGATGATTCGGAAAGTCCTTAGAGGTTTGCCTCCTATTTGGGAAGCAAAGGCTACGATCATATCTGAGGGTAGAGACCTTAAGGCTATGTCATTAGATGAATTGATAGGTTCACTTATCACCTATGAGTTAGCTATTAATGAGAGACTGAATGAGCACAATAGAATGAAAAAGGCGATCGCATTAAAAGTGTCTACTAATACTTCTAGTAAGTATAGTGAACCTGAATCTGGAGATGACATGGCTATGCTTACTAGGAAATTTAGCAGGTTCTTCAGGAAGAATAGTATGCCATACAGAAATTCTAGGGATTATGTATCTGAGAAGGGAGAGCCTAGTAGAAGAAAAGAAAAATTGAATGCTCCCACATTCTATAATTGCAACAAATTCGGGCATATCAAACCTGATTGCTCGTTGCTGAAAAAAGAGTCTAGGAAAAAGAAGAAAGCCATGAAAGCAGGTACCTCGTGGGATAGAAAAAACAGTAGCGATTCAAATTCAGATTGCAGCGACTCTAAGATTGCAAACTTGTGCTTGATGGCACGAGATAATGAGGTATTATCTTCTTGTTCTTTATCCCCGTATTATTCTGATGATGATTGTGATTCTGATAGCATGCCTACTTTTAAAGAATTACAATATGAATATATTTGTGTATCTAAATTGTTGAAGAAAATGACCAAGGAAAATGATGTTTTGAAAAAGAAGTGTGAAAATTGGTCAAAATTGTTTGAAATTGCAAAGAATTCTCATGCATTAATTCTTAAAGAAAAAAATTTGAAAATTACCGAGCTTGAAAGAAAATTGGAGGATAGCTCCAAATTTGTTTATTAAATTTACTGAGGGCTAACAAAATTTTGAGAAACTTCTTGGGGCCCAAAGAAACTCTCTTACCAAAGAAAGTCTTGGATTTAATGGTATTGAAAATGTGAGACGACCTAATCTTTATTTGGGACATTTTACACGAGAATCAAAATCCCAAATTCCACCTAAAGATCTTCGGTGTCGAATGATATGCTTCAAATGTAAACAAATTGGTCATATCCAGTTTGACTGTCCACTTAGATATAAGCATGTAAGAATTAAAAAGGTATGGAGAGTCAAAGGTGATCCAGGAACTAACCATTGTGGACCCAATAGAATTTGGAGACTAGCGTCAGTTACTTAGTTTTTCTTGCAGGTGTGCTTGAGATCGCCCTCCTCCAAGGACCAGTGGTACCTCGATAGCGGGTGCTCACGGCATATGACTGGCGACAAGGCTAAGTTCACATCCATCACTCCTAAGGATAGAGGATACGTGACATTCGGCGACAATGCAAAGGGGCGAATCATCTGCATAGGTAAGGTTGGTAAGGAACCTTCCCTAGTTATTGATAAGAACCTTCCCTGGTTATTGATAATGTACTATTTGTTGATGGTTTGAAACATAATTTGTTAAGTATTAGCCAATTATGTGATAAAGGGTATAAAATGTCTTTTGAAAATGATAAATGCATTGTTGAGAGTATTACTGCTGAATGTCATAAAAATGTGTACACAACTAGCTTTGATAACTTAGCATCTCAACAGGTTACATGTTTTTCTACAATAAATGAAGCTAGCTGGTTATGGCATAGACGTTTAGGACATGCTAGTATGGATTTTTTATCAAAACTTGTGAAAAAAGATTTGGTTAAAGGCTTACCTAAAACACATTTTGTAAAAGATAAAATTTTTTATGCATGTCAACTGGGTAAGCAAATAAAATCAAGTTTTAAGAAAAAGAAATTCATATCTACCACTAGACCACTTGAAATGCTACACTTAGATTTATTTGGTCCTAATCAAGCTCAAAGTCTAGGTGGAAAATTGTATGCCTTTGTTATTGTAGATAATTTTTCTAGGTTCATATGGGTGATGTTTCTTTCTCATAAAGATGAATCATGTGAACAATTCACTAAATTATGTAGAAGAATTCATAATGAAAAAGGCTACAAAATCACACACATAAGAAGTGATAGGGGAACTAAATTAAAAAATGATGGGATAGAAAACTATTGTGACCTAGAGGGCATTTCACATAATTTTTTTGTACCTAGGACCCCACAACAAAACAGTGTTGTAAAAGGAAAGAATAGGTCACTATAGGAAATTGGTAGGACTATGCTGAATGAACATAAATTACCCAAATATTTATGGGCTGAGGCTATAAGTAATGCATGTTATGTCATGAATAGAGTATTAATCAGGTCTTCACTTAATAAGACTCATATGAATTGTGGAACAATAGTAGACCTGATATTTTCTATTTTCATATTTTTGGTTGTAAATGCTTTGTACTTAGAGATAATGAACATCTAGGGAAATTTGACTCTAAATCTGATGAAGGTATTTTTCTAGGATACTCACTTAACGGTAAAGCATATAGAGTTTTCAATAAAAGAACTTTAGTTGTTATTGAATCTATTCATGTTGTGTTTGATGAATCTAATCCATTTTCTAAAAGAAATGATTAAGATGATATTGATATTAGAAAAGGTTTAGATAAGCTTTCTATTGAAAACGATGTGGATATCAACTCAGAAGCAAATGATAAATCAATTGAAAATGATAAAGTTGAAAGTGAGGCTCAAGAACTGTCTAGGGATTGGAAATTCATTAGAAACCACCCTTTAGATCAAATTACAGGTGAGCCTTCACGTAGTGTTGCCACCCGGTCCTCCTTAAGAAACCTAGTTAGCCATTTTACATTTTCATCTCAAGAGGAGCCCAAAAACATTAAGGAAACCATAGAAAATGAGTCTTGGGTAATGTCTATGCAGGAAGAGCTTAACCAATTTGAAAGAAGCAAAGTTTGGACCCTAGTTCCTAGGCCTAATGATCATACAATTATTGGAACTAAATGGGTATATAGAAATAAGAAGGATAAGAATGGGGTAGTAACTAGAAACAAAGCTAGACTAGTTGCCCAGGGATATAATCAAGAAAGAGGGATAGATTTTGAAGAAACCTATGCTCCTGTAGTTAGAATGGAAGTCATTCGTATGTTGCTTGCTTATGCCACTTTTAAGAACTTTAAATTATATCAAATGGATGTAAAAAGCGCCTTCTTAAATGGTTATATAAATGAAGAGGTATATGTAGAACAACCACCCAGTTTTGAAAATCATAAATATCCTGATCATGTATACCGATTATCCAAAGTCTTGTACGGATTGAAACAAACTCTTAGAACTTGGTATTAGAGGCTTAGTGGTTTTCTATTTAAGAATGGGTTTACCCATGGCAAAATTGACACTATACTCTTCATCACGTCTAAAAATGATGATATGCTCCTCATTCAAATTTATGTTGATGATATTATTTTTTGAACCACTAATGATGATTAGTGTAATAAGTTTGTCAAATGCATGCAAAGTGAATTCGAAATGAGCATGATGGGTGAACTGAGTTTCTTCTCAGGACTTCAAATTAAACAAGCCAAATATGGGACTTTCATTTGCCAATCTAAATATGTTAGGGACTTGCTAAAGAAATTTAATATGGAAGATGGTAAAATTCTTGGTACTCCTACGCATTCTTCCACCAAACTTGTAACGACCCGACCCTTTATACGGACCCAGATTGTTACCACATATACAGAATACATGTACTTGATAAACATACATAAACAACCCACTCTAAAAAGGGACATACGGGTGTATCTCATACATAACTGTAATTCAAATGTTGCAGAAAACATAAACATCCATAGGGATTCTATTAGACATATACTAGAGTTCTAACTATATCTTTAATACATAGGATCCATACTTAAAACATAAACTGTATTACATCCCTAAAAGAAACTAACCAGGCTCACAACCTGGTACTAGAATAAAAACTTACTCCTATCAATCAGATTCTACGCTCCAAAGTCTCACTAGAAAACTAGGATCGATGCCTTGAAGGACCTGAAATAAAGGTTGTAATATTGGGGTGAGACTTCTCTGTAAGGTGGAAGATATTACAACAGCACGTGATTACATGAGTTCATTCTAGTTAAAACAGTCGCACAATTCCACATTTATATTACTGCACCATAGGAGATATACAAATATAATTCAACATCGTTACAAGTGAGAGTTCCCGAGGCTAGGGTAGGATACAAGCCCATACACTGTACGATCCCTCCACATGGTACTCAACCCTGTGGCTTTGCCCATTTTAGTTTTTAAATCATATATATGAATATTTAGAACAAAGACCAGCTTTGAAATATCATAATATGCCTATTTACCTTGTGGCATGTGTTGTGCACTGATAAATCTAACATGCCCTATTCATGCAGGCACTGTCAAGCATCTATTATATAGTCCGATTGCCCCACCTGGTCCATTATTTCACCAGTGGTTCCAATACTCCTACAAGCCGACTTTCTTTGTACCCACACTGATTCACATGTGTGGTTGCACTGTACTTTAGTAGCAATGGAAGTATCTTTCAACTCCTTTAATATGAAGTATCTTTCAACTCCTTTAGTAACAAGTTGTGGTCCTATTTATCATATACACAATTTACAATGAAAACATAATAACTTGTGCATTTTCAGTATTTTCACAATCTCACTAATGAACTAAACAAGCATTCTTTCTTTCTTTCAAACTGAGGTATAAACCGGCACACGTACTCTCGGTTTACCCTTTTTCACATATAAAGTTTGGTATTTAACCGGCACCTATTTTCCACAGTTTCAGATAGTATAATGGAACCTTAGTTCCTATAGTTCATAACTGTATATACCAATGCATTATTAGTCCATTTAACATCAAATATCACGTTCGTTTTGTCAAAAACTGCTTTAAGGAGTAATCGGTTCAAAAAGTCATTTAAATGAAAAATGAGGGTTCGAGCATCCCCTACTTAGTAGTTTAAAGCAACTAGGTAAGTTTTTAAAATGCTTGGAGATCATATGCAAAAATCCCAAAATTTACCAAAACCGTAAAAATAATTAAACTGACACTTTTACCCTATAGAATTTTGCAAATGAACAATCATAATAGTATAGACTACAGTTTTACTGGTTTACTTTTCAAATTAAACTGATGTAAACAAATCCTCTTATCTTAAACCTAAAATCGAAACACAAATCCAAAACAACGACCCGGGATCCCCAAAACCTAAAAATTGAAGAACAATACTTTAAAATAATTTCCTATACTACCAATCTACAGTACCAAAATTGAATTCAGACCCTTACCTCAATTTTAGGGAAAATCATGAAATTCCACAAACGAAGATCCGTTCCACAATAAACGTAGAGATTCTTCTCCTGATCCACGTGGTAACGACGGATCGTGGATTCTGGCAACAGACGGTACGAAATCCTAGACAGAGAGAGAGAGAGGACTAGTTTGAGTTCTAGAGAGAGAGAGAATGAGAGTTTATAAAATAAAACCTAACTTAGCCTTTAAGTAATCAAAATAAATATCTCCTCTAAGATATTTATATAAAAATATCTCAAAATATCTTCTCCAAAATATCTCTTTATTTATTTATTTATTTATTTTTTTATTTATTTATTTTATTTTGGGTCGGGTTACTGCAAAACTTGATAAAAATGAGCAAGGCATCCCTATTGATGTGAAATTATATCGTGGCATGATTGTTAGTCTCCTATACCTTACAACTAGTCGACCTGATATCATGTTTAGTGTGTGCATGTGTGCTAGGTTTCAGGTCAATCCTAAGGAGTCTCATCTATTAGCAGTCAAAAGAATTCTTAGGTACCTAGTTAGGACTATTGAGTTAGGTTTATGGTACCCTAAGCATACGACATTTGAGATTATTAGTTATACTGATGCTGACTTTGTCGGTAGTAAGATTGATAGGAAGGGTACTAGTGGCACTTGTCGCTATTTAGGACAATTTCTAGTTTCTTGGTTCTCCAAGAAACAGAACTTAGTTGCCTTACCCACAACCGAAGCAGAATATATTGCGGCTGGGAGTTGTTGTGCTCAAATGCTTTATATGAAACAACAACTTATGGATTTTGGATTGCACTATGATACGGTTCTAATTAAATGTGATAATACTAGTGCTATTAATATTTCTAAAAATCCTATTTCACATTCACGAACTAAACATATTGAAATTAGACATCATTTCCTTTGTGATCGGTTGCAGAAAAGGGATGTGCCACTTGAGTTTGTGTGCACCAATGAGCAGTGGGCTGATATTTTCACCAAACCCCTTCCAAAAGATAGGTTTTAGATGAGATCTAGGTCTAATGCATAGTAGAGATGCCTCCTAGATTTTTGATAGAGTGCACGAACTTAGGAGGAACTTCTTTACATAGAGACATACGACTCTAAACTTTAAATCTATCATTGCTTTATACTTTATGAGTTTGTATGTGTTTTGAAAATGCATGACTATCATATCTATTGCATGTTGATAGTTATATTTATGTTTTATGTCTTGATCACACTGGACTGTTTGAGTTGGAAGTTGTGGATAAACTATTAATCTAAAACTCAATCAGGTCATTTCTATATAGGTATTTTTGAGACAATGCTCTATTTTCAAACGGCATACAGCCGAAATTTCTAAAAACCTTTCCCAAACATATCTTGTATTCAAATGATTCATACTCAATGCCTATGTTTATGTGCTTTATGTTTATCATAGCCCTTTTTGTTGTTGCCAAAAGGGGGAGAAGAGGCACAAAATTGGGTACTTTTGAAAAATATTTGATCTTATAAATCTTTAAAAATTCTCATTATACATATTGTTAGAGGGAGCCTTTCTAGGTTGTACCCACTTTTGCATGATGTATTTGTCATCATAAAAAAGGAGGAGAATGTTGACCTTATAGGTCATACCGGGTTTTGATTATGACAAATACTCGGGTATTTAATGTCTATTTAGTTTGTGTGCAGGTTCATATTAGCAAGAACACTTGATGGCATATGAAGACTTAAAGACTAAAGACCAAGAATATTCATTTTTTTTTGTAATTTATATTATGCTTTATTCGGTTCAGTAATAATAATATACGAAAAGGTCTGTAATAATTACTGCATATCATGCATATAGAAGCAATAAGCTCAAAAAACCTTAGAAAGACCTTAGGTCCTTACACTTGCACGTAAGATTGTCCTCAAATATCACATATATTATTAAGGGAATTAATTGAAGTAAAACAGGACATAAAGGGATAATTCAGTGAGGCTTTGGGCAACCGAACTGTTGTGTTCAAAACACTTCGGGCGATCAAACCATTGACCAGTCAAAGTGTTGACTTGGTTTCGGGCGACCGAACTAAAAGGATCGTAGCGTCCCCGGTCAACCGAACTCATAATTTGACTTTTCCACTAACTCGGCAGCCCAAGAATACATGAGTTTGGTAAACCGAACTCAAAACCAGGCGACCGAACCTCAGACAGAATGGAAATCGCCTTTGGTTAGCAAACCGAACCATGAGTCAATTGGGTCATGCGCCCGAAACTCTCGAGTTGTTTTAATTTTTACCGTGATTATTTTAAGTTAAACAGGGTTCATTTTCTTACATGGTTTTAAACCAAATTTAATAATACCCTACATATCCCCAACAGTTATAATTTTAACATATTCTATATATAGGGGTTCATTTGCTTGAATTAGATAGTGATTAGTCATTTGATTAGCAAAAAAAACCTTTGAAAATTTCTAAAACCTATTTTCTCATACAAAGTCCATACACTCACATACTTCCATTCCTTTGAGATATCTAGTATTCTGAGTGTTTTACCCATTGTTCTATATTGCTAGAAACCCTCATTTGTGTATTGCTTACTTGTTTTTCAAATTGAGGGTCTAGCTTGATTTTCCCCCCGATTTTATATAGTAAATCTTTGGTTGGGAAAAATTCTTATAGTTAAGTGGGTCTTTACATTATTATTGCAAGACTCATTGGGCTTGTATTTTTGTGTGCAAAAATATTTTTCACAAGCTTAGACTTGAATATCTCTTTGTGCTTTGATATTGAGAAAACTGAGATATTCTAAATTTCTATTGGTTCGAATCTTTGAAACCCTAAACTGTGATTGAGATTTTATCTTTACATAGTTTCAAAGATAAGCTTGATTGATACACTCTTGTGCTTGATTTGAGATAATCATTATTCTGAGTGTTGAATTGCACACATACACCATTGAGCTTATTGTTCTTACATTATTGGTGTGTTCTGATTATTACTGGTGCAAATTTGCTTGATTAAGAAGCATTATATTTGTATGCATCTTGTTGAAATACTGTTGAATTTCAGGCGTGGCCTGAGGGGGCGGCAATCTAGCCTGGAAGGATTGGTTGTGAAGGTTGAGGTCAGCCCTGTGCTAATTGACCTGTTGTATTTAGGTGCCGCTCCACCCATCAAGTGAGCCCATAGTGTAATCCTTATGCTGGTGAGGCAAGGCGGGGACGTAGGCAGTTTGCCGAACCTCAATAACATTTCTGGTGTTGTTTCTCTTTACTATTTTCCCTTGCATGCTTAATTAGATTACTTGTGCAGTTTAATTTTCATCGAATATATATTGATTTATTTTATCCGCACTAGATTGACTTTAGGCTTGTGTAATACTGCTACTAGTGGTTTGACCTAGGGGATTATTTTTTAAAATACCAATTCACCCCCCCCCCCTCTTGGGATTAAAGTAAGGCTAACAGCATGGTTTAGCCAAGTGGCAATTGGAGAATGGTGGGCTTTGAGAGATGCTCCCAGGAGGTTGGCAAGGATTGGAGGGCTTCAATTTTCCTTGTATTTTTATTCATTTTTATTTTTGTATGTAATTTTGGATGTACCCCCACCCCTTATACCGCAACCATTATTTGTACACCTTTGAGCTTTAGTATTTTCTTTGATATTTTAGTTTTCTGTGTTTTGTACTTTTTGTTTTCTATATTTTGGCAACACGGCTCTGTACCTCATACTCCCTGGGCACGTGCCTACCCTTTTATGAATGAAATTGTGAGTTTATATTCATTTTCAATTTTGACCAGAATTTTTGTATCACAGTTGACCAGTCTTGCTCCCAGAAATACCTGGCAATAAAATGACCTTAAAATACCACAAATACCCAGTTTTAAAAGACTTAATTTTTAAAAACTCAAATTCAAAAGACTTAATTTAAAATCTAGGACTCACATTAAAACTCAATTTCCAATAATGAAAGGAAATTTAACTAAAAGTTAGAAGAATTCAAATTTTAAACTTAAAAATTAAAATGGAAAAAACCACTTTTATTTTGAAATTACGGGATCTCAACTAAAAAAAAAAACTCAGAATTCTTTCTTGACATGCCGAGGACTTGAGTGGAGATCCCAACAACAGGACTTATTTTTGAAAAAATGAAATTGACTTTAAGATTGAAAGGACTCAATCTGAAAATGAACGGCACCTAAACTTGCTTTTTGAAAATACACAGTTTACCTTATAACCCCTAGACTAAGAAAAGAGATTAATTTTTCAATTAAAGAATTTTTGTTAGCTTTACCGTGATCCCAAGAAGGGGGGTGAATTGGTATTTTTAAAATTTGCCTCCTAGGTATTCCTCCTAACAATAGTATGTTCACAAGCCTAGGGTCAATCTAGTGCAATTAATGTAAATATACCAGAAATTAAATAAAGCAGTTTAAACAATCATACAAGCACTAGAAAGCAGTAAAGAGAGGATAACACAAAGATATGTTATCAAGGGTCGGCCAACTGCCTACGTCCCCGCCTTGGCTAACTAGCACAAGGATTATCACAATAACTTGCTCACTTAAACGGGTGGAGCGGCACTTATACAAGTCAGGTCAAATTACCACAGGGCTGACCTCAACCTTTACAATAATCCTTATCGGGCTGGATTACCGCCCCCTTAGGCCACGCCTGGAATCTCTCAGATATACAATCAAAGGTACAATACAAGAGTGCTTTCACGTAAAGCAGATTTATACCACAAATGTGCACAAACACAAACACCACAGATGATTTAATAATGTAAGCTCTGTGTGGTCTGAATATTTCAACTCTCAACTATATTTTCTATCAGTGTAGTAAGTACGTGAGAGTGTCAATAATAATCTGTGTACCTCAAAATATTCAATCAAATATGTTTACACATAACATCAAACAAGCCTCAAGAATATTAATCAGAGAATATCTCAATCATACGAATGTGTATATGCTTGGATTGCAAATTAGATAATCTTTGTTTTCGGCAAATGATATAAATACTTGTGTAAATATTACCACAAAGATTAGTGTAACAAGCACAAATATATTTTCACAAATAACTCAATAAATTCCACAAGATATTTGAGTAAGCTTGAAATATGTTTTTGCAAATCAAAACAAATACAAACTTCCAAAGATATTGCAATGATAATGCAACACTCAAAAGTTTACCACAAGTTTTCTTAGAGTAGGCTTATTAGCAAAGCCTCCTAAGAAAACTTAGGTTATGCTTTCGGGAGAAAAATCGATTCAAACACTTTAAACAAGGAGAGCAAAACCTATTAGACTATACACTCAAAGCACTTACAAATGATTTTGAACTTGAAGAAATAAGCTAGAGTGTTTTTAGGAAAGGTATGAGCAAATGGGAATCAAAAGAAATTATTTTTGCTTGAGAGAGATTTTCTTACTCCTTTTTGCTAATCAGTGCTTAATCCATCAAATAAAGGAGTATATATAGACATGCTGAAAATTTTGACCGTTGGGGACTTATTAGGGATTGTTAGAAAATATTAATGATGTTTAAATCAATTTAACCCTATTTAAAATTATTTAACTACGGTAAAAAATAGGAGCAACCCGAGAGGTCCGGTCGACCAGAAACGGTTCGGTCGACCAGGACTCAAGTAGCTCGGTCGACCAGGGGTATTTTAAACTGAGTGGTCAGTCGACCGAGTCAAGGCGATTTTCCAAATTTTCCGAGGTTCAGTCGATTGGGCCTTTTTGAACTGTGTGGTTCGGTCGACCATACCACTGGGAATTCTCCCGAGACCCTTCGATCGACCAGGTTGTTGGAGTACAAAGTTTGGTCGGTCGACCGGGAGGTCAAAATGTTGACTCCCAATTGGTTCGGTCGACCGGCAAGAAATGAACTGTAAGGTTCGGTCGACCGGGCCTTGGTCAAACTATTGACCCAGGGCTGGTTCAGTCGACTAGGGCCTTTTGAACTATAGGTTTCGGTCGACCGAAAGTGCACCAAGTGTACATTTCGGTCCCATATTGAACCAAACAAGTCCTATTCAAGTGCCTAACAAATATATGTGAATATGTGTGTGTCCCAAGGTCACTTGGGGTCCAATTTGGAAACACCGAAAAAGTCCGGTGTCGGTCGATCGAACCCTAAGGTCTTTCTAAGGTCCTATCTCATTCATGGTTCGGTTTGAGCTTACAAAATAAATCATGCATGTGATGTGTGTGCTTATTACAAACCGAATACCCTAATTACTATTACAGACAAATTTCACTAAGATTATTACAATTAAGATCAAGAGTTTGTCTTCAAGCTTTTGAGCTTTCACGTGCTATTGATGATATACTAATATGAACCTGCACATGAACTAAATATTTATTAAATACAAGAGTATTTGTCATTATCAAAACCAGAACGTGACCTATAAGGTCAACAATTTTTACCAAGACAACTATAGTAAAGGGACTCCAAATTTTTCCTAAAATGTCAGGACTCAACCTGAAATAACAAGACCATTTTGAAAGGACTAGGACTCTAGACGAGACTCAAATTTTGAAAATGACTCAAGTGAAAATAACGGGGACTCCGAATGAAAATAGAACAATCAATGCTTAATCGGACCTAAAGTCAAACTTTATTACATCAGGTCTTCTTAGGAGGGTTGTTTTATTAAAATCAAGGTGTCTACAACAAGCAAAACTAAGATTGTTTTGGGCTGCCCTACTAGGACAAGCAGTTAGCTGAGGGATGGTCAATTGACTAAGAACGTAATGGTCAACTGACCAAGAACGTAACAATCAACTAACCAAGAAAGTCACAACCAACTGACTAGAAGGGGCAGTCGACTAGTCTAGGCAAAAATCTCAAACAGTCGACCGCCCAACACTCTCTCTATCTCCCTCTACCCCGCTTCCTCCTTTTCCCTCCTTAGTTATTTTTTTTTACTCCTTCCATTTTTTACCTCCCCTCTTTTCCCTTTTAATTTTCTATATAAAATAATTTCTATTCATTTTTTACTATTTTCTATTTATAGTAATTTTCTTCCTCTTTGCTTGGTTCATATTGCTATTAAAATAATATATATTCACAATATTATGAAAAAAAAAAATAGCTAAATTATAACATAGCACATTGAAATTATAACTTTAATTTTAACTAATTATAAATTTGAAAACGATCAACTTACAATAGGCATCATTTTCAAAATTCTACCTTTTAACCCATTATGACATGATTCTAACACAAAATTTTACTTTATTACTAAAAAAATATATCTATCAAATACAAGTAATTTTCAATTACATATAAATTTGATCATAATACATATCATTGATACATTATATTTATTTTTAAAATATTTTTAACAAATGTGTAGTGTAGAATTAATACCTCAAATTTCACATTTGAAATTCTCATGACACTTAGCGAATCCTCGTTCTAAATTTTGATGTATTTTTATATTTCTCACATAATTTCGATTTCTATTAATTTCTTGTACGCACTCTTCATGATTAAATTTAGAATATAATAATAAATTTTAAATTTAAACAACTATAAGATTTTAAACACCCAAGAACTAGGTAGGTGGATTATTTGAATTTTTGAAAAGTATCTAGCTAAATATAATATTATTTATTGATCCATTTCTTGAAGAGAAATTTTTTAAAATTTGAGGGGCATTTAAGGAGTTTTATGAAAAAGTAATTGAAGAAGAAAATTTGTTTAGGAATAATAGTGGATTAAAAAAATTATGGAAGTTCCAAATATCTTTTTAATTTCAAAATAAATTTTAATTTAATAAATTACTTATACACCCATAATATTTAAATATTTTAACTAAAAAAAATTTTATTTTAAGGGATATTTTTAGGAAGGATGACTTAATTAAAAAATAAAAAATCATTCAAAGTTTCTTGAATTAATAGTAGAGATTATTGATATGTTCGCTCTACGTGCTTTGTATTTTTTTAACTAGTCATTACTTCTCTTAATCATATTTCAATACATATTCATATATTTTCATGTGCACTACTTTAGTTCTATGCATCCCTTTATGTTCTCAAGTTTAAATCTGTTTCCCACTCCAATGTCATGTAGCCATATTGCTATATCTACACATTCTTACATGCGTTGCTTACAATTTCAATTTCTTATGACTCAATTACAAAAATACCTTTCTGTCTAAAAGTAAGAAATGTAGCATTATTTTTGTAATAGTAGGAAATAATTAAATGTGAATTACAACTTTTAGGTAAAAAATGTTCCTTTCTTTCGGACAACATCTCGCTATAATCAATATAAATAGAGAAATGTATCAGCACGTAAGAAGGAGTATCAGGAGTTCAATTCCAGGTAGATATACTCACGGAACGAGCGGTACCTGCGGATGGTGAAAATTTACTCTGTGAGTCAGTGAGAACTGTGGATGGTGAGAGTTCACTCTGTGAGCCAGCGAAAACCGTGGATGGTGAGAGTTCTTCGTGAGTCAGCGGGGACCGTGGATGGTAATGGAGATGTGTCCCGAGGGTCGGGTTGGCCGAACGTCCAACTGATGCACGGCAGCCGCGTTCGCACTCTAGACTTTACCTTATCAGCGAAACCTAGGGGAAGGATGCTAATCCGTATGTTTGGTGTAGCACCAAGGGGTCCGAAAGACTTGTTGGTGGTTGGAGTTCCTATATAATCAATATATATATAAATAGAGAAAGGAAACTAATTTATGTGTGTCATTTTGTTTTATTCCTTCTGTCTTGTCGTCTCCTTTTCAATTCACAATGAAATTATGATTTGAACTTTTTATGAAAAATTCATTGCCATTTTTTTTTTAGAAATTTGTCCTAGTGTTAATCTTCAACTTAGTTTCCAACTAAGTGTCATAAGTGTAAGCTCCTAAAATACTTTATATATATATAAAGTTATAAAATTTTCATTTCATATGAGAAATATGTTAATGTATCTATACTAATAAATATTTTATATTTTTGGTTTTTGGGTTTTTTTTTTTTTTTAAGTGAAGATTTTGTCCTAAAATTTTTCACCTTTTTTTTTTAACTAAATATGTCAATTGTAACTTTTGTTGGAGATAAAAATGTGTTAAATATACTGAAATTGAAATATTTTATAAGCATTTAAAAGCATGCTAATTTTAATAAGAGAAAATCTATTATTTTTCATATTCTTGTATTAAAGTATGTTGAATTTTTCTTTTCTTTTTCTCTTAGCATAGCAATAAAACATTAAAATTTAATATAATTTATTTTTCCAGTTGAATAGGATATTTGCAAAGTATACGGAGTTTTGATAGAATAAACGAATAAATGTTCTTTGTCATTTTCAACTAGTAAGAAAAATTCATCATAATGGCAAAAGGAAATCTCTCTCTCTCTCTTTTTTTTTTTTTTCTTTTGAATGTAGTTTCCCATTCGCCAACAATAATTTTTTTGCCTCCAAGATTATTTTTGTTCTTTAAATGCGAGTAATGGGTTATGGTCTTAAATTTTTGAAAATTTTTTGAAATTTTTATTTTTAAAAAATTCCTCTTTCTACTACCTTGAAAATTAAAATAGTAAATGAATAATACTATTACAAGAAGGGTACGAAGACACAAACATTTTATTAAATGTTTCATGTCAAAAATAGTAGTATTTGCATAATTATTAAACAAAATCTAAATTTATTTATAATAATCTAATATATTTAATATGATTAACATATCATAAACGCTTACCATTAACCGATGCACTTATTTTACAATATTTTATTCTTAGATCTTGCATTACATTATGCCTATTAACAATTTTTACAGTCTCGCTAAAAAAATTCGTGGGTGGATGTTTTCAAGCATATGTAGGATGCTAATTTAAAACTTTCTATTGGTATTTGAATTTTAAAAATTTACAAGTGAACTATAATGAAAAAAATATATATATATATATTAATTTGTAATAACTTTGAAATTTGAAATTGAATTTAACGATTCAATGTGGTTAATCATTGGATATATGCCTAAAAACCTATTAATCAAATTTCGATTAATCATTTAAAGTCATTTGATTATAGCTTGTACTCAAACCAACCCTTCCCAGCCTAATCATGGATTTCGCTGTTGTTATTTCAGCGGAGTCTCATATCTCTGCTTACGCTACCCTGCTTGGTTTTACTCATCCTTCTCTTCAGCGAATTTATCCCTTCAACCCGAAAAGAAACAGACAGCATTATTCTTCAATAAGACAAACCAATCAACGGCCTCCACATTTACGTACTCCATATTGATTTACTTTTATTACACAATCAGTAAACAAGAATAAAATAAAATTCAAATTGAATAAAAATATTATCACTTAATTTTTATCTTTTTAATGTTTTCATATGCTCTCCATTAAAACGTCACATCAAATTATTTGTCCATGATGCTAGAACCCTTAAACTAGTTCTTCTCCACAACAGCTGTACGCATGGAATCACATTGTCTTTTCTCATGATCTGCATTTCTCAACTGATTTGTATGTGACCGAGTCTGCAAAAGGGAGTCTGATCTCATCTGGATTGTAGAATACAGTGTTCGTTCATCCATTTGTCCAGAGAAGTTCAAACCAAATGAAAATAAATTAGAAACAACATGGTATTTTTGTTGCTCTGTAAACGTAGAGATAAGAGCGGACATTGTTGTCCACAACCGAAGTGATCATGAGGTGCCTCCCAAAAAACTGGGGGGAACGAAAATCTTGTTTCATATTTCAGATGTACATTTACTTGACTAAAGTAGCAGACACTATGCAAAAATATTTTTCACGACTTCTATAGAACTGATTATACCGGAATTAAATTAAACAAGGAAAAAAGATAAAGATGGGACTAACTAAAAAAAAAAAATCCTTTAGAAAAAGAAAGCAAACAAGAAAAGATCATACATCGGTCAAGATCAATGATGATACAATCACTACATAAGCCAGAAAGAAGAAAATTGCTATCTGAATGAAGAACTTAGGATTTTCCCTCATGTTTGGGGAGGTAACCGCCCTGCAAAACAAAGCCCAGTCAGTTTGCTCGCAAGAAATGAGGAAAACAAACACATAGAAGATAAAAGGCACTATAATTGAAAGTTGATTAAATAGCCTAGCATTTTTGAGTAAATAATTAGAATATACCTAGCAACACGCTGAGAAAATCGATGAAATGGCAAACTCTGAATAAAGACTATGCCTGGTCCTGTTAGAAAAGCTGTTGCCACATTGTCACCCTGTGAAGAGAGAATATTATACCATCCGTCATTCGTATAATGCCATGAGGATCAATAGTAGCCGCTGCACAAAAGGTGCAAAATTCAACAAGCCCCAGATGCCCCTCTACTTGAGAAGCTAGTAAAGTGTCAGATATTAACGCCATCTATTATGCTACTTCATAGTTGAAACACCAAATAGGATGTGGGAAACCATATCATTTTAAACATGCAAAACCAAGAATTGCCCATCACCAGAAATTGGAAGAAGCATGGTTCAAAAGGGTTCACATACAAGACAGGTGTAGGAATGAAAATGTCCTGGAATTCCAGGAATAATTCCAATAGTTAAAAGAGTGAAGGACTTAAATGACGCGCACAAAGGCACAGATACACACGCATGCACACACGCACACGCGCGCGTGCATATATGAAGCCAGAAGAGAACAATAACATAATGCTTTTACGAAAAACAAATTGTAGATTTGGGTTGGCTGAAATGGCACAAGTTGGATTAAGTTACAGAATCTATTTAGCCATGACTGGTCAGAATAAATTGTATATTATCTGTCACAACCAATATATCACTGTGCAAGCACAGAAATTTAAGATTTTACCTCGCTCCCTCTATCCAAAAGGCAGTGAATAACTCTCTCGCAAGTTTGCATGAGGGCCCAGTCCTGAGTTGAGAACTTAAACTTGGCATGCAAGTTTGCATGCACTTTGTATTCCCAACTTCAGACATCGAACTATGAAATGTTTTTAAGCAGACAATTCACTAAAAATTTGAAGTTGGTCAGCCCCTGTTTGGAACGCATTAAATATAAGTAAATTTCTAGAAAAGTGCTTTTTATTTGTGTCAATAAGTGGTGTTCGGAAAACAATATCATATGTGCTCATTTGTGTAGGTACTTTTGAAATCCACCTTTTTAGGGGGAAAAAAGGTACTTCTGTAGAAGTATCTTGGGTTTACTTCTGGCAAATAGCAGTAGCGGAACAGTAACCACTTATCAAGTGGTCACTGTTACCATGGCAGATGGGCATCAAAGGAAACACCATTTAGATGTGTTCTTTGCTTTCTCTCACGCTTGCCTCTGGCTCTGGCTCTCTCTCTCTCTCTCACCCCCTCCCCTGCTCATCTCTCATTCAGCTGTTGGAGACAACCTCACCACAAATCTGAGGTCCTCAAAGGTGAGCTGCTCCCTCTCTGGCACCAATGCCACTCCTCTGGCTGAGCCATCCAGCGAAAGGCAACTCCAATCTGTCTCCCTCCTTCAGCCGCAGGCAAGAACTGGATTCCAACCACAAGCCAAGCATGAGATCCAGATCATGAGGAAGAAGAAGAGGGGCTTGTAGCAATCCACTGTTTGGCCATGGGAATTAAAGAAGAAGAAGCAGAGGGCTTTAACAGTAAATTACATTTTGATCATATGATAAATTTTTAATTAACTGGTCAATTAATTTTAGTTACTCTAAAATGTTGAATTTAATTATATTTTAACATATCATTAATGTTAAATTTAGCATTTGATAATAATTATAAATCTTATTTAAATTTTAATTAGAATTTTTTAAAAAAAATTAATTAAACTTTTAATTAAAATTAAAATTTCAACTAAGTTGTTAATTAAAATATTAAAATGTTAATAACATAAATATTCATTAAATTGTTTATTAGAAAGTAATTAAAATTTTAATTAAAAAAAATATTAATAAAAAATAAATAAAAATGTTAGTTTATTTCATAACATCATAATTAACAATTATTTAATAATTATACAATATTTTTTGTCATCTATTATAATATTATTATAATAAAATCATACACCATTTATTTTATCAGTGTATTTTGAAAACCAAACAATAATTACGACTTCAAGTACTTTTCCAGTTAATACTTGGCACTTCTTCAGATAAGAATTTTTTTCAAAAAAATACTTCTATATAAGTGGCTCCAAAAAATCTCATGCAACTGACAGGACAAGACCACTTTGTACCACTGCTCACCCAGATCTTTGTATTAAATCTGTACTCAGGATAACACACAATGGAACACAACCTTCACTGCTTTAATCAGTCTTTACTCAGGTCCAATCAGGAAATCCCATAGCCCGTAGGTTCATTTAGTACTAACTCTAACTTCTAACGGTTGCGGGGGGCGAGGCAAATACTCATGGTCATCAGTGAAGGAAATAACTTAGGTTAATTTTTTAGGACCCTTGCTGTTGGTTAGAATGATCCATAAAATTTGAGTAATGACCTAATATTTTCAAAATTAACCCCACAAATACCTTACATGGCTTTACATCATGGTAGAGTCCAGCCATTCCAAGGCCACAACAGTTTTTTGTGATTGAGGCAGCTTCATAGCCATAACCATATGTGTTACAAGGATTATCATGCCTGGACATCATGCAAAGAAATCACAAGGGGGCTGCAAGTAGGGGTGGCAAAACAGGTTCACAAGCAGGGTCCGGGCGGATTATTAATGGGTCAGGTCATAAACGGATCGGGTCATAAATGGGTCGATGTTAAACAAGTCACGGCCATATAAACCCTAACCCGCCCATTTAATACACAAGCAGGTCATGGGTTACCCGTTTAAAAAATAATTATATATTTACATTTTTTAAAATTTATTTTTAAAAGAAAAGTACTCTTATTTTATTAATTAAATCTTTAAAAAAACCATAAAATGCAACAGAAAAAAAAAAAACCCCAGATGGAGATTACCAGATTGGAGATGGACTGAGAGGGACTGAGGGAGATTGAGATCTGAGATGAGAGGGAGACTGAGAGTGAGAGGGAGGGGAAGACTGAGGGTGAGAATAATTCGTGAGATCGTGAGACTGAGAGAGGGAGACTGAGGATGTGAGATTGTGAGAGGGACTGAGGGTAAGGGGGACAGAGAGTGAGAGGGAGGGGGACCAGCAACAGCGAGAGGTGAGATGAGAGTAGAGGTGACGGCAAGACCTGAGAGGATCTGCAGACTGCGGCGACAGCGTGCTGCTGGGCTGCCGGAAGAGGATTTGCGGAATGTGGTGACGGCGTGCTGCTGGGTTGTCGGAAGAGGAACTTAGGACATTGAAATCTTGGCCTGGGGGTGCAGGCGGTGTGCAGTGGGCAGTGGGCAGAGGGCAGTGGGCGTGGCCATGTCCGTGTGGGTAAGAAATTAGGGTTTTTGGTTAAATGTGTATATATATATAGGTAAATAAATGGGTCACCCTCCGAACTCGGATTGACCTGTTTTAACCGGGCAGGTCACGGGTGACCTGTCGGGTCTGGACCCATTTTGCCACCCCTAGCTGCAAGAAAATGTAGATCCCATTCAATAAGGTTGACAATTTCCAAAACTTCATCTGCTCTCCACATATTTTTTCTATCCAAAATACCAACCACCAGGTACAAGATTCTGATTAAGGTTCTGCTCTAAAGAAGCCGTAAAGTGTTTTCATGGTCAGTTAACAAACTTGTGCTGAAGTCAATGCACTAGAAGACAAGAAAAGGTTTAGATTTTAACCTTCAGTAATTTTTTCCAATGGACTGTGCATCCCCAGATAGCAGTAGCAGTAATAATGTTTTAGATAATAATGATGATGGTGATTATTTAAAAATAATAATGACAACATAAAAAGTAATAACAAAATTAAAGAGAATAAAAACAATAACAAATGAAAGAGGGATTTGGTAAGAATTTTTCCTTGACTCATCTACATACATATGTTCCCTCTCTCCTTAATTGTGGTGCTCTCACTGCTAGTCCCTACTAAAAGAAATATATTCCATAGATGTCCAGATGAGAATGCACTGTAGAATCTTTCTTGAAGGCTTTGTCTGAAGAAAAAAACATGTTTTTAACCCTTGTCATCTTTTTTTAAAGAGATGCTAAAAATCCAACCTACTGCTGGTTTTGGCGAGTTTTTCTTGATAGATGTTCCAGGTACTTTTATTTCTGGAAAAGATTTGCTCATCTGTGACTACAAAAGTCTAACGGGTATCACAAGAGAATCTGTAAAGGAAGTTTCAAGTCCTATTAAGCAAATGTTACTCTGCCATTACTCTTGTTGTTGCTCCTGTTGCATGCTCATACCCAAGAACTATAACCAACACCACCCCCAAACCCCAAATCAACATTAAACTAACAAAGAGTATACTGATGCTGACCATGTGTAACTATCAAGGGCTTGCACACTAAAAAGAAAAATTAATTGAACTGGAATCTCAAGTGATGGGTCAAACATAAAACCAACAACACATTTTAGTGACGAGGCTATTAAATTACAATATCATTGATTTTCCATCAACAAACAAGAACGAAAATTAGAAAATAGGGCATAAGAAATAAGTGCAATAGAAGTTGCAACTTACCCCAAAGACCACCCTTCTAATGGGAGCATTACATTTGACTTGGACATTGACTGTGGATGAAACAGCCACAATGCAAGACACATCAACAGCTAGAAGTTCACCAACCTCAAGATTCTTCTGTACAACTAACAAGGAAAAGAGTAGAGCTCCCATAATTAACATTTTTTCTTAAGTTATTTGTAGCAAATTGTACGTATCACAAGCACCATTAATTAATTTTTGGATTGGAAATTCAAAGCCAAAAACCCCGCAATGTTTATGGTTGACCACTGCACATATTTTTCTGGATGATTTTCTATTAGCAAGAAAATCATAACCATATGAAAAACACAGGGCCCGCAAGTGGATGTTGCACATGATGACATCAACAACAACAATAACACACACACACACACACACACACACACACATGTACAAACTAGTAAAGATGCACATGAGTTGCATAAAAAAATTTTCAATTCATGAGAAAATAAAATAGTAAATACCAAATCAATATATGTAACCAACATAGCCAATTAGAGGGGTGGGAAATAGAATTTTAAGAGCAGGGTAAACTATAGAAGTGTGAAGTAACCAATCGTTAACAGAAAATTCGAGAATTTGAGAATAGTCGAAGGAATCAGAGGATGACATTATCATTATTTATATTATTATGATTTTAAATTTGGGGAATCAAAATTATATACCTTTTTTCCAAATTGTAGGCGCCCCAAAAAAGAATATATAGTTCTGCCCTCAAAAAACATATATGCATAATAAAGAATATTTTTAGAAGTTGAGAACTAAATTAGCCAAGGATTGCCTAAGGTACAAGGGATAATGAGAGTTTGTCAAGAATTGATTTACTTTTGTTAGAATACCACTTTATCTAAAAGCTTAAGCTGTTAGGCTGTAGGCTAACAATATATATCAAACCTTAATACTCCCCTGGACATGCAGCTGAACAGCACATGGGACGAAAAGCACACGATATAACACTCATTACAGGGAATACAATAATTTTTTAAAACAAAATAAAATAAACACAAGCAACAAGACTAGACCCCAGACCTCCTGCAACCAACTCTGACACCATATTAGAGTATCACTATATCTAAAAACTTAAACTGTTAGGTTGTGGGCCAACAATGTAGACAAAGCCTTAACAACTTTAATAGTTTTATTCATTTTTCATAGGGTGGGTGTAGATTGGACTGAGTTTGATAATAAAGGAGGGTAATTAGATCATGTTTGGTAATCAGATTTGATATGGGCAAATATGAAATGTCAAACTTCGCAAGGAATTTAGATTTCCTTGTATTCATAGCATAGGCATGAGAATCCTTTGGCGTTAGGAATCAAATTAGCCAAAAGGGAAAGAAAAAAGCTTGATTAGGATTGAATTTACTTTCATCACCACGTAAGTTGGATGTAGATTAGATGAAAAGTTTAAAGGCCATTAAGCTCATTTATGGGACAGGATCCATGATATTTTTGTCCAAACAAATGTAATAAAGAATATTTCTGTCTAAAAAAATGATTTTTGATTAAAACTCCATTAAAATATCAAAATATATTTTAAATGTTATTATTGAATCAATCATGCATTACAGTCAAATTTAACCCACTCAATTTAGAGAGTTCTGTATGAAAGCCACAGACATTTCATTTATTGATCAATCCTCACAGCATCGAGATACTTATTTCAAGCGCAAAATGCCACACTTTCCAGGAATGGTATTGTTTCATGTGCTTGTTGTTCGTATTATCGTGCCAAATTGAAACAGAACTCCAAATCCAAATGACAATATCTCCACATGTTAGCCTGCTGGTCCAACCACAACATCCCTCTAAAGCACTGCACATTGAGATATACTAATTTATGCCAAGTTCTCTTCCTTTAAAGAATTCATTTTCCTAAAATTCTTCTAAGATTCTTTCCTGTCTAGCAAGAATTAAACTGAAGTTCTCAGAAGGCAGAGAAAGTAGGCTTAAACTCTGAGAAATAGAATATGTTAGTCAGGAATTCCAAAGGCAACAATAATTATGCGGAAAAAAAAATAATGAAAAAGTGTAACAAGGAAGAAACTAAAAGAAAACGAACACAAAACTTTCTGCACACAAGGCTGCAGGGCAATACACATTAAAATGTACAATTGTTAAAACCAAGTAGATAAACCAGGGCTGCTATTAGCAAAACATGCAAAGTCTTGTCTTAACCTGCCATGCCAAATTTTAACCTGAAGAAAGCCTACCTGGACTCGCCATATTCTGTCCTAATTCAGTTCTCCCTATACTTGGGCCAAACTTGGACGCTTAAGAGATTTTAGCAGAAGCATGATTAGAAATTAAAAAAAAAAAAATGAAGCAGGACTGCATACCAGATCCACCAGCAACAACAAATGCAAGCCCTTGGCCAGATAGCTTTTGTCTCAGAAATCCCTATGATGATGTTAGCATGCCCATCAGAGAGACAAAAAAGATTAGAATAAAATTTCATTATTGTTAAGAAGAAAATTTGAGGAAACTGAAGGGCTGAAAGATCAGGATAGATAACAAAGTCAATTCATAGGAAAGGCAAAGTGCCCCCTTATTAAGAGAAGAGAAAGCAATTGTTCCCCATTATCTCACCTCTGCACCAGCAACTATGCCACGTGCCCTATGATCAATTTGGTTATTGACTTTCACATCATTGATGGAACAAAGGAATGCATCTGGCTACAAAACAATATTAATGTAGTCACATATATGTCTGGCTTAAATACATTAAGAAAAATTAACTTTTCTAAACTGAAAGAGACAACAATGGAGCATATGAAGTTGCTCACTGGAGAATGGGGCCTGTACAAAAGAATAACATTCATCCCATGTTTGGGAGTTCGGATTTGTGTGCATTTGGATAAAATGCAATACAAAATTGCACTAAAAGTTTCATTTAAATCCATATAAATCCAAATCCAAGATCTGAACCGCACACTCCCAAATGCAACCACAATAATTCAACAAAACAGGGGAAGATCCAGAGTGAACGAATCAGGCTCTACCTGGCATAAAATTTCTCCCCCAAACATAGCCAAATCAATCTGTAAAAAATTGAAACAGGTAACAAGGTCTATTCAGTAAAATTAATACTACGCTAGAGATAATTAGGAATCCCTATAAGCATGAGAAATCATTATCCACAGTGGTATGAAATGTTTGAAATACAAACCGGAAGAATTCTTGCAAGAGAAGGTGCTGCAATCCCAACAAATCCATCATTTGTTCCAGGATTTAGAAGAACTATGCTGGTCACATTCTTGCCAAAAAGCCACTGCCACATTCCTACTTCATTTTCAGGTAGATAAACATTTTCCATTTGGATGGAACCAGACGTGTAGCACATGGAACCTAGAAATTATCCAGACAGAAAGTACCCAAATTATAATAACTTAAAAAAATTATAAGGTATTAATGGTTCTAAATTCTGGAAATACAACCAAATAAGGATAAAAATCAACTGTACTACAAAACTTCAATCCACTCTCTGAATCAAAGAATATCTAGAAGGGTATTAGTGTCAGAAATGAAGTGCAAATGGTGAAAATTTTGACAACCTACTTCAAGATTCACTCGTCTGTGTGTCTGTGGAATGGAAAAAATAAAAGAATGAGATGCCTATCCATAAATTGAATTGTATCTGTTTTCTTCTTTTGGATTGGCTGGACTCAAGGCAAGACTTTAACTTTTTCTCTTCTGGATTTCATTACTGGCTTACTGCTGCTAGTTTCCTTTCTTCTTTTATATGCTAGTATAATTTTAATTCTACTTAAATAAGATTTCATTATATATCAAAAGAAAGAGTAAAAAAGGTATGATGCATGACAAATGGTAACAGTAGCATACAATGTTTTGGTTATTTTATATTTATCTCAGGATTCATTATGTCATCTAATGCAAATCTTAAATGTGAAAATGTTATGGCCAGTTGGAAAGATTTACACTTAGATTTGCAGGTATTGACTTTTGAAGTGCCTGACAATAACAATAGCATCATAGTAGTTAAAAGGCACAAGGCACATTGAGGCGCAAAGGGTACTTGGATCCAAGGCAAAGGTGCTCGCCTCACAAAGGTGAGGTGCACAATTATCAAATTTGTGCACAATGCCTATTTGATGGGTAATTGACATATGAAAACACATCAATAGTAATATTAAATTTAAAATGCCAAATATTCAATACCAAATCATAAACACATAGAAATTATGACAACTAGTACCAAGCTCCAAGTGAAATAAACATAGTTCAACATAAGTAATTACACATGCAAGAGTTCAAGCTTCAAATTAGAAAGGAAACGAAATTGCCAAGTCGAAGGCCCAAAAGCATCAACATAGTGGCTTAATGCAAGTTAAACTATAACTTGCCAAGAGCAGAGGCAGCCTGCTAGCCACCAGCAAGCAACAGCAGAAGAAGAATAGAAATTATGACAACTAGTACCAAGTTCCAAGTGAAACAAACATGGTTCAACTTAAGTAATTACACATGCAAGAGTTCAAGCTTCAAATTAGAAAGAAAATGAAATTGCCAGGCCGAAGGCCCAAAAGCATCAACATAGTGGCTTAATGCAAGTTAATCTATAACTTGCCAAGAGCAGAGGCAGCCTGCTAGCCACCAGCAAGCAACAGCAGAATAGGAACTGAAAAAGAAGAAGCAGAGCTGAAGAAGAAGGCAACAACAATAGGAAAATACTAAAGAACAAGAACAAGTACAAGAAGAAGACGACTTGCTAGTTTGAAGCAGCCTGACGAATCACGAAGACTGACGATGACAACTCAATGGCTCGAAGCCTCTCACTTGTTCGAAGGCTCTGGCGAAGGCTCTTCTGCAAAAGGAAGGCTCGAAGACTCAAAGACAAAGGTTGTGCTGGTTTGAAGGCTTGAACCTCGAAGACAAAGGGCTCTTGCGAAGGCTTGAAGACTCGAAGGATTGAAGATGAAGGTGTTTCGTGCTGGTTCGAAGGCTTGAGGACGAAGATAGTGCTGGTTCGAAGGCTCGAACCTCGAAGACGAAGGGCTCCTGCGATGGCTCTCTGGCTGGTGAAGGCTCAAAGACGTGAAGACGAAGCCTGGACCTGCTGGTTTGAGTCAAAGCCTCTGGCTAGGGCTAGAGGCTAGGGCTAGGGCTAAGGCTAAGGCTAAGGCTGGTTCGAGTCTGGCTATGTTTTCTTTCTTAAAATGTTAAAAAAAATGAAGTTAAAATGTCAGATATCAGAGGTGTGACTCACTGCTCCTAGAGCCTCAGTGCGCCTGCCTGTGCCTCTTGAAGGTCGCCTCGCCTCAACCTTGATGAGGTGCTAGCCTCATCACCCCACTGCGCCTCGCACCTAGGAGTGCCTCAGGCGCGCTTTTGACTGCTGTGGCAACAATAACAGCCCCCAGACCACAAGGCTCCCCACTTTGCGAGGGTAAGGGGAGGGTCATCACAATGTACGCAGCATTACCCCTACTTTTATGTAGACTTTGCTTGGACTCGAACCCATGACCAACCGGTCACAAAGGAGCAACCTTACTATTAATCGAAGGCCCACTCTCAAATAGCAAAAATAATAGTTCTTTCGTATAATCTATTTCCTATAAGCTATACTAATCTTTTTTTCGTTTTATTCACGCATTCTCCCAGTCATACATCAACAGCTTTGACACAATCTCAAGTACTTCATAAGCATCTACCTTGAGCAAGTTTATTGTGATGTCTTGAATATAACTTATACTTGCTTTATTACTTTAAGTTGCATTGAGTATTGAATATTTGGTTGTTACATTGGATCGAGGATATGAGTGCCAAGTGCACATGTGTTGTTTAATTTACTAGAGGGATACCTAAGTGAGCTTCTTGGGCTGTAGACGAAGGTTACTTGGGACCGAATGACTATAAACACATTGCATTTTATTGTTTTTGCTATTTTCTTTACTCTGTTTTGTGTGATTGCTCCATGATTCATTCTTGTAGTTAGAATTGTTCATAAATTTTATAACACCCCTTCCATGCTTCATTTTGTAATTACAATTGTTTGTAAATTTGATCACACCCTCTCCTCTAGTGCTATAACCAGGCCAAAAGGTTTCACACATGGCCTTAAGGGAGGATAATGTTGTGAATGAACTAAGAAATGCACAGCGGAATTTAAACGCAGCAAACAATGAAGAATGAATATGGAACACACACACGCAGTATATCTAAAAGCAAAACTTAACACAAGATTTACGTGCAAAGCCTACATCCATGGAAGCAATCGGCAAAGGTTTTCACTATGAGAATGTCAAAGAACACAATACAATACAATGATCTTTCACACTCAAAATATACCCAAAATGATATATTTATAAACACTTTGGAGGCTTCCCTCCAAACACCCAACCATATTAATGCTCACATTCAAATTTTGAAATCAGTCTCGCTGCTCCGAGCAAATCAGTCGACTAATTCAAACAGAATGTAATTGTCTGCATTCTGGATTAATCAGTCGACTGATTTGGCCAATCAGTCGATGGCTTACTACTGCTCTTGAGCTCCTCTGCACAAGTAATTTCAAATATGTTTTCTTTCTTAGTTTATGCACTCCATCAAGTATATGAACCACAAAAACACAACAGATAACAATACAATCATATGGCAACCCAATTGTTGCTTATATCCCCAAAAAACATAATTTACACATATTCTTCAATTTTTTATTGAAATTTAATATTTGCATGTCACACTGCTACATTCTTGTACCCACAACAAATGTCAAATGGCTTGTTGGACAAACCTTGGAAGGATACAATGTTCATGTCGGATGGATTTTGGAAGGAACTTTAGTTAACATGGATTCAAGAAGGAACTTTGGTTAACATGGATTCAAGAAAAAACTTTAGTTAACATGGATTCAATTATGGAAATGTAATAGGATACATCTTGAATGACGCTATGACATTGCGGTGGATTAGAACAATTATTATGGTGGTGTTCTCAAGCTATGATGTACGAACATTAGACACATGAATGATACTAGTACGTGAACAAGAATGTAAGGGAGAGATCATTCTAGGAAGAACACTAGGTCACCAACCTACCTCTCACAATATCCTCTTGGGCATTAAGCATCTTGGGAGTGCTCGGGTGTGCACTCTTGATATCCTCAAGGGGTGTCTCAGGCTTCCATGCAGGATTAGAAGCCCCATGGACAATTCACTGGGGAATGAAGCCACACATCACTATTGATCCAGGAGTTGTGATGTTCACCCATGTTGGCCTTTGGATATACTCTTGGGTGGTGTCGTCTCATACCTAATTGGACTATTAAGGGACATTGACTCTTTATATGTTTGACTCAAATAATGTATGCTTTCACTTCCTTTAACCCTGGTCAGTGAGTGGTAGTTGATGGGTGCTATTACACGAGGATTGTTTTGTGGGGGATGGGAGTTACCCTCGTGCTTGTGGAATGTGAGTTCAATGTTCAAGTCCTGATTCCTCTATGACAATCTTAGTTGGAACTATAGTTGTCATGTTGTAAGACTTGACCACCAAATTGAACATTGGAGTGTTTCCATGAATGAGTCAAGGATGTTTAGATAGGACATGGTGTAATCATGCTACTACATGGGCATGACTCCGCCACATTTTAGGCAAATTAAGGAAAGAGTGATCCCTTGTGACCTTGGAAGCCTCCCACGCTAAGACAATTGGGATCAAAGTAGGTCTCTCCATTGAGCATTGAAACGAGATTGATACTGGGGGTATCAATTCTCTTGTGGGTATTCAACATATAAAATTGAGTGGTGGAAGGATCAATATGCCTTTGAGTGCTAGTCACTCTCTCCTCTCTCCCCTCGTATCAAGTGACTCGTTAGGTTACTGAGGCTGAATCTGACCTATGGTAGAATATCTTGTGGAATTCAAGATGCTTGATTGTACCTTATACCCTTGATGTGGGGATAAGGGTTGATTTATGGAAAATAAGATGGAGTAAATACCCTGTGCCTTGGGTCGGGTATTGAGACCACAATATAAGAGTTCTCCTATATTGATTGGTCCTTGAGTTCGAACATCCATGAGATATTGTGGTGTCCTTGTTCTATAGCCAAAGGTGATATTCTTGGATCTAGTGGAAGGGGGCGATTGCAAGAGTTTTGCCAAAGGTTTCTTTAACTGATCTTGGGAAGTTCAAAGCCCATAGAGGGAGGTGAGATTCTTGGAGCTATGGGAAGGTAAGAATCGTGAAAAAGCCATGAGACATAATCTTTGAGCCACATAAGTGCGGCTCTATGTTGGTCACAATGGTGACAAAAATCCAATAGGGTGTGGACTCGAAGGCCATGAATGTTGCTTAGAGGACTTCATTAGAACCCAAAGAGATCCTTATGATTTGTGTTCCATTGGAAATTGGATGAGGACCGCCTTCGTAGAAATGACAGTTGAGCACTTGTGCATCATTGGCTCGCAGGCCTTAGCTTTACCCATGCTAGAGGGCATTGGGATTTGGTTTGTCATAAAGCATTTAAGCCATGTTGCCAGAGGGCACATGTGCCCAAAGGGCCTTTGTTGTTTTTGTTATCATGCAAGTTACTTCCAATGCAACTTGGCTAGAGGGTTGTTCATTCAAATGGTAAAATTGACTTAGAGCACGGTAAAATCCAAAGGGCAATGGTATCAAAGTTAGCTATGATGGATGGTGATTAAGACAGGATTGTCAAAGGACAATTGAAATTTGAATATCGAGTGCCTACTGGGGTTTCATACTTGAATGCCAAAGGACATGGAAGTCTAAAAATGATATTGAGTACTGGAACTCAAAGTGGAAGCTAAACTATTAACCTTGTGGTTTCACATATGGAATTTGAGTACCTATTTGATGGTTGTGTAAACCAAATGACCAACCTTTGAATTGGGTGATCATGTGAACATTGGGCATGCCTTGGGAAGTTTGGTGGATGTGGAACCCCAAATGTATAAGATTGGTCACACTTTAAGAGACTTTAGGGTGCAGACCCATCATCGGGTGGAATGAATGATCTATGACGCCGTACTTGATCTACTAGCCCCAAATTTATAAGATCGTTAAATTTGAAGAGCCTTTCGAATGTTAGTTATCCTCAAAGTGCAATGTTGGAACTCGAAGTGGAAGCTAAACTTTTAAACCTTGTGGCTTCACATATGGAATTTGAGTACCTATTTGATGGTCGTGTAAACCAAATGATCGACCTTTGAATTGGGTGATCATGTGAATATTGGGCATGCTTTGGGAAGTTTGGTGGATGTGGAACCCCCAAATGTATAAGATTGGTCACACTTTAAGAGATTTTAGGGTGTAGACCCATCATCAGGTGGAATGAATGATCTATGACGCCGTACTTGGTCTACTAGCCCCAAATTTATGAGATTGCTAAATTTGAAGAGCCTTCCGGATGTTAGTTATCCTCAAAGTGCAATGTTGGAAATGAGCCTTGATGGGAAGAGGTAAGAGACGATGAACTTCTTCACGAACAAAGAGAATGAGTAACAAACTAGTTGTGTGCATTTGGAAAAGGATCTCAAAGGAAGACTTTGAGAAAAGAATCACAACTAGAATGGAATTTCGAGTATGAAGATTCCTTTTAGCGAAACAAGTACGGGTTTCGACTGATTTCAAAAGTGAGGCAAACTTTAGGAAGGAGTTTGCTTTGTTGAACTAGATGACACCTCTTCTCTACACTTTTGTGAGAGAGTTTGAATTTCTAAGGGACGAGGACAAAATGTGGATCCATATCAAGGGTTAGTGAGATGTTCTTGGAGAAGTGTTTTCTATCTTCAAAACTCGAGGTACTATGGGTGGCTAATGAATTTGAAAATATAATTGGGTGTCAAAGCTTCATTGAAGAATTAGAGTTCAAAAGATGGTTTTTAGAGAAAGTTGAATATTAGTTTGGATCCAAGTTAGAAAGAGCGTTTTGTGTTTAGGAATGTGTTCAACAAAAGTCTTCAAATGATAATCGAGTTCAAGTCTACCATGGGAGTCAACATGTTGTGAAGAGTTGGGTCGTAAGGGCTCAATTGTTTCAAGAGTTCTTAATTGGGTTATAGAAATTCTAGTAGAAGACATATGTGGTTGTTCTAATCAATATGGACGTTGATGGGATTGAGTGCACAAAGATGTCACAGTGCTACATTCTTGTATCCATGACATGTCATATGGCTCGTTGGGTAACTTTGGAAGGATATGGTGTTCATATTGAATGGGTTGTGGAAAGAACTTTGGTTAACATAAATTTGATCATAAAAATGTCGAAGGGAGCATCTTGAATGTCACTGTGATGTTGTGGTGGATCCAAACATTTATCATGGTGACATTCTAGAGTTGTGATGTATGAATATTAGATCCACTAATTCCTCGTACGTGAACGAAAATGCGACGGATAGATCATTCTAGGGGGAACACCATATGAGCACCCTACCTCCCTGGTGTCCTTTTGGACACTAAGTGAGCATCTTAAGTAGCACTTAGGGGCAGGCTTTTGATCTTGGGCTTCCATGTGGGAGTTGGGGCCCCATGAACGACTCATTGCAGAATGAAGTTGTGTGTCACTCTCAACCTGGAGATTGTCTTGTTCACCCTTGTAGGCCCTTGGTATACTCTTGGGTGGTATCATCTCCTAATTGGATTATCAAGGGACGTAGATCCTTTTGTATGTAAGCCATGAGTACTTTTACAAGAGGATTGTACTTTAGGGGATGAGAACTGCCCTCAATGCTTGTGGAATGTGAGTTCAACACACTTATTGTTCAAGTCATGGCTCCACAATGACAATCTCAATGAGAACTAGGGTTACCATGCCATAAGACTTCACTATTGAATTAAACATTGGAGTGTTTCCATGGATGGGGATGCCTATGGACACAATTCGATGTAAGTGACACATTTTACGCAGATTATGGCAAGGGTGATCCCTTGTGGCCTTGGAAGTCCGCTGCCATGTGACACCGTAGTTGGAGACCAATGGTATAGCCCTATTGACAAGTTAAATCTCTGTTAAGTATAGACAAAGTCATCTACTTTGTCAAGGCACTACTCTTAGCAGGCTTCAATTTTCTTACAAAACTATATGGTGCACACAAATTCCCTAAAGGTATGCTTCTTCAACTAGACAACACCCTCATGCACACATTTTTTTTCTCCTTTGGAATAGAAAAGAAGAGATCTCATTGAAGAAAAGAATATACAGAGAAGGAGCATAACAAATCCTTATGGAAGATGTTAACACTAGAAAACCTTAAACAGGGTTGGTGGTGACTAGTGACACATCATGCAAAAGTTAGGTATGAATGAAAGTTAGGAAGTTTGAACAGGGTTCAAACGTTGGGTATGAATTTTCTTCCTTCAGCAATTTTCTGGGAAAACTAGAAGGAATGGAACCAGGAAGCATTCTTGAATGAATTGAGCAACACAGAATAAGCAGTTAGTGTCATACCCATACCCATGCATCCGTTTTGGTGATAAAGTACCAAGGAATTTGGTCACATCTCCTATAATAAGTTCTTATTGGTCTTAGGTTCATTATAGTGTCTGCTTTTCCCTAATCCTCATCCATTCCTTTCACCTTGCTTTTAAATTTTTTCCCTTTTGTATACTGGTTGTATACTGTTTTGATCATATCTTCGTATAAAATCCGTCATCTCCTTTCAATTTTTTTTTCAGCTCCTCAATTCATGACTTCATGCATTTATTAAAGCAAGAGTAAACTTTTCATTAAAAGAACTCTCGCAATATGCTCCACTGATCCAAAAAGAAGACAATTAAACCATTTTCACCATTTCTAGTGTAGCTTTTATCCCATGAAACGCCCATGCATGGTCCCCCCGGAATCCCAATGGTTAGAGCATAAGGTTTCCATATTGGAGGCCTCAAGTTCAAAACTTGAGGAAAGGGTAAGGAGGAGTATGGGATGGGGGTGGAAATGGTGAAATACCCCCATGATATAGCTCAGGCCCAAGGAGCCTCCCAAGGAATAAAATTTGAAGGCTCAATTTATGAAATTTCAATAAGAATTTCCATTTTGATTTGAAGAGGAATGTCAGAAATTTAGGCCAGCATATCCAAAAATTTGGCCAAAATTTTTCAAAAAAGAACTTGAATCTTGATTTCTTTTTTAACCATCCCAAAATCTGAAATTTCAGAAGAAAAAATTCAAAACCATCAACCTCCCAGTGAACCAAACCAATAAAAAGCCCTTGCATTGCTCTCTCCAAATAATCCAAAACAGTGCCAACAAGGTAACACATCACATTTCCGACTTTCTAGATCAATGGCAACCCCTTCCACACAATTAGATCCTTCTCCACCTTATCAGTCACAACCCAATCAACCCCAAGAGAAACATATACCAAACACCAAGCTTTATTGACAAACTATCCAATTCCTCTTCATTACTTGTGCATCTATTCCACTAGTCTCCTTTGCTTGCACCTCAACCATCATAACCAGTTCTTTTATCTTCATTTAGAAGGACACCCTATGTCATGACATAAGTAATCATTTCTTTCTACGTTTTTGTCTTACCATTCACATACATTTCCACATCCTTGTTTTGACTACATGCATTCTTGAAATATTTTTGTTATACTCACAAAAATATTCTAATCCATAGAAAAATGGAAAGTCATACAGCCATCTAACATAGTCTTACTATAATAGTATGAAAAGATATTCTTTGATCACCTACACTCCATATAAGCATTCAAGTTTAACAACCACGCTTCAAAATTGTAAAATATCCCACCCAATCTTTCCATCAGATTGCTGATCCTAGGATACATAAGGAATAATCTTCAGACACCTCTTACTGCTAATGCAAATTATTCCATTATTTCCTTGCCTATCATTACTAAAGCCACATTCCATCTGCTTTGTCCTGGTCCTATTTACTTTATCTAAAAGCTTTCCATCTCTCTGGAATTATAGTTTGGAAATGTTTCATTATCTATTCTCCTCAGCTATCACTACGTCACCAGCAAATAATGCATACCATGAAACTTCACCTTGCGCATATCCACTATGCTTGTCCACAACCAATACAAAAAGGCACAAGATGCAGCATTGTCTCACCCATTTCTTTTCTTAAAGTTATTATATTATCACTTTAAGGACCCATTGTATAACCATCATGAGCTTTTCAAGGTCATTAAAGAACACATGTAAATATTATTTCTTCTCTTTCACACAAAACATAACAAAATTAATATCCACGAAGTGCAGAATACAATTTATAATCTAGGCGCACAATCATTCATGTTAATTAACACCAATAGAACATGGTGTTTCTCATTGCTTTAGTTGAAGTCAGAGTGGTAATAGACCACTTGGAACAAAAGATGGTACTAACCAAAGAGATTAATATCCATGAAGGGCAGTATACAATTTATAATCTAGCCACACAATCATTATTGTCAATTAACATCTATAGAACATGGTATTTCTCATTGCTTTAGTTGAAGTCGGGGTGGTAATTGACCAATTGAAACAAAAGATGGTACTAACCAAAGAGATTTGTTGTAATCATGGTCTTAGATGTCAACTAAAATGTAGAAATTTCCATCAAAATCTATGCTTTCCACCAACCTTGAATTATAATGGTGGAAAATTTCTGTCTCAAAAAAAAATCAGTAAAATATTCCAAAAAATGTTTGAAATTTATTAAAATCTCAAAATTTGTCAAATTTTAAATACAGAACAAAGTTTCCTTGAAATTAAAGATTTGAAAACTCACAAATAAATTTGTTTCTTCATAAATGTTTCTCTTTTTTTCAAAATAAAGCTTTTTTTTATAAAAAGAGAAGTTCATTAAGATAAAATGATGTACAAATAGGATGTGAGATCCTGAAAGGGGAAAAAAAAAAAAAACAAAGCTAATACAAAAAGAAAACCGAAATTAAGCCAACAACCAAAAGGATATGAATGAAAGCTTTTAGACTTCCAAATTTTATGCAAAATCGAACTCAGATATTAGCCACAAAATTATAATTGATATCAAATTTAAAAACATAGATCAAAATATAATACTATAAAAATAGTATTTTCTAATTTTGAGCAATACTCATTTAGAACTCTAAATGATATTATGAACAAACACATCAGGAGAACTGGAATTCACTATATTTCTTATATTGTCTTGAAGATGAAATGCATTGCATATAGGTAAAGGAGAAGTGTCAGTTCAAGAAGTATGAGAAAAAATGGTTGTTACAAGGTCGGTTCCCTTTATAAGGAGGAGCTGAACAGTCCAAACACTGATGCTGCAGTGTCAACTGACCCTGAAAGGCTATTTGGAAAATACCAACCCAAACTAAAGCTGCATTTGTTACTTGGGAAATAGCTATGGAAAGACTTCTTACCAACGACTAAAATTTCAATTTTTTGACGGAAATTTCAAGGCTCCCAATTATTGAAATTCCAAAAGAGCTTTCAATTTCAAAATAATTTTCAATCTGATTTAAAGAAATGCCAGATAATCAAAGGAAATTATGAAAATTATAATGAAACTCTGGTAAATACTAAACTAGATGATTGCGAAGAATTTAGAAACAAAATGACACCCCTCCCTCCAAATTTTGCTTCCTGTTCTTCAGTTTTAACCATAAATATTTAAAATTTCAGCCAAAACTTGCAGAAAAGATATTGCATATTGGTTTGTGTCAATTCATCCAAAAATCCAAAATTTCATTTGAAATTTCGGCAAAACAAATGAATTTTTAAAGCCATGAACCTTACCATCAATAATTTACAGAAAAGGGGGAGATCATGGTGAATAAATGATGTGTGAGAAGAAAATGCTGAATGTATGGATCAAACCCCGTTTAAACTGTGGAGAAAGATATACGAGCTTGAAAGGCATTCAAACAGGCAAGGACACGAGAAAAGCCTTGACCTTGATCCCTTGCACCATTTTTGGGTCAAGCAGAAGGAAAAAGAACAGAAGAGCCTTTGAAGGAACAGCTACATCATTTACAACTCTTTAAGATAGATAGCTTACTTCCCTTGCTAGATGCTTCAACAGATTGAATACACTGGATACTTCTACAATACTTTACTCCTGTCATACAGGTGATACCTTGTATTTTTTCTCTCTCTGTTTTCCTAGTCCTGGCAGTTTCCATTTGTAATTTGGGGCACCCCCTTAGAATCCTTTAATGAATTGTCTCCTCGCTGATTAATAAAAATTGTTGCACAAAACATAACTCAAAGTCCTAAACGAAATCAACAGCAGAGGGGATGCCAAAAAATAATAATTCTTAAACAAAATCAATGGCCGAAAGGATGCCAGAAATAATAATTATTTGAGACATCATTTCTGCCAGAATTCACTCAACTGGTTTCATAAATCAATGCTTTGTTCATCACAAGTAATTTAGGGGCCGCTTCGTATCACTATCAAAAATTAGAGAAACAAAAAATCAGACCTGAAAACCAAAAACCATAAATAGATACTAAAATTAGAAATCAACAACCTGTTTGGTTAATATTTATAAAACTAATACAAATTAAAATTTTAATTCAAAAATGCTCATTTTTATCTTTAAATCAAATAATATTATAAAAACATGATTAAAATAATAAAATTACAGATAATAGATATTAAAAATTATTATAATAAAAATAAGTTTACTATAATTATTTTACTTATTCTACTTTCAAAATTTACTTTACAATAAAAACATTGTTGGACAAGACAATAGAAAAATAGTAGAAGTACTTTGTAATTGGCTTTATCATTAATTTTTGAAAATTATGTATATTTTTATTTTAATTATATTTAAATTCATATCATCATTTAATTTTGATTTCAATTTAGAAGTGTATAAAGTGAATAATTTAATCCAAAAAAATTAATCAGAATATTAAAATTTGTAGCAATAAGTTGCCAAAACAACTAAAAACCACAAAATTTGGTTTTCAATTTTTTGACAAACAGTTGAAACTGGCAATAGAAACAGAAAACTAACGACTTAAGGGATCGATTGGTATCACGGTCAAAAATTAGGGAAACAAAAACCAAAAACCAAAAACAGAAATTAAAAACTAGAAACTGGCAACCTATTTTAACATTTATAAAACTAATACAAATTAAAAGTTTAATTAAAAAATGCTCATTTTCATCTTTTAATCAAAATATTATAAAAATATGATTAAAATAATAAAATTACAAATAATACACATAAAAAATTTACTATAATAAAAAAAAGTTATTATAATTATTTTACTTAATTGTTCTACTTTCAAAATTTACCTTACAAAAAAATTTTTACTGGACATGACAATTGAAAAATAGTAAAAGTATTTTGAAATTGGCTTTATTATTATTTTCTAAAATTCATGTATATTTTTATTTTAATTATATTTAAAATTTTAAATTTATATGATCATTTAATTTTGATTTTAATTTAAAAGTTTATAAAATGAATAATTTAATCCAAAAAAAAATATTTCTGGATATTAAAATTTCTAGCAACAAGTTACCAAAATAACTAAAAACCATAAAATTTAGTTTTCAGTTTTTGGCAAACAACTGAAAACCGGCAACAGAACAGAAAACTGATAACCAAAACAAACGTAATTTTACAATCTATTTTTTCACTATGGAGAAACAAAAACAAAAAACACAAAACAACAACGATACCAAACAGACCCTAAACAAGTACGTTTTATAATTTGTTTCTTCACTATGGAGAAACAAAAATAGAAAATAGAAAACAACAACGATACCAAACAGACCCTTAATTTGTAATGGTGAATGTGGATAATTTTAGTCTAAAAAATGTGAGTAATCACAATAAGCTATGATATCATAGTTGCATCTATGATCTATCATAACAATTTCACAAGAAAACCTTTTTATACAGAACAATGCCAACTAAACAGATGCCAAGTCAACATATGACAACCTATATATGCACTAAAACAAGTTTTGTAACATAAACAATATAGTTGGTTGAAATCAGTTTCAAATGCAGCATGCTCATTTTCATACGGGGAAATTCCAAATAGGTACTTAATTTTTCTTTATCCACACTCAAAAGAAAACTTCAAAACAAAATCATTCCAAATTAAACAGGAAAGAAAAAAGGAAGAAGAATAAAGAACACACTAAAAAAGAAAACCTTGAAAAAAAATTGGTCCAAATTAAACCGCGGAAAAATGAAAAAGAATAAGACTAAGAAAGAACTCCATTTGATTGACATTTGCATACTCATGAACTGTACTTTCATATTATTTATGTTTTTGACATTTGAATGGTATGCTTTAACTAACTTAAGCAACATCTATTTGTTTGTGAAATTCAGAAATTTTGACAATGGCTCGTTAAAATATCAAATAAAGGCATGTCATAGACCAAGATATAGTCAATAGAAATGTTTTATTATCATTATATGTAAGGGTATTTTGAAATCCAAAGAAGGAATGCTAAGGAGTTGTTTGGTATCACTATCAAAAATTAGAGAAACAAAAACCAAAAACTAGAAACAAAAACAAAAAACAAAAAAGCAACAACCTGTTTGATTAACATTTATAAAAATTAATATAAATTAAAAACTTAATTAAAAAATGCTCATTTTTCATCTTTAAATCAAATAATATTATAAAAATATAATTAAATAATAAAATTACAAATAATATACATTAAAAAATTGCTATAACAAAAATAACATTTATTATAATTAAATTACTTAATTTTTCTACTTTCAAAATTTACTTTACAAAAAAAATTTTATCGGACATGACAATTAAAAAATACTAAGAAGTATTTTGTAAAGGACTTCCTGTCACAGCCAGGATTACTCTTCTCAATACTACCTACACTCAGTATGAGCATGCGGCTATTGGAACTTCGCTTACCACTTTTCAAGCTGGTAGCGTCTGTCTCACGTTCTTTCCCAATTTCAATATTCCTCTAAGAGATAAAAATCTAAGGAATTGCATAAAAGTTCAGCTTCAGATTATTGGTGCTCCGCAGGTTTCTTCAGCCTACATGGCTACTCTTCATCATCAACTGATCTATAGACTTCAAGATCATACTGTAGATCTTCCCCTTCGAGGACAATCTGAAGACACAATCCTGATCACTGCTGAAAGAGAAGATGATGTTCCCACTATTCTCCAAATTCCACGGCAAATTCCTAGAGAAGAATTAAAGCAACTCATTCCTCTAGAGTGGATTTCCAGTTATGAGCAACTTCATCAACAATCGACACTCATCCATCTCTCAGATCCCAAGTTTCAAAGACTTCCAGATGGAACGGTAAAGACGGTGTTCAACCCAAAAGATACGGCTTCATCCAGTACTCCTCCGGTGTTCCAATCATTGAAGATAAAGCATGTAACTTTTGAGAAAGACATTCCTGTAAGCAGCGTTGAAGCAGACGGATCCCCCATCTACACTGATAAAATTGAAGGACATTTCATTTGGGACGTTGATCCTTCGATGTGCGATCCAGATTGTGATTGTCATAAATCACAGCAAAAGGAAACCAAGCCGTCCTGTAAGCCATTTCCACCTCACAAAAAACCTGATGATTCAAATAGCCCCTGGATAGGAATCCGACGCTCGGATCCTAAACCTAAGCCCTTATGGATCTATGACAGAGCCATTGAGATTCTTCGTGAAGAAAGACTTCTTCCTCCAGAAGAACCTGATCTAGATCCTTACCAAACTCCAGTGCCTAAACTGCCCCATTCACAACCAATTCCCTATTTCATGGCCTCTCCATATGACAAACAATTTCCTCCCTTGGAACCAAGATCATATACAAACTCCAACCTTCGTACCAGACCTTTCATCCAACCCTCTGAAGTCCAACCAGACGGTTCCAGAAAACTTCCCTCACAGGTTGAACAAGTTCTGAATTGGCAAACTCAGAATGCCAGATCCCAGAATACAACTTTATCTGCCATTGATCACAAGGTTGATAAGCTTTTACATCATGGCACTCAGATGGACCAACGATTTGGCCACCTTGATTCCAGAATCGAGCCTATGTATGCTGATCTCAAAAGAAGAATTGATAATCTTGATGCTGAGCTTAGGCAATTTATTTCTGCAGGATATTATGGATCCATGTCTAATGAAAAAGAAGCAGAAATCAGAAGGCTTAAAGACCAACTATCTCAGATAGAACGAGATCATCATCCATTTCCCCCAACTACCTATATTCCTAAAGCTTTTCCATATACTCACCTTACTCTTTGATTCCTCAGTCACCACCAACTCCATCCTACCAATCAGATTATTCCAAACATTTTAAATCCACCGCTAAGATCTTTAAGAGACATTCTCTTATTCCACCAACACCCATTCCTCCAAGATCTCCAATTCCGGCAAAACCCTTGCCCTCTGAGCCTAATGATCAAAAACTCAAGAGCCCATTTTTACCACCTGATCAATCTCCATCTCTGTTTGCTGACTTTGTCCCTGAATTACCCACTGATGATAACAGTGATGTTTCCACTGAAACATTGTCCTCCTCAGATCAAGAGATTACTGATCTCACCAATATGTTGATGGCATCTCCTACTGATCCCGGATCATCCAAAACACAAGAATTTCATGAAGAAACTGACACCACAGTCCCCATTGTGGAAGAACCTACTGAGGCTACTTCAACTACTCATCATTCAGTTCCTCATCATTCAACCAATGGTTCTTGGTTCTCTTTTGATGGATTACCTCCAATTAAATGGAGAGATCGAATTGGTGAATTTGGTGCATGGATTGACCTTCAACTTTCCAAGCCTGGGAACACTTTAGAAACAGTTTTCATTGAATTCACATCCAGATTTACTAGAACTTTAAGGGACTGGTTTCAAAGTCTTGGTGAATATAGACAGGTAACGTTCATTAAATCCCAGACTCCCTCCTATGCTTTGGGAACGCTTTATCGAGAATTTATTGGAGATCCAGATACTCATGCTAATGAAGTTAGACAAGAGTATTTTGAAATGAGATGCTGCTCCTTGAAAAGAAAAGATCTTGATTTTCACTATCAAAGAATGTCCAAGCAATATTATCTTCTTGGTGGATTTAATGATGATAATCTCAGACAAGTTTATATTAATTCTTTACCAGAAGACATCCAGCCAGATTTACAGAGAAAGATTGTATCTCTCTCACGACCACTCAGAGATATCTCAATTGGGAAATTCATCAGCTGGCCCTTTCTGCTCTTGAAAAATTATGTGATACACACCAGTTATTCTCAAAAATGTTGAAACAGAATCATAAGTTTACAAAGCAATGCAAGAAGCCTTATTTGCATATCAAATGCAAAGAAAATGATTGCATCTATAGTCCTAAAAAGAAGAAACACTTCAAAGACTATGGTTCTGACAAGCGCTTCAGAAAAGATCCCAGAAGAAGAAAGAAGTTCAGATTCTTCAAGAAGAAGTTTCGACGAGGACATGACAAATTCCCTCGCTATTTCTGGATATTAAAATTTTTGACAATAGGTTTCCAAAACAACTGAAAACTATAAAATTTGGTTTTTAGTTTCTTAGCAAATAGCTAAAAACCGGCAACAGAAACAGAAAATAGACAACATAAACAAACGCGTTTTTATAATCTATTTCTTTACTGTGCAAAAACAAAAATAGAAAACAGAAAATAACAACGATACCAAACTAGCTCTAAGCTTTCAGTGGAAGGGTAATATGTACACATATTCTTCCAAAAGTGAACAAACAACAAAATTAGTCAATCAAATTAAAGTTTATATTATAGATAGGGACCATATGCTATGGTATTTACCAGGCCTGGCGATGACCTTCTCCTGTGGCTTCAACATAATCTGACAAGGTAAAAAAAAAAAACACAAAAACAAAAGAAAAATGTCACAAACTTTAGGCACATAAACAAAAAATAAAAAACATATAAAATACAATAATGTACAGAAAAAAAAATATTTTTGTGACAGGAAAATAATTACATTGAAGAAGGATGCAGAAATAAATAATAATAATATCACTAGCAATAGTCATTGCAATACCTGAACGATCTGAGCTTCACCGCCTAGAATCTGAAAAGGAGTCAGAGCTTCTTGTGGACTCTGCAGCATGTTATCCCTTGTCAGTTTATGAAGCATGCATAAACCAGCAAGTTAAGTCCAACAACGACAGCAGAAGCAGAAATAGAAAAACAAGATGAGCTTTAGATAAGCAGTCACCAGTTCCCGCACACAAACAACCAGCCAGATAGATTTGGTTTGACAGTTTTGACACATTTCCAATATTTTATTCATCTATTCTTCCACCAAAAAAAAAAAAAAACGGCTACAAGAAAATCCTCATTCTCCTATTCCAGATATTTTTTCATGCATTAACTTTCTCCACAAAGTAGAGAATTCTCCAAATACATAACTTTTGTGAAAATCCTCATCCTCCTAGTGCAGAAATTTTTAGTGCGTTAACTTTCTCCACAAAGTAGAACTAGAGATTTCTCCAAATACATAATTTTTGTGCTACATAGTTAAACCTCAAGTTAATGATCTTATTTGATCTGATCAGTGACAACCCAGCACATTATAAGTCGGATACTTGGATGCCATAGCCATGTGAATTTGGTTTCCATTTGTAGTTCATCTTATTTTCCTTTTTGATAACATTAAAGCATCAGAAGAGAGGGATAAAAACCACAAATTTGGCATTGTCAACGTTTCCCCACCACCCCTTCCCTCGCCCAGAAAAGAGAGATCAAACCCTCCAAGAGCTCACACCATAAATTTGCAGTCCCGAGAAAAAAATATTATTGGCAAAGCAGAATTAAACTAATCTGCGCGTGCTATAAATTTTTTTCTACCAAACTAAACCCTAACCAGTAACCAAAATGAAGATCTTTTGAAAATACACACAATAATTGAACCGATCTAACGCAAAATAACACTCAATACCGAAATTAAAAGGCGAAATTCGAGCAATAATCAAACATAAATACAAATCAAAAAAATAAAAATAAAAATGAAGGGAGTGAGTGCGTGCCTGGTAAACGTAAGGTTGGAAAGGAGTGGAGAAGAACGGTGCTGCCATGGCGAATACACAGAAGCAGAAACGCCGAGGAGATGGAGATCGAAAGGACGGAAGCCGTGATAATCAACAACACGCCATTACAGAGCTCAACTCGAGTTCTGGACTTCCGCGATCAGATCGAAGAACTCAAATTCATGTGAAGCGAAAATTTCCGACGCTCCGCAAGCCCCATTTTCTTTTGTGTTTTTTTTTTTTTTTTTTTTTTTTATTTTTGCCGAGGTTTTGTTCCGTTTGGCAGAAATTAACAATGAGATAAGTAAGGCGGAAAAAAGAAAAGCAGAGTTACGGAAATGCCCTTTACAAACCACGGTTAAGATATGGAGTGCTCAGCCGTTGTGTGAAATTAAGGAAGAGCATTTTTGTCCATAGGGATACATATCAGCGCGGGGGAGGACGTGGCGAGAACTTATTGGTTATAGTCTATCTCTCAACGTGTCCAAATGACTCACTATACTAAATATAAATATTGGGTACGGCAGAGTGAATTGTCGGCAAAAGTTCAAATGGGTGGTTTGTGATAAATATTACTAGACCCACATCAAATTCGGCATTAATACACACAATGTTGTGCAAAACGATCATGCACTATAATAATTATAACAAAAAATACAAAAATATACATGATAATGAAAATAATAAATGACACATAAGGATTTAAAGTGATTTAACAAAATGTCTACGTCCACAGAAGCAAGCCGCGGTTGAAATTTGACTATTCATCAAAATTAGGGTTATAATATTGCATTTATACTAACACTACACGTATGAAGGGATTATAAAATTTCTCAAATACCCTTATATCAATCCACATAGGATTTGTTTCTGTATCCCCAACCTATTGATCCTCCCAGTTCAAATCCAACCTATTGATCTTCTCAGTTCAAATTTCAAAAATAACATTGAACAAAATCGTAGATGATTTTCTTCCTGATTAGCTTTTTCCTGAAAATGTCGATAGACTATGCAAAGCGTTGATGGTTTTCTTCTTTATTTGACTTCTGCCTGAAACCATCGATGTAATTACTATTACTGCACAATCTGTGTGTGTTTCTATATTATTCATCATAATTGCTACATTGCATGATCATTTCCGCACGTTTTATTGCACAACACGCAAAATCAATGGATATCAAAAGATTAATGAAAAAAATAACGTCCATTAATTAAAATAAAAGATTACTACACCAATTTTTATTCTTTAATAAAATATTTATTGTTAAAGTATAATTCTTACGATTCAAATCAATATTTATTAGTAAGAAAATCAATAAGAAAGTATCTCGAATACCTATAAGAAATGACCCTAAGGAAGTTAAGGCATTTCATCTCATCCTCACTCACTCCTTTACCGTTCAAACCATATAAACCTTGTAAATGCCCAAACTTAGGCATTGAAGTGGTCCTCTAAAGTACACTTCAAATCCTCTAAAATGTTTTCCTTTCATTCTGAGCGGTAATCAAAGCATGATTGATCTAAATTCTCTCAGATAAGTTTTGGCAACAATAGTTGGCGTCGTTTATGAGAAACTTTGAAGGAATTCTATTTAAAACTCAATCACGGTTGTATCACACAATTTCGAGTCTGAACCTGTTATTGTAGATCAATCGCCCCAATCAGTTCACTTCCCACCACTAGAAGATTTATTACAAATTGTGTCTTTAGACCAATTTCTAGCCATCCAAAAGAAAATAAAAGACATGTTTAACATGATCTTATAATAGAAAAAAGATCTTTTGAAACATGGCTCAGGTGTTGTTTAAGCGGAAATGACACCTAAGGATAAGATAGTGGTACCACATGAAGCAACCTGATATGCCCATAATAAATCACGCTAATAAGGGCAGGTCAACGCCTGTCTCATACCTTCTCCAAGTCTGACTTTCTGACGAGTGATTAGCTCCGACCAAATAAAGAGAATGAGAGATTCACGCCGACGCCCTTAAAAACCGAGTAATAGGCGCACGCACTTATGGCCGAAGAGCGATTCACGCCCCCACGCAATAAATCCGAGCCAACCAGCGGTCAACTCAAGCCCCTATAAATAGGGACTGGGGATACAAGCAAAGGTAAGTCACATAACACTATTCTACTGTTGCATTTAGCCCTCCTAAAAGCCTTCCTCTTACTTAGGCATCGGAGTGATCCCCCGGAGTACACCCCGGGTCCTCCAAGCCTTTGTTCTTTTCTTCTTTCAGGTCAACAAGAGTCGAAGGAGCATCCCAACCATTTTTTTTTTACCCCGCAACAGTTGGCGCCGTCTGTGGGAAGTTACTTTTAGGAGGCGATATTATCTTGCTCTTGACTTTCAAACATTTAAGCAATGCCAACCTCACGCAATTCCACCTCTTTCCCTGATAACAAAGAACCATCCCAATCCATCCAATGGACCTCCGATTCATCTGGTGTCAGTAGGGAGGAGTTCCTTGCCTTCCAAAAGGAAATGAAGGACATGCTCAACCAACTCTTACAACAGAAGAGTCAAGAGGGGCACGTCCTTCCCCAACCGCAAAAGAAACCCAGCGCAGACAAACAAGCTGACGAACTAAGGGAGAAAGAAGAGAAAACTCAACCCAGCAAGAAGGTAGAAGATGCAAATAGCGTGGACGTCAACCAACAAAGATCCACCGAGCTCGAGGAAAGAATAAAGAAGATAGATTACATAGAGAAGATGATGAAAGAGGGCAGAACCAGGCCCTACCATGGGGAAACATCCCTAAAGTGGGCGGAATCTCCGTTCAGCAAAGAGATCATGGAAGCTCCATTACCCAGCAGATTCAAGATGCCCACCTTTGAGAGATACGAAGGTTTGTCTGACCCCATTGATCACCTGGAAAATTTCAAAATGTTAATGCAGCTGCAAGGAGCTCCGGACGCCATCATGTGCCGAGTGTTTGCTACCACCCTTAAGGGTACCGCTAGAGACTGGTATCGAACTCTTCGACCAGGATCTGTTGGTTCCTTCCAAGGGATGGAGCAAATGTTCATCGGCCATTTCCTTAGTAGCCGGAGAGTTGCCAAAACAACAGGCCATCTAATGAGTATGGTGCAAGGGGACCGGGAGACTTTAAAGAACTTCATGCACCGTTTCAACACAGCGACCCTAGAAATCTGCAACTTGGATATGGGGGTTGCCTTGGCCGCCCTGACAACGGCTCTCCAACCTGGAAGTTTCTTATACTCCCTTGGAAAAAAACCTCAAGTAGACATGGGGGAGTTAATGATTCGAGCAGAGAAATACATAAACCTAGAGGAGATGATGGACACGAGAGGAAATCGTCTAGAGCGGAAAAGGAGAAACAACGGCAGAGAATCTGGAGACGCGTATAGACCTACAAAAAGGCACGAAACTAGTGCGCTGCAAACAGGTCAAAAGAGTAGAGGACAACACAACAAGTTCTCCACCTACACACCTCTAAATGTACCGCGCTCAGAGTTGCTGATGCAGATCAAAAAGAAGGACTATGTCTCATGACCCGAACCTATGCGAACGCCTCTACATAAGTGAAACATGTCCAAGTTCTGCGCATTCCATAGGGATCACGGCCACGACACAGAAGAATGCATTCAGCTGAAGAAAGAAATCGAAGTCCTAATAAGAAGGGGACATCTGTCAAGATTTGTCAAGAAAGAAAATTCACAAAGGGAATCAATCGAGCAGAGGAGGCACGGCGCAAAAGAGAAGGAAGAGCAAGCTATTGGGGAAATTGCGGTGATCTTCGAAGGATCCGCCAGTGGAGGAGATAGTGGAAGTGCACGCAAAAGATATGCTAAACAGGTGCTGACGATAGAAAAGGGGGAAACCAGTAGCAAACGAAACAAGAAAGGTGACGCCATAACCTTTGACAGCGGAGATGAAGAGGGAGTGCAGCAACCGCATGATGACGCACTAGTGCTCTCCCTACTCGTAGCCAATTACATGGTTAGGCGTATACTGGTAGATAATGGGAGCTCGGCCAACATCATGTTCTGGTCGGTCTTGGTAGGGATGAAGATCGGCAGGGAACGATTGAAGCCCGTCTCGACCCCTTTGATAGGATTTGGGGGAGACACTGTTCACCCCTTGGGAACCATCACGTTACCAGTGACAATAGGGACGACCCCGCAGCAGGTAACAACGTTGACAGAGTTCCTGGTGGTTGACCGACCTTCGGTGTACAATGTCATCTTGGGTCGTCCATTCCTTAATGCAGTTCGAGCGGTAACATCAACATACCACCTCAAAGTTAAGTTCCCTACACCACAAGGAATAGGATATGCCAAAGGAGATCAGGCCGCTGCCCGTAGTTGCTATGTAATGGCCTTGAAAGGGAAGATGGAGGCCAAAGAAGCTCTAACGGTGGAAGACCTGGAGGTCAGAGGAGAGTATCCCCAGATCAGTACATTACACGAAGATATCAAACACATACCACTGCGAGGCCACCAGGAGAGAAGTGTACAGATTGGGAATCACTTGCCCGACACCTTGAAAGCGGAGTTGACGGAACTTTTGGACGAATTCTCTGATTTGTTCGCATGGTCGGCAGCAGACATGCCCGGCATCGACCCTAGGTGATAGAGCACCGGTTGCAGGTCAACCCCAACCACCGACCTGTGAAACAGAAAAAAAGGAGCTTCGCGATGGAGCGGATCAAAATAATTGACGAAGAGGTGACGAAACTGTTGCAGGCCAACTTCATCCGAGAAGTGGACTACCCCGAGTGGCTGAGTAATGTGGTCCTGGTCAGAAAGCCCAATGGAAAATGGCGCACCTGCATAGACTTCACGGACTTGAATAAAGCGTGCCCAAAGGACAGCTTTCCTCTCCCTCGAATTGATCAGCTAGTGGATTCGACCTCGGGACACGAGCTCCTCAGCTTCATGGACGCTTACTCAGGGTACAACCAAATCCCTATGAGTCCCGCGGATGAGGAAAAAACTTCTTTCGTCACCGAAAGGGGTTTATATTGTTATCGGGTGATGCCCTTCGGCTTAAAAAATGCGGGGGCCACATATCAGAGGCTAGTGAACAAGATTTTTAAAGAACAGCTCGGAAAGACAATGGAAGCTTACGTGGACGATATGTTGGTGAAGAGCATGGAAGCAGGGCAACATTGTAAAGACCTGAGGGAAACGTTCGAGCTCCTCCGCCGGTACCACATGAGGTTGAATCCCTTGAAGTGCGTGTTTGGCGTTTCTACAGGTAAATTCCTGGGCTTTATGGTGACTCACAGAGGTATAGAAGCAAATCCGGATAAAATACGAGCGCTGCTAGAGATGGAAGCTCCAAGGACTAAAAAGGAGATACAAGTTCTGACCGGAAGGATAGCCTCCCTCAGTAGATTTATCTCCTGCTCAGGCGATAAAGGCTTACCTTTCTTTAGAGCACTGCGGAAGAAGGGAGGATTCGAATGGGGGGAAGATCAGGAGGCAGCCTTCGAGCAGCTTAAGCAATACCTCGGATCCCCTCCTCTCTTGACAAAAGCAAAGAATGGGGAAGACCTCTATCTATACATAGCTTCCACAGAGAATGCCGTCAGCTCGGTCTTGGTCCGGGAAGAGGGTAGAAAGTACCAGCCTATATATTACACAAGTAAGGTGTTAAGTGGCGCTGAAAAGAACTATTGTACGGTGGAAAAAGCCGCCTTCTCCATCATCTGTGCAGCGCGCAAATTAAGACCCTATTTTCAAGCCCATAGGGTTGTCGTGTTAACAAACCTGCCCATGAGACAAATTCTACAGCGACCGGAGAGTTCGGGGAGAATGACGAGGTGGTCGGTAGAATTAAGTGAATTCGACATACAATATCAACCGAGGCCCGCGGTCAAGGCTCAGGTACTCGCGGATTTTACAGCAGAAAGGCTCCCCGAGTCATCCACCAAGTCGGAGGAGTGGACACTGCACGTTGATGGGTCCTCTAATGCTGCTGGAGGGGGAGCCGGGTTCATCCTTTCTGACATGGAGGGCAATGAAACTCTCTTCGCCCTAAAACTGGAGTTCACAGCAACCAACAACGAAGCGGAGTACGAAGCCTTGTTAGCCGGCCTGCGACTGGCGGAAGCATTAGGGGTGGCACAGATCAAAGTACTGAGTGATTCCCAGCTGGTGGTAGAGCAACTCAAAGGAGAATTCGAAGCTAGGGATCCAAGAATGAAGAAATATCTCTCCAAGGCAAGAGAATACATAGAGGCATTCATCCAGTTCGACATAGAACACGTACCCAGAGAAGAAAATAAAAAGGCGGACGCACTAGCGAAATTAGCCTCGGCAACCGGTTCGGAATGGAAAGACACTATCTATCTTGAACGCATAGGAAAACCCTCATACGAGGAGGACAGAATTAACTCAGTGGCGTCCAAATTCAGCAAGGACGATTGGAGAGCGTCCTTATTCCTGTACCTCCAGGACGGAACCTTACCAAGAGATAATAAGAAGGCTCAAAAGGTGAGGAAGAAAGCGGCAAGATATACGTTGATGGGACGGGAGCTCTACAGGCGATCCCTTACACTGCCCTACCTCCGATGTTTAAGCAAAGATGAAGGGGAATACATACTACGAGAAATCCACGAAGGAGTATGCGGAAACCACCTTGCCAGTAGGGCTCTAGCCCACAAAGCTATGCGACAGGGATTTTACTGGCCCACAATGAGGAAGGACGCGGTTGAGCTCGTAAAAAAATGTGACAGATGTCAAAGGTGTGCAATTGTACCATACGCCCCCTCAAGTCTACTCTCTCCTCTAACCAGTCCCTGCCCTTTTGCTCAGTGGGGGATAGATATCCTTGGACCTCTTCCATAGACGACTGGCTAGAAAAAATTCTTGTTGGTAGCAATAGATTATTTCACTAAGTGGGTAGAGGCCGAACCCCTAGCCACCATAACAGAGCGGAATATTACACGCTTCGTGTGGACCTCATTAGTTTGCCGCTATGGTATTCCCTTAGCGATAGTTACAGACCACGGGAAGCAGTTCGACAACGAGCGCTTCAAAAAGTTCTGTTCGGACCTATCTATTAAGCTTCTCTTCGCGTCAGTGGCGCACCCCCAGAGCAATGGACAAGTAGAGAACATGAATCGGACGATTCTGCACGGACTGAGGACCCGACTCGAATCCATGCAAGGCAGATGGACAGAGGAGCTCCTTTTCCTTATATGGGCGTACCACACCACCAAGAGAGCAGCAACAGGGGAAACCCCGTTCATGCTTGTTTTCGGGGCAGAAGCAGTCATCCCAGCAGAGGTGGGCATACCCTCTTGGCGAAGGAAATACTTTAACGAGCAGACCAACAGTGAGGAGCTCAGGTCAGAAATAGACCTACTGGAAGAGAGACAGGATCAGGCGAGTTTAAAAGTTGCAGCGTAGCAGAGGGTAGCAAAGTACTACAACAACCGCGTCAAAATAAGGAATTTCCATTCAGGAGATTTAGTCCTGAGGAAGAGGCGAAACAACCCGTCCGAGCAGGGGTCGCACAAGTTAAAGCCTAACTGGGAGGGCCCATACAAGGTCACAACAGAAATAAAACCCGGAACATACAAGTTGGAAGATGTAGGGGGAAAAGAAGTTAAGAACACATGGAACTCTGAAATGTTAAAGAAATACTATTCTTGAAAAACCGCTTCTTGCAGCGCTGTAATAAAAGTGTCGCGTACAAAAGTTGCACTACATCAATAAAGGATGAAAAATTCAAAATACATATTCTGTTCCTACAAACTAATTTGCTTTGCTCCCTTCTCCAGCTTCCTCCTCCTCCCCTTCTTCATCCTCTTCCAGATCCTCAGCAGACTCGGGACTCTCTTCGCCATAGCCATGAGAGCTTACACCATCAAGAGGGATCTCGGGATGTTTAGTCCTTACTTGATCACGACACCTCCTGAATCCAACTCAGTAAGCTTTAGAGGTGTCGATAACAAATTGGTTGGAGTCCTTGTATTTCTTCACTGCAGTTCGGGAAGCAGAAGCAGCAGCAGTAGCTTCTCGGGCAGGAAGTTCCTCCCTACGAAGGCGATCGATCTCTGCCTTCAAAGCCTACTCGCGGAGCTCGGCCTCGTGCAGTTCGTTTTGAGCGAGGACATATTTTTCCCGTGCATCCAGTGTCTGGCGATACATCTCGGCGACTTTCTCCTCCTGGGCCAGAGCCATCGTCGCCAGCTGTGGAAAAATGCAAAGTATGGAACAGTTAGCAAGAGCAGGCGTAAGTCAAAAATATATATATATATATATATATATATATATTATAAAGCAAGTAAAGTAGACACCTGGTACGAAGTATGGCGGATTTTCACCGAGAGAGCGTCAGGAAGGGTACATTGGGCCTGCACAAAGTCCTCAGCATGCACAGCCCGACGGAGAGCAGACGCAGAACGGGTCGGCTCGTGAAAAATGGCTTCCACTTGAGCCTGCGAGTGCGTAGGAGGAGCAGCATGGACCTCGTCAGTAAGGGCACCGGAATCACCTACTACAGGGGCTTCCCTTTGAGAGGATTCTCCTTCGACCTCTCTTCTTTTCTTCCTACTCCTACTCACCCTTTGCTTTCTAGCTTCTCCCATGAGCGATTCATACCTGGTAAAGTCCATATCTGCGAATATAAAAGAGAAATGGAGTAAGAACACCCACAGTAAAGATAACACCTGAACGTACACATACACAAAATCAGGGGAGAGAATGACTTGAGGAAACGGGGCTGATTCCCCATTGCACAAGGACACGCTCCTGGAGCAGCTCCTCATGAGGGATAATACCCCGTTCACCGAGTGTACGAAGTTCTTTCAGGGTGGCTTGCTCTTCGGGGGAAAGTCTGGGGAGGAGATGGCGCACCCGAACTACAAGGGAAAAAGGAGTGAAAGGAGAAAAAATGGGTTAGACGGATAACCTACTTGTAAGCCCTGAAAAAGAGGGTGGGGAAAGATAACAACGTTAAATTCAAGAGGAGAAGACCAGACAAAGGATCCGTTGTAATTCAACTCTCCCGAGACAAAGAAGTATCGGGTCTTCCAATTATGGATGGAAGAACTGCCTGGTGAGAAGAGTTTATAACCTGGTAGAGAGTTGAAATAATACAGCTCCTTCTCTGCAGAATGAGACCGCATTTGGAAGCAACTTCTAAAAAGTGGGACGGTAGGCTGATGGCCCAAGCGGAGCAGAAGCACAGCAAAACAGGTGAGCGAAAGATAAGAGTTCGGAACGAGTTGTGATGGTGCTATGCGGTAAAAACGTAGTACGTTAGAAACAAAAGGGGAAAAAGGGAGCCTAAGACCCAAGTCTAGATAATCGGTATAGAGGCAGAGCTCCTCGGATTTTTGGTCAAAAGCTGACTCAGTAGCAGAGGGTAACCTAACAGTGATATTCGATGGTACAGCAAAGAAATAACGGGCATTCTGCAGGTCAGACGAGGAGAGCTCACAACGAGCGCTCCAAACTGTTGTAGGTACCCTAAAGGGCTGTGAGGAGGTCTCCATATGAAAAAACAAGCCTGAAGGAAACACTACCTAGACCTAAGGGTCAAGCGGAGCAAGCAACAGCAAAGATCAAGAAGAAAGGAGGCCAACACAGATCAAGACAGTAAAATTTCACACAAACAACAAGGCAATCTTACAAGACAAGATCAAACATACAAAGCTAGCGCAAGAACAATGAAGAACATGAAGAACAACAAGACAAAAATACTATAGAAAGGAAAGCATACCTAGCACCGAATAAGGGACTTGTGGAATGGAGAGGAGTAGAGAAGGAAGCAGTCCTCTTGGAATGAAGACGAGTGCGGAATGAAGGAGTCCACTGGCCTTTATATAGAGAGGAGGGCACGAATCCCTGTGGCGGGAATCTCAAGAATTTTCATTTACGAGAAGGATTGCGTTTTGAGGGAGGCATAGGAAACAGAAAATCTCTGACAAATGCACAGACGAGGCTTCCCGAGGACAAACGCCACTTCAGAAACACCAAGTTGCCTCGGACACAACGACAGACGGATTTAATACCTGCTTTTTGATATCTCTCGCAGGACAGAAGCGTGCAAGTGCCTCGGGAAAGCGCGAAGGACGACCCAACAGATGAGCACGACTCATCGGCGCAAGGCCCAAAATGATGAGCACGACTCGTGAGGCCAGACCAACTAACAGATGGGCACGACTTATTAGGAGGATGGCCCAAGCTGACGAGCACGACTCGTGAGGCCAGAACAACCCAACAGATGAGCACGACTCATCAGAAGTATGGCCCAAACTGACGAGCACGACTCGTGAGGCCAGAACAACCCACATGAGAGCAAGACTCATCAAGGGATGCCGCAAACTGACAGCACGACTCTGAGGTTGGTTAGCTCGGGCCCTTATTGTTAAAAAGCTGCGATGAAGATACGCTCGCACATAGTCCTTTCTATTCACAAGAGCTCGGACAATGAACTCGGCGCGAGTCCTGCTTCAAAGAGCTCGGATAAAAGAGCTCGGCACGAATCCTTCCCCGAACAGCTCGGTAGAAACAGCTCGGCACGAGTACTGCTTCAAAGAGCTCGGACAAAGAGCTCCGCACAAATCCTTCCGCGAACAGCTCGGCAGAAAACAGCTTGGCACGAGTCCTGCTTCAAAGAGCTCGAACCAAAGTGCTCGGCACGAATCCTTCCCCGAACAGCTCGGCAGAAACAGCTCGACACGAATGCTCCCTTGAAGAGCTCGGCCCGAACAGATCGGCAGAAAACAGCTCGGCACGAGTCCTGCTTCAAAGAGCTCGGACAAAAGAAGCTCGGCACGAATCCTTCTCCGAACAGCTCGGTAGAAACAACTCGGCACGAATCCTTCCTCGAGGAGCTCGGCCCGAACAGCTCGGCAGAAACAGCTCGGCACGAATCCTTCCTCGAGGAGCTCGGCCCGAACAGCTCGGCAGAAACAGCTCGGCACGGGTCCTGCTTCAAAGAGCTCGGTCAAAAGAGCTCGGCCCAAACAGCTTGGACGAAACAACTCTGCACAAAACAGCTCGGCGCAAACAGTCGGCACGAGCTACTCAAGTATTCTACCAAAAAAAAAAAAAAATGGGAAGACGAGGAAGTGTTAAAACCGAAAGATGCAAACACAAATAATGATTCAAAATTCTATCCAGAAATTTCAAACTGAGGGGGGGACAACTGATATGCCCATAATAAATCACGCTAATAAGTGCAGGTCAACGCCTGTCTCATACCTTCTCCAAGTCTGACTTTCTGACGAGTGATTAGCTCCGACCAAATAAAGAGAAGGAGAGATTCACGCCGACGCCCTTAAAAACCGAGTAATAGGTGCACGCACTTATGGCCGAAGAGCGATTCGCGCCCCCACGCAATAAATCCGAGCCAACCAGCGGTCAACTCAAGCCCCTATAAATAGGGACTGGGGATACAAGCAAAGGTAAGTCACATAACACTATTCTACTGTTGCATTTAGCCCTCCTAAAAGCCTTCCTCTTACTTAGGCATCGGAGTGATCCCCCGGAGTACACCCCGGGTCCTCCAAGCCTTTGTTCTTTTCTTCTTTCAGGTCAACGAGAGTCGAAGGAGCATCCCAACCATTTTTTTTTTACCCCGCAACACAACCTTAAAATTTTTAACTCTAATAAAGAAAATAGAAGAAGCCAATAGTGTCAATATTAACAAGCAATAGTCCCAGGAATTTGAATAAAACTAAAAAGAAATGATTAATTGGAAAATCCAGTGAAAGAAGTTAGCATCTAACCCTTATCAAGGGGAACCCCAATTAGATCTTCTGATCTCCTCTTTATCAATGAATAATGAAGATCCCTCAACCTAGAAAATTCAAAATTCCAATCTGATGAACACCATTTATGAGGCAATAAGAGACAAGCACTACTCAACAAAGTATTGGTTTATCTAGTGAGCACCACTTACGAGGCAACAAAAGAAGGGTACTGCTTGGTAAAGTATTAACTCATTTCTCCTAAGGCCCAAAAAATTTCATCTAATGAGCACCGCTTATAAGGCAACAAGTGACAAACACTACTTGGCAAAAAATTGGTCCACCTGATGTGCATTACTTATAAGACCCAAAATTGTTCATCTCATCAGCACCGTCATGGACCCAAAAATGTCCATATGATGAGCACCACTCATGAGGCAATAAGAGATGGGCACTACTCGTTAAAATTGCCTCATCTTATGAGCACCGCTCATGAGGTCCAAAAATGTCCATCTGAAAATCATCGCCTATGAGACAGTAAGAGACTAGCATTACTCGGCAAAGTATAGGCCCAACGACTTGAAATTTTCATCCATTTTTTGTTCTTTTCTATATTAATATATGATTTCTGATACCTTACATGAACATAGTTGACATCATCACGACCTAAAGTAGGACCACGAAACCCTGTGCATTTCTTATAACACCTAAGCAGTAGAAAAACATACATATCAAACATATTCCAAAATACAATACCAGAGTACCATATACCTAGCTGTACGCATACACACATATACATAACATTTCCTAAAAAGTCCCAAAACACTGTGGGCTCCACATACCAACCCAAAACTCACCCAAAAAACTACACCGTCTCTACACCAACCTTTGAGCCAGCCCTGCCCGCCTCTCTAGATTACTTGAAATGTTTAATAATGTTGGGGTGAGACATCTCTTAGTAAAGAGAAACATGTTATCACCATTGTGTGGCATATGAGTTAGTTGGCAACATATCATTTAATTAATACTGTATATGATATATATCAAGAAAACATTTGTATAATAATACATGCTCATATCATATAGAATATGAAAATTTATGAGTTATCTATTCAAAAGTACTTCTATCTATAATACATAATCTTTGCTTTTAGTGTGTACTATACACAACTATATATTTGTAAATTTCCCCCTAGATGGCTATATGTAGAGACCCGAACCCTTAAAATAAGGAAAAGGGTAAAAAGGTAATTTAGCAGGCTTCGTCGATGAAGCCAAGGTTCACATCAACGAAAGCCCTTCTACGGTTCGTCGCCAAAATTCAGAGCCTCGGCAACGAAGAGATCCCAACCGACAGGAAAAATATTGGACAAGGGTTCGTCGACGAAGGAAAGAGGTTCGCTGACGAAGAGCCTTCTGTGTCTCGTCGACGAAGGCACCACTCGTCAACGAGTTTGACTGGGTCAAGGGGTCTATAAATATCTTTTTTCATTGCTTCATGGCCAAGAAACTCAAAACTTTCTCTCTCACTAGAACCAGCGAACCCTCTCTCTCTCTCTCTCTCTCTCTCTCTCTCTTCGATTTCTTCGTTGTTTGTCACCTAAATCCGCAATCCGACATTACTACGTGGATTAGGGGGAAAAGCTCTATGATTATAGCGGATTGAATCTTTTTTTTTAGGACTTCCAGGTTTTATCCCGAAATCGAGTTAAGGGTCTCAGTTCATTTTTGGTTCGGTAGATCTATAGTAAATAGGATTACATTGAAGTACTGTTCTTTAGATTATAGGTTGTGAGAACTCGATTCACTGTTTTGGGAGCCATATAGTTTGTATTTAGAAATTTGGAAAAAGGTAAAGGGATTTGTTTACATCAGTCTTTTTAGAAAACTAAACCGCTAAAAAGTTAGCTTATGTTTATATGCACGTATTGACTGCTTATTTGTGAAATTTCACCAGGTAAAAATGTCGGTTTTACGATTTTACGATTTTGGTAAAAATGAGGGTTTTGGCGTATGATCTCCAAACTTTTCAAAACTTCTTTATTTGTATTAATCTTAACGTAGGAGATGCTTGAACCCCTTATTTTCCATTTAAATGATATTTATCGAGTTATATGCTATATGGCGGATTTTGACCAAACAAGTGTGACATATGATATGAAATGGAATATGTGATTCTGTTTAAACACGTATATGAACTATGGGAACTAGAGTTCCATTTTGTTATTTGAAAATATGGAAAACAGGTGTTGGTTATATACCTAGTTATATACGTAAAAAGGGTTGAATCGAGAGGTTGTGTGTCAGTTTATGCCACAATACGATTGAATGAGTTTGTGAAAATACTGGAACTATACAGGTGATTTGTGAATGTGAAACAAGTTAATTCGTTTTATCATAAATTGCATATATGATATTTGAAACCGCGACTTGTTACTATCAGAGCCTTAAAAAGCTCACTACTATATGAGAGCCCTAAAACACTCACCATTATAAGAGAGCCTTAAAATGCTCAATGTTAAGAGTGATTCCTTTGCTTTATATATATTGCATACAGTGCAACTACACATATGATTTTCAGTGTGGGTATCGAGATAGTTGGCTGGATATTGGAGTGGCCACTGGTGGATTAATGGACCAAGTGGTACTAGTCGGACTATAGTAAATTGCATAACCCGGAGCCAAGGGGTAGTGTTGGCATTTGTTATTATTGTATCTAAGTTGTATAGTGTTCTAAATATGCATATTTATGATTTGAAAACTAAAAATGGGCAAAGTCACTGGTTTGAGTATTGGGCGAAGGGATTATACAGTGTATGGGCTTGTACCCTACCCCAACTTTGCGAACTCTCACTCGTTATGATGCTATACCTTATATATAAGCACTGCTTTCAATTGAAATAAACGCATATGGTCACACACTAATGTAATATCTTTCACCTTACTGAGAAGTGTCTCACCCCAATATACCACCTTCATTTCAAGTCCTACAGGACGTCGGTCCTAGTTGCTAGAGGGACTTGAAGGGTCATTTTGTTTTTAGCTTACATAAGTGTTTATATATGTAACAGAATTAGTTCGGAATATCTTTTGGAGACTGTAAGAACAGGTTACGTTTTAAGTCTAGATGAATGTATGAAATAAGTCAATTAGAAACTCTGGTATGTCTTTTAGATTTTCTCAATGGATGTTTATGTTTTACGTTGTGCATGAGATTTCAAATCAGTATACAATACCTGTATGTCCCTATTCAAAGCGGGTTGTATATGTATGTTTATCTGATACAAGTGTACTATATAGGTGTAATAGCACTCTCGTACTGTATAATGGGCTGGGGTGTTACAGTTGGCATCAGAGCTTTAGCCAGCCGGAAGTGTGATATGGTTCACACTGCCTGGTTATGGAAATGCTCGGAACATAGGTTGCTAAGTTATGTAGATTAGACTTTACCAGAGTTTAGGATATGGATAAAACATTTGAGTTTTGCTTTATATACCTAGAGACAAAAATCCATTGACAAACTTTTGTGTTTTTCTAGATCAATCAAAAGGTTCAGAAAATCACGACAATCCATTAACAATTTTATTTCCGAGTGGAAGGGCGGAACTTGAGTTAGAATGAGAATGTTAAATTAATGGAGTATGTCAATATTAAGAATGTGGATTTAGGGAACTGAGTCTATAGTATTGTAGTATTAGCTGATACTTAGGCTATTAAGCTTTTAATGGATGTTCACAATTACTTTTTAGGATGGAATCTAGAGACAATACTGCCAACGTGGGAGGCAGTTGAAGTGAGGGTGCCATCCATGAGGCTGGCAGTGACTCTACGAGTGTATTGTGAGATTTCGCACAACATCTTATGGCTGAGGTGGTGCAAACGAATAGGGGGCAGGACCATCCCATAGCTGAGATGGGATGCTCCATTGATTAGTTCACTAGATTGAAGCCTTCGATTTTCATAGGAAGTGTAGATCCGATTCAAGCTGATAATTGGATCTAGGAGATGGAGAAGATGATGGATGTTTTGAACTGCACAGAGAAGCAGAAGGTAACCTTTGCAACGTTCAAGTTGTCAAAAGAGGCAGAGAGATGGTGGGTGTCGGTAAAGAAGATGGGGGAGCACCGAATGATACTAGTAGTGATGACGTGAACCCGTTTCAAAGAGTTATTCTTTGAACGGTACTTTCCGGCTATGGTCAGAATTGCAAAGATGGAGGAATTTATGAGCCTAACGCAGGAGTCACTGACAGTGCAGCAATACGCTGCCAGATTCTAAGAGCTATCCCGAGTTGCTCCATTTATGATATCGAATGAGGCAATGAAGGCTTGGAAGTTTCATAGGGGTCTGAAGAAGGAGATCCAGAGGTAGATAGTGATCTTGTAATTGCAAAACTTTGCTACACTAGTAGACAAAGCCACTATAGCATAAGAGGGTTTGCTGGGGGACGTAGAGGTCCAGGTCCCGAAGAAGAGGTCAGCGCCTCCCAGTTCTTCTTCTGGGGCAAGGCAGGGTAACTGGAAGAAGAATAGTAGTGGTACATCTCAGAGCCCCACATCCTATCGTGGTTGCCCTACATGTGGTAAGAGGCACTCTGGGTAATGTTGGAGGACTACAGGGGCTTGTATGCGGTGTGGTAAGTAGGGACATCAAGTGAAAGATTGTCATATGTAGGGAAATAGAAAAGCCCCATAACAACCATACAGAGGAGATACAAAGGCACAGGGTGTACAATTCAGGCTAGGGTGTATTCCCTGACTCCAAACAAAGCAGAGAATGCTAGTGATGTAGTCATAGGTATCATTTACATGCTTTCTCATAAAGCTGTTATATTATTCGATTATGGGGCAATGCATTCCTTTATCTCCTGAGGATTCGTTAAACTGTGTGGATTAGAGGTGCAATAGTTAGATTATGAACTGGTAGTGGCTACACCATCTGGGTTTGTAGTCGTATGTAGCAAAGTAGTCCGTGATTGCCCAGTAGAAATTTAGGAGAGGGTACTACCAGTTAGCCTTATTGTGTTTGACATGCATAGCTTCAATATCATCCTAGGGATGGACTGATTATCTGTGAGTTATGCCAGTATTGATTGCCGCAGGAGAGAGGTGATGTTTAGACAGCCAGGGGAGCAGGAGTTCAAGTTCCTAGGATCGTGTGATGTTCTGCACCACGAATCCTTTCAGTTATGTAGATTAGGAGATTACTCCTAGAAGGATGCCAAGGGTACCTGGCATTTGTGAAAGACACGCCGGAAGAGGAACGTAAATTGGAGAGGATTCTTATAGTGTGCGAGTTCCCATACGTATTCCTAGAGGACTTGCCGGGATTGCCACCAGATCGCGAGGTGGAGTATGTTATAGAGTTGGTTCCATGTACGGCACCATTATCGAAAGCTCCATACCGTATGACTCTAGTAGAATTGAGAGAGTTAAAGGAGCACTTACAGGAGCTACTAGATAAAGGGGTATGTTCGACCGAATGTTTCACCCTAGGGAGCACCGGTGTTATTTGTAAAGAAGAAGGATGGGTCAATGAGGATCTGCATCGACTACAGAGAGCTTAACAAGGTGATAGTAAAGAACAAATACCCGCTACCCAAGATTGATGATTTGTTTGACCAACTACAGGGCACGCAGATCTTCTCTAAGACCGACCTATGATCTGGGTATCACCAGCTGAAGGTGAAAGCAGGGGACGTTTCGAAGACAGCATTTCGAACCCGGTATGGCCATTACGAATTTATGGTTATGTATTTTGGTTTGACTAATGTACTTTCGGCATTTATGGATCTGATGAACAGGGTCTTTCACGAATACTTAGACTGGTTCGTCGTGGGTATTTATAGACGACATCCTAGTGTATTCTAGGAGTGTTGCATAACATGAAGTTCATCTGAGATTGGTACTGCAAATGCTCAGGGAAAAGAGGTTATATGCTAAACTAAAGAAATGCGAGTTTTGGCTGGAACAGATTGCGTTTCTAGGGCATGTTGTGTCTGAAGAAGGGGTGTCAGTGGATCTGAGTAAAATAGAAGTGGTAGTGGACTGGGCGAGGCCGAAGAATGTTTAGGAAGTCAGAAGTTTTTTGGGTCTTGCAGGATACTACCAACGGTTCGTAAAAGGGTTCTCCAATTTATCAGGTCTATTGACCCGACTTACGAGGAAGAACGTGAAGTATGATTGGACGTATGAGTGCGAGTTGAGTTTCCAAGAGCTGAAACAGTGGTTGGTTTTTGCTCCAGTTCTGACCATTCAATTTGGGGATGGTGGATTTGTTATCTTCAGTGACGCTTCTAAGAAAGGTCTTGGGTGTAGAGACTCGGTGAATTATATTAATTAAATAATAGGAGGAGGAGAGAAAAAGAAATTGTAAATTGGAATTCAACAGAGTCTCATCGACACGCTTGATGGGATCGTCGATGTGGACATGCATCTCGTCAATGAGAAGTTACCGAGGGGCTATTTTCAGCTTTGAATTTCGTCGATGAGGAATAAGTATTCGTTGATGAACTTCCTTTATTGCCTCGTCAACAAGGTGACATGTCTCGTCGATGAGGGTAGGTGTATAAATAGCCTGAACTTGGTTTTTACCGCAGAATTCATGCGAAAACTTCTCTCTCTCTCTCTCTCTCTTCTTCGGTTCTCCTTCATTCTCTCTAAGATTTTGGGTCCGTTTTTTGCCGAATCGACGATCTAAAGCTGCCACGCTACTCCTAGGGAAGTTCTCTTCAAGTCTGCTGGAGTAGATTGTTGGTGGGACTAACTTGGACTCCATCCCAGGTTCAGGGTAAGGTTTTTTATTGAGTATTTGACATTCCTACAATTAGAGAAAAGGTAACATTTGAAGAAATACTGAAGTTTTGTTTAGGGTAATGCTGTTTTCAGGGTGTTGAGCGGGGAACCCTGTGGGTACAGGACTAGTTGTTTTAGGGGCTTTCCAATAGTTAGGTAAAGGAGTAAACTAAAGCAGTAATTTTTCATTAAAATTATTATTATTTAATAGCTGATTAATTTTTAGAAAGCATGTATTATGTATAAGTATATTTGGGAAATATTGCTATTACACAGGAATATGTTTTTAGTGTAAAATATCAAAAAATGTAATTCTAGAATAGATTACACGTTTTTATTCAGTTTATGTGGCATGAATATTATTTCACGTATATTGTATTTTGTTTAGTTAGAATTACAAAAAAAGCATGTTTACAGTTATTTTCAGAAATAACATAGAAAATATAGGAAATTGTGGTTTCAGAATATATGATAAACAGTACATATGCTCAATTCAGCATTTATGATATATTCGGCGCAAGGACGTGATTGATAGCTGGCGTAAGGCTGCAGTTATGTATGTTATCCGGTGCAAGGGCGCAACTATGTATATTATCCGGCGGAAGGCCATGATTATTTATGTTATGAAAGAATTCAGAAAATGCTATCAATCTATTCATGTTAAAACTGTATATGATTATGTACTATAAGTTATTAGAACTTGAACGATAGTTCATATCAGTTTTCAGGAGCATGATACCGTAGCTATACAGTTCAGTTCAGTTCAGACTTGTGCTAACTACCCCTGCTAGTAAAGGGGGTGGAAGATGGATAGTCGATGTGGCTTTCAGTGTAAAGTTGTAAACGTTCATTTGGCAGTCCGGACCAGGGTGTAGCGGGCCCATTATACTTACAAACATTTTTGACTCAGTAGTGGTCAATCAGCCATTGTTGGGTCCCGCCTTCGGGTTACACAACCCGTCATGGGGGGTAGTACATAATACCAGCTAGCTATTCATCCAGGGTATATTTCAGTACTACTAGTTATATCAGATGATTCTATGAACAGTGAGACACAGTATGATTTAGTATAACTATGAAATAGTATGTTTATTCAGTTATGATATTATCAGTGTTTTTAGACATGTAATATGTACTATATATTTATTATAGCATGCAAATATTCATGTTGCCACACAACTGTATTTAGTTTATTTCCTTTACTGAGAGGTGTCTCACCCTAGCTTAAACCATTTCAGGGAACCTAGAAAGACAGGCGGACAGAGCTCCACACCGTTGAGGCAGTTATTTTACCCTGCTAGAAGGGTGAGTTTTGAACTAGGATCAATAGGTTTTTGATGTAAGATCCTAGTTTTATCTTTTGGTGTTTTTAAGGATTGTATATATACATCTACAAAAATGTGGTGGAATGTAAGTAACTATGGTATTGTATTCTATGGTTGGGTGAATGAAATTTATATTTACTACTGCTTAGGTGTCCGCTGTGTATGACAAGTGTGTCCCCGTTACCCACGAGTTCAGGTCAACTTTGCTATATCATTAGTTATTGGTATCAAGGCATCTAATGTGGTTGATTATGTGGTAATTAAGTAGGTCATTACGGTTTGGAATCAGAGCCTACGTTGCTAGGTTCTATAGACTCTAGAATACAACGGTAACAATACTAGAGTATAGGATAAGGGAATTTAAGGTTTGGTTTGTAGTTTAGATGCAAGACTTCCATGATAGTTTGTGTGTCTTTCTTGGGGTGACGATTTCAGAAAATCCATAGTAAACTATTGTCGAGTTAGGTATCTAGGTTGCAAGATCGAACCTTGACTTAAGATCAGGGATGATGAATCAGTTAAGGATATAATATGCTAATTAGATGATATGTTATGGTAATAGGGTCCTAAGCTAAGTTTATTGTTTTTTCAGGATGGACCCTGGAGGTAGTAGTACCCATGCTAGTGGTAGTGAGGGTGCTGGGCCCTTGGGCATTGCTAGTGGCAATTCAGATGCAGTACTACGCAGCATGGCTCGGCAAGTCATGGCTAAAATTTCCAAGAACTCTAGGGAGCAGGGTGGTCTGTCTGCAGGCCACAGTAGTTTGATTAAGAAGTTTATTAAGATGAATCCTCCAACTTTCTCAGGAGAAACTGATCCTGCAGTCGCTGAAAACTGGGTGCAGGAGATTGAAAAAGTGTTTGCAGTGCTACAGTGTACTAAGGAGCAGAGGATGTTGTTCGCTACGTATAAACTAACTGGAGAGGCTAAAAGATGGTGGATGACTGTAAAACTTCTAGAGTAGCAAAGGACAATGTCTATAGAGATGACATGGGAACAATTTAAGGAGATATTTTTCGATAGATACTTTCCAGCCTTGTCTAGAGAAGCCAAGATAGAGGAGTTCCTGAACCTGAAGTAGGGACAACAGACAGTGCAGTAGTATGCGGCGAGATTTATTGAATTATCTCACTTCGCCCGTACATTATTCCAGATGAGAAGAAGAAGGTAAGACAGTTTGAAAGAGGTATGAGGAGAGAATTATATAAGCAAATATCAATACTGAAATTGCAAGATTTTGTCGAGCTAGTAGATAGAGTGGCTATGGAAGAAGCCAGGGAGCGGTTGGAGGCTGAGGAGCAGAAACAGAGAAAGAGATCCACGCCTTCTGGTTTCCAGCAAGGGTCCTATCGAGGTTTGTGGAAGAGAGGTGGCTACTACAACAATTGAAGGCAGGAGTCAAGGAATCGTGGGTTTCAGGGTATGCAGTCATTCCAAGCTTATCAGACTTGTGAGAAGAGGCACCCAGGGGAGTGTCGTGTTGGGCGAGGTATTTGCTACCGGTGTGGGGAGCCAGGGCATATGATAAGGGATTGCCAAGCTCATATTGGAGCTGCTTTCGCTCCTAGACCTACTTAGGAAGGTTATCAGGCGCCTCATGGAGGTCAGCAAAGGAATACGGCTCCAGTAAGAGTGTACGCCTTGACGCCAGGTGATGCTGAGACAGTCGGCGATGTGGTGACAGGTATGGTTAACATGCTTTCATTTAAAGTTATTGTATTGTTTGATTTAGGGGCCACACACTCGTTCATGTCTATGAGGTGTATTAAATTATGTGGGGTAGAAACGCAGTTATTAGACACTAAACTGTTAGTAACTACAGCGACCGAGTCAGTAGTGAGGTATAGTAGGGTGCTTCGAGGCTATCTAGTGGATATCCAAGGAAAAAATTTGTTTGCTGATTTGATAGCGTTGGACATGCACAGGTTTGATGTAATATTCAGTATGGATTGGCTGGCAGCTAACTTTGCCAGTATAGACTATCGTTCAAGGGAAGTGATATTTAAACCTCCGGGAAGACCAAAATTTAGATTTATAGGGTCGCGAGTGCAATCCCCACCTCAGTTAGTTTCAGCTATTCAGACGAGGAGACTGCTCTTGAGTGGTTGTCAGAGATTCGTGGCCTTTGTGAAGGAAATATCAGGGAATGTATTGAAACTCACTAATACGCCAATGGTAAAGGAGTTTATAGATGTTTTTCCAAATGAGCTACCAGGCTTGCCACTTGATTGTGAGGTAGATTTTCCTATTAATCTGCTTCCAGGTATAGCGCCGATCTCTAAAACACCTTACCGAATGGCGCCAGCAGAGTTGGTAGAATTAAAGAATCAGTTGCAAGATTTGCTTGATAAGAATTTTATACGGCCTAGTGTATCTCCGTGAGGAGCTCCAATATTATTTGTAAAGAAGAAAGATGGGTTCTTGAGGATGTGTATAGATTATAGGGAAATTAATAAGGTGACAATCAAGAACAAGTATCCTCTACCCCGTATAGATGATTTATTTGATCAGCTCCAGAATGGAAAACCTAACACATATCCATACGATAAAATTTGAAGCTCAGTATGTATGTAATGATGTAATCGTTATATGAATGATATGCTTCATAAAATTTCCCTTCGATCAAATCTCCCAAAATAATTATATAAGTAAGTGCTTTGGAGAAGTTAGGGTTTTAAATAATCATTGGTTTAAAAGAATACGACTATTCCGCTTCAAATATTGAATCCAACCAAATGAGCTCAATACAAATATGTAATTCAATTTTTCTCCAAAAATCTAGATCGATAAGTTTTATTCCAAATATCCAAAACACAATATCATCTTTGTATATATATATATATATGTGTGTGTGTGTGTGTGTGTGTGTGTGTGTGTGTGTATATATGATATGTGTTCCATAGATCAAAAGACTAATATAATATTTTTTCAGAAAATATCCCTCAATAATATATATAGTTATGAGCTCTAAGGATATTTAATCAAGTGGTTTTGTAATATCGAAAATATCTAGTCTTTAAATGAATACACACTTGAATTAAAAATATTTAACCACTAGCAAAAGTTTTCTCAAGTAGTGATCTTTTCAAAAACAATCTATATGTATATAAGTACACTCAAGATTATTCTCTCAAATAATATTCAATGATAGATTTTGAGATGAAAAACTCTTTGAGAATAAGTAGTAACAAACAGATCGATTTACTAAACCTCAATACCAAGTTGAATGCACAACAATCGCTAGAATGCCTTTTGAAGATCAATGTAGCCTTAGCTCAGATTTGGCGTATAAGGTTTGAAATCCCAAGCAAGAATTCAGCAGTGTGTTCAATGCTCTCCCAAGTTGTGCTAAACGTTCAATCCACTCAATCTTATTCCAAAAGTTGGGGCACTAGGGTTTAGAGGTTGATTATATAGGCAAACTTGGTCTTAGGATAAGTCCTAACCGTTGGATCAACTTGATTAAAAAATAACTTGCATGTTCTCTCACTAAAGATTAAATTTTTAATCTTCCCGTAGGTTCAAACGACTGAGGGGTAGGGCTCAGACGACTGAAGTTCCTTAAAGTTTCGAAAAATTGAACTGGACACAGGGTCAGACGTCTGAAGTTGTGGTTCAGACTTCTGAAGTTGCGGCTTCAGATGACTGAAGTCAAGGTTCAGTCTACTTATGTGCTTCTGCTTGTTTATGAGTTTCTCTAATAAATCTTCAGACGCTTGAACTTAATCTTTGGTCTTCTAAAGAAATTCTTCAGACGACTGAGCTTAAACTTCAATCTTCTGGAGTTGAATCTTCAGACGACTGAGCGTACACTTCAATCTTCTAAAGTTGACACTTCAGACTTCTGGGCAGGGACTTTGGTCTTCTAAACAGAACACTTTCTGATTTTTTCATTTTAGTTTCAAAAATTTGTTTTGCTCTCTTTCTTTGCTCTTTTATAAAATATTTTTCGAGGTTTTAAAAAAGGTCTCTAATTCCATAAATATCCCCTAAAGATGTTCCTGAGATGCATGAGTCCTAAGGTCAGTCTAGGGTATATTTTGAGTTTTGAATTAAATAATATGAAATATGTAAATACATTCAGTTCTAAATATCCATTCCCATGATGATCTTGAACTTGTCGCTTGCATCTTCATTTTTCAACTCTTTTAGTTCCATGGATTGTGTCAAGATGTATATACTTTAATCTTCATGGCTTCCATGACTTTATAGCCTTTCGTGCATGCTAAATATTATTCCTATTCACAATCTCAATGCATAGATCAAATACCAAGTGATTTTCCATTATCAAAACAGGATTGAACTCATAGAGTCAACAATTTCCCCCTTTTTGATGATGGCAAATATACGAGCAAAAATATAGAATGGGTTACACCTAACAAGACTCCTCCTCAAATAATGCACAAACAAATATGCAGTAATATGAAATATGCTCATACACAATTAGTTTTGCCAATTATTTTTGCTATAACCTGATATTCTTCTCCCCCTTTTGACCTCAACAAAAAGGGTGTATTACAAAACATGAGTGGACATAACCTTATATTCTTCTCCCTCTTAAAATCTTAAAGTTTTAAACTTATTTAACCGTCAGATTTTAAAAATTGTATTGTGAAATGTGTCTACCTGTGTTAATTCAATTTACTTCTCCCCCTTGCTAATGTAGAAAGTCGTGTTGTTGAATTTAAATTGCAATGTGAACATACACAGTGTGGCAAATTTCATAGACATGGATAAGCAAAGACTGTCACTAAAGTTCAAAGGTTGTGTAAGTTAATATGCTCTTATCATGATATGAGTTTAATACCATATGTGAACAAATGTGATACCAAATGGGAACAAATGAGTCGAATTTGAAATTTTTAACCAATTGTGAATATCAAGTGACGTTTTTCCCTCGGAATTATGTCATCGAATATAGTTCTAGGCAACCTCTCGACTATTCATCAGGCCTAATTCACGCCTAATTTGGATAAACCTATCCTCGGTAAGTGGTTTTGTGAATATGTTTGCCCATTGTTCATCTGTGCATACAAACTCAAGTATCAAATCTCCTTTTTGCACATGATCATGAAGAAAATGATGTCTTATTTCTGTATGTTTAGTTCATGAATGTAATATAGGATTCTTTGAGATGTTTATTGCACTCGTATTGTCGCATCTTATAGGAATTGTGTTATAGCTTAATCCAAAATCTGTTAGTTATTGTTTCATGTATAGTGTTTGAGCACAACAACTTCCTGTAGCTACGTATTCTACCTCAGCCGTGGAAAAAGCAACTAGATTCTGTTTCTTGGAAAACCAAGAGACTAACGAATGTCCTAAGAAATGACATGTACCACTCGGGCTCTTCCTATCCACTTTGCTACCAGCAAAATTAGCATCTAAATAGTTGATAATCTCAAAAGATGTATACTTAGGATACCATAACCCAAGTTCCACGGTTCCTATAAGGTATTTAAGTGTTCGTTTGACAGCTAGTGCGACTCTTTTGGTGTAGCCTGAAATCTTACGCATAAACATACACTGAACATTATGTCAAGTCTGCTGGCAGTCACATATAGTAAGCTACCGATCATTCCACGATAGAGCTTGACATCTACTGGTATGCCTTGTTCATCTTTGTCTAATTTCAAAGAAGAGCTCATAGGTGTCCCTAGTATTTTTCCATCTTCCATATTAAACTTTTTGAGTAGATCTCTAATGTACTTCGATTGATTTATAAAAATTCCATGATTCGCTTGTTTGATATGAAGTCCTAGGAAGAAATTTAGTTCACCCATCATGCTCATCTCAAATTCATTTTGCATAGTGTTTGCAAACTCATTGCATAAGTCTTTATATGTAGTTCCAAATATGAAATCATCTATGTATACTTGAACTAGGAGCATGTTATCTTTCTTAGACTTTAAGAAAAGTGTTGTGTCTAACCTCCCTTTGATAAATCCATTGTCCAGTAGAAAGCCACTTAGTCTCTCATACCAAGCTCTAGGAACTTGCTTTAAACCGTACCAGACTTTTGTTAGTCTATAAACGTGATCTGAATTCTTATGATTTTCAAAGCCTGGGGGTTGTTCTACATATACCTCTTCACTTATTTAGCCATTTAAAAACGCGCTTTTGACATCCATTTGATATAGCTTGAAATCCTTAAAAGCAGCATAGGCTAAAAGCATTCGAATGACTTCCATTCTAGCTACAGGTACAAAGGTTTCTTTAAAATCTATTCCTTCTTCCTGGTTATATCCCTAAGCTACTAGTCTTGCCTTATTTCTAACAACTATCTCATGTTCATCTTTCTTGTTCTTATATATCCATTTTGTTCCAATAATTGTCTTATTCTTAGGTCTAGGAACTAATGTCCATTCTTTGTTTCTCCCAAACTGGTTTAACCCTTCTTGCATGGACATTACCCACGATTCATCCTCAATTGCTTCACTCACATTCCTAGGTTCTTCTTAAGATAGAAAGGTAAAATGACTAATCATATTCCTAAGTGAGGATCGTGTGGCTACTCCACGTAATGGTTTACCTATTATTTGATCAATGGGATGATTATTTATGTACTTCCATTCTCTAGGTAGTTCATTAATCTCATTTTCAATTTTATTAGTTTTAGTAGACAGTTCCTTAATTTTATTTCTCTTTTCTGAATCCTTTTTAATGGACAGTTTTTCAAATTCCTTATTTATCTCAATTTCATCTTCATCAGTCCTTTTAGATAAGGGATTTGACTCATCAAATACTACATGAATGGATTCTATAACGGTTAATCTTCGTTTATTTTATACTCTGTAGGCTTTACTATCTAAGGCATACCTTAGGAAGATACCTTCATCTGATTTCACATCAAACTTTCCTAAATGTTCATCATCTCTAAGCACAAAACATTTAGAGCCAAAGACATGAAAATATGATATGTTTGGCCTATGGTCATTCCATAATTCATAAGGAGTCTTATTTAGAGATGGTCTAATCAAAACTCTATTTAGAACATAGCAGGTAGTATTTACTACCTCAGCCCAGAAGTACTTAAGTAGTTTATGTTCGTTAAGCATAGTTCTGGTCATTTCTTGTATAGACCTATTCTTCCTTTCAACGATACCATTTTGCTGTGGTGTTCTAGGAGCCATAAAATTATGAGCTATTCCTAATGAATTGCAGTAGTCTTCCATGCTTTGATTTTTAAATTCTCTACCCATGTCACTTCAGATTTTAGTGACAGTATAACCCTTTTCATTTTGATTTCTTACATAGATTTATGAATTGTTCACACGCTTCATCTTTGTGACCTAAAAATAGTACCCATGTGTATTTTGAATAATCATCAACTATGACGAATGCATATGATTTTCCTCCTAAACTCTGAATTGGGTTTGGCCAAAATACATCTAAGTGTAGCATTTGAAGTGGCCTACTAGTAAAGATTACTTTCTTCTTCTTAAAGCTCGTTCTTGCTTGTTTTCCTAGTTGGCATGCATCACAGATTTTATCTTTCACGAATTTAGTCTTAGGCAATCCCTTAACTAATTCTTCCTTAACAAGTTTAGATATTAAATCCATGTTTGCGTGTCCTAGTCTCTTATGCCAAATCCAACTTGTTGACTCTATGAGGCCAATCTGGTTTTGATAATGACAAATCATTTGATATTTGATTTGTGCATTGAGATTGTGAACATGAACAATATTTAGCATGCACGGAAAGATAACAAGTCATGGAAGCCATGAAGATTAAAGCATACACATCTGGGAAAAATCCATGGAACTAAAAGAGTTGAAGAATGAAAATGCAAGCGACAAGTTCAAGATCGTCATGGGAATGGGTACTTAGAACTAATGTATTTACATATTCATATGATTTAATTTGAGGCTCAACGTATACCCTTGAATGATCTTAGGACTCATGCATTTCATGAACATAATTAGGGGATATTTATGGACTTAGATACATTTTCAAAACCCCGGAAAATATTTTTATAAAAGGGCAAAGAAAGAAAGCAAAGCAGATTTTTTGAACTGAAAAGAAAAATCTAGGAATTGGTCACTTCAGAAGACCGAACTCAACATTCAGTCGCTTGAAGTTGCAACTTTAGAAGACCAAAGTTAAGCTCAGTCGTCTGAAGAATTTCTTCAGAAGACCAAAGATTAAGTTCAGTCGTCTGAAGAATTAATGGTGAAACATAAAACCTGGCAGAAGCACCTCAGAAGACTGAACTCAAACTTCAGTCGTCTGAACCTGACATTTCAGAAGACTGAACCCCAAATTCAGTCATTTGAACCTTTGTCCAGGTTAATTTTTCAAAGCTCTAAGGAACTTCAGTCGTCTGGGCCTTTAACCTCAGTCATCTGAACTTGTGGGAAAGTTTAAAAATTTAATTTTTAATGAGAGACGCGCGAGTTAATTTTTGATCCAACAGTTAAGATTCATTCTAAGGGCAAGATACCTATATATTCAACATTTAAACCCTAGTGCCCTATAATGACCTAGAAATTAAAATAATTAGGAAATACAATAAATGGAATGGATTAATGGATAATAAGGGAAAAGGAAGAACTTTTTTAGAAGGAACAGCAGGCCTCGTCGACGAATGTCCTGTCCTTGTCGACGAGTGTCCTTCTAAAGCTCGACGACGAAATCTGTTCCTTGTCGATGAAGGAATCCTGAGAGAGTATATTTTGGAACTATGAATTTCTTCGACGAAGGTATCTTCTCATCGATGAAGTCTCTATAGTGCCTCGTCGACGAATCCACGTGTCTCGTCGACGAAGCCCTGCCTATAAATAGAGAGTTCTTCATTTTTCAGCATAAATTCATGAACTCTCTCTCCCCTTTCTCTCTCTCTCTCTCTCTCTCTCTCTCTCTCTCTCTCTCTCTCTCTCTCTCTCTCTCTCTCTATAAAACGGTTCTACCCACCTTCTCTCTTTGATTTTGGGCCGATTTTGACCCAGTTTGACGATCCGGAACCACCACGAGGTTCATAGGATCGTTCTCCGCAAGGCTATAGGAGCTGATTGTTGGATTGAGGGGCTTGGGAGATATCCTAAAATCAGGATAAGTGAATTATTTTGAGATTTCCTTAATGAATAATGTTGTATGGAGTCTAGGAAATAGTAAACAAGTGTTTTCCTTAAGATTTGAGTTAATTGGAGTTTATTTTAATCAAGTTGGAATTTTTTGATTCAGGGTCTAGGTGAACGTTGCGAGTATCGGTTTGGAGATCCTACCAGCATAGTTTGAAAGTCAGGTAAAGGGGAAATTTATATATTAAATTAGATTTTTCATGAATTAAAATGGATTATGTGTTATATATATATGTTTTTATGTGAATTTAAAATGCCAACCATGTAAAACCATGTTTTCTGAGCCTAGAAATGTTTATATAGTTATGTATATGTGAAAGTAAACGAATGAAAGTGAAAAGTATTTTCTAAGGAAGTAAGTAAGGAATGAAATGTATTTTCAGCATATAAATGTTAAATGTGGGTTGGCCTATTTGACAGGAACATGTATAAATTTTATTGCTAAATTGTGTGGTATGAGATTTTGTGCAAATATATGTTAAATGTACGAGATGCAGGCTAAGCAAGTAAAGTATTATGAATAAAATATGACATGAACAATGTTGCTTGTGTATGTTAAATGCAACCATGTAAATGTAAGACAGCTGAAAGACAATCATGTTAGCAGATTCTAACGCATTTTTATGTGGACTAACTGATGATGGCTAAAGACCAGCCGCAGTACGAAGGAATGAAATGAAAATGTTATGCAAGGAAATAACAATGAAATGAAATGACAAATGTGAACGATGTAAATAGGAAATAGTCACTTAAAGTGAAACGAAATGCAATGTTTAAGCTATGAACATGAACAAATGTGTATGAATGAATAATGATCAGAAAGGAATAAAGTATTATGATATTAGAAGTATCTATGTATGTAGAACATGTTACGATTGGGCGAGGCAAACTCTTTGCTTGAGGGCTTGCTGAGAAAGGCGAGTGCACTAGTAGCTTCGGATGTGGCAGTAGCTGCATAACGTACTTTGGCAGAGGGAACCTATTTGTATGGGCGGGTAGATTTCCCTATCCTTAGGGCCTTTGCCAGTAAACTATTGTTGAATGCGTGAGTACGAGATCAAGTTAACACTTGAAGGCTTACTGAGTAAGGTGAGTGTCTTGGTATGCTTTAGTTGTGACCTTAGGGTTACCTAAGTATCAGAGCAGAGGGGTGCTACTTGAATGGGCGGGTAATCACCCCTATCATTGGGTAATCTCGTGGGCTAAAGCTCTGCATGTGTTTAATCAGGTTCAGAAAACGATTTCAATGTTATGTTAATGATTTGCAAATGTATTAAAATTATATCTATATACCTCATGTTAGCCACATGCTGTTTTAATATGTATACTTCTTCCCTTACTGAGATGTGTCTCACCCGAATATGATTATTTCTTTTTCAGGACATCCTTGAGGTCAGGCCTAGGGAGCTCGAGTGTATTTTAGCATTTTTGAGGACTATAAAAGAAAGGGTATATGTTGATAATATTTTGGGGATGTATATGTTTAAGTTTTATGTCTTTATGTTTTATGGCTGTTGAGTAAGGATGGTTGTGAAAATATTGAAATGTGTTGGAGATGTTTGTATTTATGGAAATGTAGGTGATGGTTGGATTTTATGGATTTATAGATAGAAAATAGTAAACTCTGGTATTACAGTATTGTGGTGTTACGATATTATGGAATATTGGTATTGTAGAACTATGTAAATGGAGATTATGTTTATGTTTTCCGCTGCGTATGTTATGGATTATGGATTATTAGGGATTTTATCAGGTATAACGCATCGGACCCGGGTTTAGGGGTTCGGAGCGTTACATGCCCTATTGAAGATCAACAAGAACAAGAAGAGAAGAGAAAAGAAAAAACCTTTGGCATATGATTGAGTTAATTGCACGTTTAGCACAACTTTGAATATATTGCTGAAACTTTTGCCTTGGATTTCAAAGCTGAATCTGAGCTAAAGCGATCTCGATTTTCAAATGGCCATCTATCTATCATCGTGCTTTCATTTTGGTATTGAGGTTTGGTAAATCGATATGCTCATTAATAGTTATTCTCATAGAGTTTTTTCATCTAAACTGATTTGCTGATTAATATCCATTTTTCAAAGAGCTTGTCATTGCAAAATCCATTTTTGAATATTTGTTAAGAGGTTGATCTTGAGTGTGCATATATTAAATCATTTTAACAAGATTACCACTTGAAAAAAAGCTTTTTTCATTGATTAGATATTTTTGAGTCAAGTGAGTTTTCATTCAAAGACTTGATATTTTTAATATTACAAAACTACTTGTTTGAATATCCTTAGTGTTCATAACGATATATTATTGAGAGATATTTTTTGAAAAATATTACATGAGGTTTTCAATCTTTAGACTACTTATTGTATATATATTTGCATATTACAAAGATCGCATTGTGGTTGAATATTTGGAAGTAAACTTCTTGATTTTGATCGTCATAATATTCAAGATAAATCTTTTGATAAGATCACTGTTGATATTTGTGCATTAAAAAGTTGAACTCGAATCATAATTTTCTTCGAAGCTTTTAATTATATCATTACTTGGGAGTTTTGATAAAAAGGGAATTTGTGTGTTGAAGCATATCATTCATCTAACGATTGTATCGTTACATACATACTGAGCTTCAAATTTCATCATATGATTATGTATTAGGAATTTCTATTGTACTCACTAGCTTTGTTAGAAGCAACATTGAGTGTTTTGCAGATTTGATATTATATTGTAATCACGGTTCGGGTTGTGAACCGGGTTTGAGGAGAAAGTTGTATCTCTTGTAAGTAGCGGATTAGGAGAAAGTTTTACCTCTTGTAAGCAACGGATGTAAGGGAAGCTCCGTCCCAATTTAAGGAGTAGGAATTTTAGTGGAATCTTTGAGTGGGTTGCTCAAGGCGAGGACGTAGGCTGGGTTGGCTGAACCTCGTAAAATCATGTTTGCATTCTCTCTTCCCTTATCTTTTTATTTTCGACATTGCATTTCATAACTTGTATTTTATGTGTGTATGTTTGAATAACCTCACACACACTTAATTGGGTAAAAAGAATTCATTGATAAAATAAATTTAAATCAGCCTCAAACTCTTGCATTTAATTTGTTAAACATAGAAATCGGGATTAAGTGGTAAATAAGTTGGAAAGATTTTAAAATACCCAATCACCCCCCCTCATGGGATTACACCTAAATCAACACAACTAATCTCATTTATTGCAGAAAAACAAGTAACATGTTGAGAAGTAAGGTTGTCAAGGCTAGTGGTGTATACATTTTCATAACGATGCAATATTTTGTTTTCAATCTTGTTCTCTACAGTGCATTTGTCATGTTCAAATGAGATTTTATAACCTTTATCACATAGTTGACTTATACTCAATAAGTTATGTTTCAATCCATCAACTAATAACACATTATCAATAACAAGTGAAGGTTCCTTACCAACTCCAATGATTTTACCTTTAGAGTTATCCCCAAATGTAACAAATCCTTCATCTTTGGATACGATAGATGCAGATTTAGTTTCATCTCCTGTCATATGTTGTGAGCATCCACTATCCATATACCACTTGTCCTTTCGAGGAGGACAATCTCAAGCACATCTGCAGAACATAATCAGATAACTACTTTGGTATCCATATTTTCTTGGGTCCATGGGGGTTAGTACTAGATTCTCCTTTGACTTTCTAGACTTTCTTAATTTTGACATCTTTATTTTTGAAAGGATAGTAAAATTTTATGTGACCCAACTTCTTACATTTAAAACATGTAATATTTCTATGATAGTCTATAGTTGGAACATACGATTTTAACTCTTTTACAAAATATCCCATGTAGAGATGTTTTTGTTTTAGATTCTCCTTCCCATTAAAACCAAGGCCTTCCTTCTCTAGGGAATTTCTTTGAGCTCCTAAGAGTTTTTCAAAATTATTTTGACTTTTTGTAAATTTACAAATAATCTTAGATTTATCTTTCAAATTCTTTTCTAACTCCTCAATTTTCAAATCCTTGTCTTTCATGAGAGATGTATGAGATTCATTTTGACTTTCAACTAACTTCAAAAATTCTTTCAATTTTAATTTCAAACCAGAATTTTTCTTATTCATTTCTATAAGCATTTTAAGGGTATACAAATATTCCTGATGCAATTCATCATAAGAAAGCATGCTATTTTCATTTTCTGAATCACTCAAATAGTAAAATGAAGCAAAACAAAAAGATTGTACCTCATGGTCATCGTGAGCCATCAGACATAGATTCACAATCTCGCCATCATTGGATTCAGATTCCAAACTACTAGTACTGTGAGTGTCCCAGCCCACCTTTAGAGCCTTCTTCTTCTTCTTCTTAGACACTTTCTTCAGCTGGGGACAATCCGGCTTGATATGTCCAAATTCTCTACAGTTATAGCACATGGGAGGATCATCTTTTTGCTTCCTTCTGCTTGACTCTCCCTTTTCTGTTTTTGAGCCCTTGAATTTTCTAGTGTATTTCTTGTTCTTTCTTATGAACTCTCTAAATTTCTTAGTGATGATTGCCATGTTTTCATCTGATTCTGAATCACTTCCCTCACTGGAGCAGTGAGATAATGCCTTAAGTGCTGTAGCTTTCTTTGCTTTAATTTTCTCATTCTTCCTCTCATTTATTGCAAGCTCATAGGTGATGAGCGATCCAATTAGTTCACCAACAGACATCTCCTTGAGGTTTCTACCTTCTGCTATTGCAGTAACTTTTGCTTCCCAAACTGGTGGTAGTCCCCTGAGTATTTTCCTGATCAACTCATAAGTAGGGTAAGATTTACCAAGAGCATTTAAAGAATTCGTGATGTGTGAATCTAGTGTACATGGATTGAATAGATTCATCAGCAGTCATTTTAAATGCTTCATACTCACTAGTGAGCATGTCTATCCTACAATCTTTTACTGACTTAGTACCTTCATATGTAACTTCTAATTTTTCCCAAATCTTTTTAGTAGTGTTACAAGCCATCACCATATTAAACTCATTTACATCTAGTGCACAGAATAACAGATTCATTGCAGTAACATTTATTTGCACAAATTTCCAGTCCTCTTCAGTATACTCATCTTCAGTTTTGAGTATATTAACCTGATCTACTACTTTCATAGGGTCATGGTTTCCCTTGGAAACAATTTTCCACACTTTCCAATCCACATTTAGAAGATATATACTCACCCTTCTTTTCCAGTAGGTGTAATTTACACATCAAAAAATAAGTGGTCTAGTGGACGAGTGTCCCTCACCAAATGGAGTTACACCGATGTGTGCCATGTGATCTTTTTACAAAATGAATAGTTAAGTATATGTAAACCCGTTCTAATACCAAATGTTAATTCAGGTGTAATCCCAAGAGGGGGGGGGTGAATTGGGTTTATTTAACTTCTTTAAGATTATTTACCACTTAATCCTTATATATATATCTCACAAATTAATTGCAGGGATTTGAACTTGATTCAAATTATTATCTCAATAAATTCGATTTTGCCTAATTAATTATCAAGACCGCGTGGGGTTATTCAACATACACACATGCGAGATAGGTAATGAAATATGTTGCGGAAATTAACAAGAGTAAGGGAAGAGAGAAGGCAAACATAATTTTTATGAGGTTCAGCCAACCCGGCCTACATCCTCGCCTTGAGCAACCCACTCAAGGATTCCACTAAATCCCTGCTTCTTTAATCGGGACGGAGCTTCCCTTACATCCGCTGTTTACAAGAGGTACAACTTCTTCAACGCGAAACGTGATTACAATATAGAATTTTAAATCTGCAAAACAACTCAATATTGCTTCTAACAAAGCTAGTGAGTACAATGGAAAACCTAACACATATCCATATGACAAAACTTGAAGCTTAGTATGTATGTAACGATGTAATCTTTATATGAATGATATGCTTCATAAAATTTCCCTTTGATCAAATTTCCCAAAATAATTATATAAGTAAGTGCTTTGGAGAAGTTAGGGTTTTAAATAATCTTTGGTTTAAAAGAATATGACTATTCCGCTTCAAATATTGAATCTAACCAAATGAGCTCAATACAAATATGTAATTCAATTTTTCTCTAAAAATCTAGATCGATAAGTTTTATTCCAAATATCCAAAACACAATATGTTCTTTGTATATATATATATATATATATATATAATATATGTTCCAAAGATAAAAAACCTAATATAATATTTTTCAGAAAATATCCCTCAATAATATATATAGTTATGAGCTCTAAGGATATTTAATCAAGTGGTTTTGTAATATCGAAAATATCTAGTCTTTAAATGAATACACACTTGAATAAAAAATATTTAACCATTGGCAAAAATTTTCTCAAGTAGTGATCTTTTCAAAAACAATCTATATGTATATAAGTACACTCAAGATCAATCTCTTAAATAATTTTCAATGATAGATTTTGAGATGAAAAACTCTTTGAGAATAAGTAGTAACAAACATATCGATTTACCAAACCTCAATACCAAGTTGAATGCACAATAATCACTAAAATGCTTTTTGAAGATCAATGTAGCCTTAGCTCAAATTTGACATATATGGTTTGAAATCCCAAGCAAGAATTTAGCAGTGTGTTCAATGCTCTCCCAAGTTGTGCTAAACGTTCAATACACTCAATCTTATGCCAAAAGTTGGGGCACTAGGGTTTAGAGGTTGATTATATAGGTAAACTTGGTCTTAGGATAAGTCCTAATCGTTGGATCAATTTGATTAAAAAATAACTCGCATGTTCTCTCACTAAAGATTAAATTTTTAATCTTCCCGTATGTTCAGACGACTGAAGTTCCTTAAAGTTTCGAAAAATTGAACTGGACACAGGGTCAAATGTTTGAAGTTGGGGTTCATACTTCTGAAGTTGCGAGTTCAGATGACTGAATTCAAGGTTCAGTCTTCTGATGTGCTTCTGCTTGTTTCTGAGTTTCTATAATAAATCTTCAGACGATTGAACTTAATCTTTGGTCTTCTAAAGAAATTCTTCAAACAACTAAGCTTAAACTTCAGTCTTATGAAGTTGAATCTTCAGACGATTGAGTGTACACTTCAGTCTTCTGAAGTTGACACTTCAGACTTCTGGGCAGGGACTTCGGTCTTCTGAACAGAACACTTTCTGGTGTTTTCATTTTAGTTTCAAAAATCTGTTTTGCTCTCTTCCTTTGCTCTTTTATAAAATATTTTTTGGGGTTTTAAAAAAGTTCTCTAGGTCCATAAATATACCCTAAAGATGTTCGTGAGATGCATGAATCCTAAGGTCGGTTTAGGGTATATTTTGAGTTTCAAATTAAATCATATGAAATATGTAAATACATTCAATTCTACATACCTATTCCCATGACGATCTCGAACTTGCCACTATCATCTTCATTTTTCAACTCTTTTAGTTCCATAGATTGTGTCAAGATGTATATACTTTAATCTTCATGGCTTCTATGACTTTCTAGCCTTTTGTGCATGATAAATATTATTCCTGTTCACAATCTCAATGCACAAATCAAATACTAAGTGATTTTTCATTATCAAAACAGGATTGAACTCATAAAGTCAACAGTATATATACATCTATAGAAATGTGGTGAAATGTAAGTAACTCTGGTATTGTATTCTATGGTTGGGTGAATGAAATTTATATTTACTGCTGCTTAGGTGTTCGCTGTGTATGGCAGGTGTGTCCCTGTTACCTATGAGTTTGGGTTGACTTTGCTATATCATTAGTTATTGGTATCAGGGCATCTAATGTGGTTGATTATGTGGTAATTAAGCAGGTCGTTACATTGGGTGTGTCCTAATGCAACATGGAAGAGTGATTGCTTACACTTCTTGTTGACTCAAAGAGTACGAGAAGAACTACCTGACACATGATATCGAATTAGCAACGGTAGTGTTTGCATTGAAAATTTGGAGGCACTACCTATACGGTGAAAGGTGTGAGATTTTTACCGACCATAAAAGTCTTATGTACATTTTCACTGAGAAAGTGCTGAATAGGAGGCAACATAGAAGGCTCGAGTTGATAAAAGACTATAATTGTATCAATAGCTATCACCTAGGAAAAGCAAATGTGGTAGCCGATGCCTTGAGTTGGAAGTCTATTGATGCATCAGTCTCAGCAGTGAGAGTTCAACATTAGATCTGTATAGACCTAGAAAGGTTGGGCTTAGAGGTTGTGGAAGGAAATCATCAGGCTCTTCTTGCTAGCTTGGTGGTACAGTCGACCTTACAAGAAAGGATTAGAACAGCTCAGAAGGAGGACGTAGAGCTAGTAGGAGTTATAGAAGGGGTACAGAGTGGTTTAAAGCCGTATTTCAATATCTATGATGATGGGATATTGAGGTTCCACAGTAGGGTTTCTGTACCAAATGACGCTGAGATTAAATGAGTTATTCTAGAGGAGGCACACCGTTTGCTCTACACCATACATCTTGGAAGTATGAAGATGTACTGAAACCTTAGGGAATCTTTTTGGTGGTCGAACATGAAAAGAGAGATTGCTTGTTTTGTAGAGTAGTGCCTGGTATGTCAGCAGGTCAAGACAGAACACCAAAGGTCAGCAGTCACTTGACATTCCCAAGTGAAAATGGTAGTATATCGTGATGGATTTCGTATCGGGATTACCTACGGCTGTGCTTGGGCAAAATACTATATGGGTTATGGTAGATCAGCTGATGAAAACTACACATTTCATTCCAATCTGAGTCAGATATTCTCTGAATAGGATAACAAAGCTATATGTGCAGGAGATTGTACAACTCCATGGTATCCCAGTTTCTATTATTTTAGATCAAGACCCATGTTTTACTTCTCGATTCCGGAAGAGTCTACAAGATGCCTTGTGATCACAGCTTACATTCAGTACGTCATTTCTTCCACAAACGGATGGACAGTTTGAGAGGACTATTTAGAGATTAGAAGATATGCTGCGGACATGCGTACTAGATTGTTGGGATAGTTGAATACGGTATCTACTGCTTGTGGAATTTGAGTATAACAATAGCTACCAGGCCAGTATAGAGATGGCACCATATGAGGCATTGTATAGTCGTCGGTGTCGATCTCCATTGTACTGCGATCAAGTAGGCGAGCGGCAGATACTAGGACTGGAATTGATTCAGCAGACCTCTGCAAAGGTCAAGCTGATTAAGGAGAGAATCAGGATAGCTTAGATTCAGCAAAAGAGTTATGCTAATACTCACCGACAAGAGCTAGAGTTCGAGGCAAGAGATATGGTATTCCTGACGATTACTCCGATGAAGGGAGTAATGAGGTTTGAGAAGAACGGGAAACTAAGCCCTCGGTATATTGGGCCATTTGAGATCCTGGAAAGTATAGGTCTGGTTGCTTATCAAGTGGCATTACCCCCAACACTATCCAGAGTTCACAACGTGTTTCATGTATCAGTGCTAAGGAGGTACGTGCCAAATCCTTTGTACATGCTAAGTTACAAACCTCTGTAGATCAGTGATGCATTAGCATATGAAGAGATTTTGATACAGATATTTGATCAGGAGGTACATCAGTTACGGACTAAGGAGATACCGTTAGTGAGGTATTGTGGCGTAATCACGTAGTGGAGGAAGCTTCATGGGAATTAGAGTAAGAGATATGCTGGAAGTATCCTCAGTTATTTAGAGATAATTAGAGTTTGACGAGTTAGTAAGATTATATGTACGTATAATAGTATAGGTGGTTCATGTCATTTTAGATATGGTTTTAGGAGAGTTTTTGTATGTGTATTGTAATCTCCCGAAGCATAACATTGTAACCACGATATTCCTCCGCCATATGTGAGGGTATGTAATAAACTTTGGTCAGAGCCACTATTTGGGTGTTTGCCGACTCTTCTGTAAAACTAAGTTATAAGGTTAGGATATGCTTAGAAATGGTTAATAAATTTCGAGGATAAAATTTTTATGAGGGGATATTGTAGATGTAACGACGTGCTTATCTTAACATATAATAAAACATAATAAATAAAATGGTCAACCTGAACCAGTGGGTAGCGGGGACACCTGTCATACACAGCGGAACCTAGGCAGCAGTAAATGTAAATCACAACCATCATCCAATAATTCATAATACCTGAGTATATTATATTCCCATTAATACTGTATTTATATATACAATCTCCAAAATATCAAAATAAACATAGGATCTTATAACAAAAATCTCCTAATCCTAGATCAGAACTCACCCTTCTAGCAGGGAAGCTCAACTTACTCAACGGCGGCGTTGACCCGCCGGTCTCTCCGGGTTTCTTGAAAATCATTTAATGTTCGAGGGTGAGACACTTCTCAGTAAGAGAAAATAAACTAAATACAACTGTGTGGCAACATGAATATTTAATAATATTATAGATATACAGTACACACTTCATACCAGAAAACAATCATCATTTAATTATTGCAAAAGCGTATACTTTCATATTTCTAGTACATCATACTAATCATAACTGTCTAGTATAGCTAATAATACTGAAAACATACCCAAGATGAATAGCTAGCTAATGTCATGTATTACCCCCCATGATAGGTTGTGCAGCCCGAAGGTGGGACCCGACAATGGCTGGCCGACCACTGCCGAGTCAAAAATGTCTATAAGTATGATGGGCCCACCACACCCTGGTCGGGACTTCCAAGTGGACGTCTACACTTTACACTGAAAGCCACATCGACTAGCCATCTCCCACCCTCTCATGGGGTGGTTAGCACCAATCTTATCATAAATATCTGATATATAAGCTACGGTACCGTGCTCCTAAACTGAACTAAACTAACATTCGGGTTTTGATATCATATAGTATATAATAATATAACATTTAACATAAATAGATTGATAGCATTTCTATAATTTCATAAATACGGCCTCGCACCGAACATTTCATAAATACGGCCTTGTGCCGAACATTTCATAAATACGGCCTCGTGTCGAACATTCATAAATACGGCCTCATGCCAAAATCATACGTAAAACATGGCCTCGCACCGACTATCAATCACGACATTGTACCGAATATCTCATACATATCATTTTGAATAATAAATCATTATCATGTACTTTAAAATCATAATGTACTACATTCTTTCATAATCTCTGAAAAACATGCTTCATTCATAACATTGTCATATCATAATACTTCTCACGTAAAGTAATATTCATGCCATAAATTTGCTGTATAAAACCATACATTGTATTCTAAAATCATAATTTCTGGCATCTCATACATATATATACATTTCAACATAATAGTAGTATTTTCCCCAAATGTGCATTTCCTTCATAATATATAGATATAATACATGCTTTCCTGAAAATAAATTTGTTGATAAATAATAATAATTTGCATGGAAAATAATTGTTTGGGTTTATTCCCTTACCTGACACTGAAGAAACCCCCTAAAATTTCCAGTCCTACACTCGTAGGGTTCCCCGTTCAACTCCCTGAAAACGAAAACTTGTAGAACTAAACTTTGGTATTTTCACGTGAATATCATTTCCTATAACAACAGTAAGACCAAATTCGGCATAAGAAGCCTTACCTCAACTCAGGGATGAATTTCAACGGAGTTCCATTGACGATCTATTCCGGCAGATATGTAGAGAACTTCTCCAGGAGCGTTGTGGTGGCTTCAGATCCTTGAACTGGCGGAAATCCGGCCAGAAATCGACGAGAGAAGGGAGAGAAATCGAAGGGAGGGAGAGAGAGAGAGTGTGAGATTTTTCTTAACTTACTGTGTTTAAATCCGAGTTTTTGCTATTTATAGGGTTGTATTTGTCGACGAGACACGTCACCTCATCCATGAGTCCTGTAGAAAGTTCGTCAATGAACCTGCACATTCGTTGACGAATTTTAGACTTCCCCAAAAATCCTCTTCGGGTATCTTCTCGTCGACAAGCCCCTCTTGTATCCTCATCGACGAGGACTTGATAAATTTTCTCAGTTAGTACTCCCAAAGTGCAATGTCGTCGACGAAGTCTACTGCCTCCATCTGTTTCTGTTTCCATTTCCCTCCCTCTTTACTATTTAAATTCCATTATTCTTCGGGTCGTCACAGTAGAGACTCGAACCCGTAAAATAAGGAAAAGGGTAAAAAGGTAATTTAGCATGCTTCATTGATGAAGCCAAGGTTCTCATTGATGAAGGCCCTTCTGCGGTTCATTGCTGAAATTCAGAGCCTCGGCGATGAAGAGATCTCGACCGATAGGAAAAAATATTGGACAAGGGTTCGTCGACGAAGGAAGGAGGTTCGTCGATGAAGAGCCTTCTGTGTCTCGTCAACGAGTTTGACGGGTTCAAGGGGTCTATAAATATCATTTTTCATTGCTTCATGGCCAAGAAACTCAAAACACTCTCTCTCACTTACTGGAACCAACGAACCCTTTCTCTCTCTCTCTCTCTCTCTCTCTCTCTCTCTCTCTCTTCGATTTCTTCGCTGCTCATCACCTGAATCCGCGATCTGACGTTACTACATGGATCAGGGGGAAAATCTCTACGATTATAGCGGATTGGATCTTCGTTTTAAGGACTTTTGGGTTTTATCCTGAAATCGAGGTAAGGTTCTAAGTTCGTTGTTTGGTTCGGTAGATCTGTAGTAAATAGGATTGCATTGAAGTACTGTTCTTCAGATTATACGTTTTAAGAACTCGGTTCGCTGTTTTGGGAGCCATATAGTTTGTATTTCGAAATTCAAAAAAAGGTAAAGGGATTTGTTTACATCAGTCTTTTTAGAAAACTAAACTGCTAAAAAGTTACCTTATGTTTATATGCACGTATTGACTGCTTATTTGCAAAGTTTCACCGGGTAAAAATGCCGATTCTACGATTTTAGTAAAAATGTGGGTTTTGGTGTATGATCTCCAAAGTTGTCAAAACTTCTTTATTTTTATTAATCTTAATGTAGGAGATGCTTGAACCCCTTTTTTTCCATTTAAATGATATTTATCGAGTTATATGCTATATGAAGAATTTTTACCAAACAAGTGTGACATATGATATGAAATGGAATATGTGATTATGTTTAAATACGTATATGAACTATGGGAAGTGGAGTTCCATTTTGCTATCTGAAAATGTGGAAAATATGTGTCAGTTATATACCTAGCCATATACTTAAAATGGGTTAAACCGAGAAGTTGTGTGCCGGTTTATGCCACAACATGATTGAATGAGTTTTTGAAAATAGTGGAACTATACAGGTGATTTGTGAATGTGAAACAAGTTAATTCGTTTTATCATAAATTGTATATATGATATTTGAAACCGCAACTTGTTACTATTAGAGCCTTAAAAAGCTCGCTGTTATATCAGAGCCTTAAAAAGCTTATTGTTAAGCGCGGTTCCGTTGCTTTATATGTATATTGGATATAGTGCAACCACACATATGATTTTTAGTGTGGGTATCGAGATAGTTGGCTGGATATTGGAGTGACCACTGGTAGATTAATGGACTAGGTGGTACTAGTCGGACTACAGTAAATTGCATAACTCGAAGCCAAGGGGTAGTGTTGGCATTTGTTATTATTGTATCTAAGCTAGATAGTGTTCCAAATATGCATATTTATGATTTGAAAACTAAAAATGAGCAAAGTCACAGGTTTGAGTACCGGGCGGAGGGATCGTACAGTGTGTAAGCCTGTACCCTACCCTAACCTTGGGAACTCTCATTCGTTATGATGCTAAACCATCTATCATAAGAACTATGTTTATATATCTCCTATATTATAGTATTGAGAATATGTCTTATATGTAATTGCTTTCAATTGAAATAAACGCACGTGGTCACACACTGATGTAATATCTTCCACCGTACTGAGAAGTGTCTCACCCCAATATACCACCTTTATTTTAGGTCCTATGGGACATCGATCCTAGTTTCTAGAGGGACTTGAAGGGTCATTTTGTTTTTAGCTTATGCAAGTGTTTATATATGTAACAAACTTAGTTTAGAATATCTTTTGGAGACTGTAAGAACACGTTACATTTTAAGTCTGGATGAATGTATGAAATAAGTCGGTTAGAAACTCTGGTATGTCTTTTAGATTTTCCATATGGATGTTTATGTTTTCTGCTGTGCATGAGATTTTAGATCAATATAAAATACCCGTATGTTCCTATTTAGGTCAGGTTGAATATGTATGTTTATCAGAGATAGGTGTACTATACAGGTGTAGTAGCACTCTCGTACAGTATAACGGGTCGGGGCATTACACTATATGTCATGACTTACGCCCTCAACATAGGGTTGTGCGGTTCGAAGGCGGGGCTAAACACTGGTTGGCCCTCAAGTTCTAGCCTAACTGTATGCATATCTAGATGCCTATAGCACGAAAGGCCCACTCCACCTGGTCCGGATGTCAGGGAGCTCACAACAGTACTTAAGGACACAATCGGCTGTACCATACTCTATTTGAGACGTATGGTTGCACTGTCTATATTGTATCACAACAGTATCGTGCTTTATAAACTTGCTGCATTCCATCAGGGTCTGATACTATATAATAATATTTCTACATAACTCTAGCTGTTTTACCATGATTCTATATCAACTGTATAGCCATGACACTGTAATAACTATATATCTATATATTCTGTAATTCTGTAACTGTAATTTTGTATTCTGTATGTCATGACTCTATATTCTATATAATCTGTATTTCTGTATGTAATGGTTTTATATTCTATATATCACAATAATAAAATACTACATAATCAGATCTGTAAAATGTTGTACAATCATGTTTTGGAATATACTACCTATTCATAATACTATAAATTATTGTATAAGCATGATTATGTAAAATAATGTATGTCATATAAGCTGTATTTCTGTAAAATTCTGTTTTAGTCGTAGCTCTGTATATAAAACTGTATAAGCTTTGTTTCATAACTCTGTAGGCTATATAATCATGCTTTTGTAAAATTGTATAACATATTTTATAATATTCCAGTATTTCTCATGCCACACGATTCAATAAAACTCTATACATATGTTCGGTAAAACTGTATAATTTCATGCTCTGATCAAATACTATATTATACTGATAAAATGTCTAATAAAACTGGTATAATATGTATTCCCCTTACCTGGCTATCTAACTCTAAATACTACTCATAAATTCACGCATGCGTTCATAATTTTCAACTCCCTGAAATAACACTCATATAATTTCCAGTCACACAACTGAATTTACCATAATAATTATCACATTCATATTTTCCCCAACTCCACATATTCAGCATTTTTAAACTATAAATTACCTGAGTTTTTGGAAATATACCCGTTGGGGTCCTCAACCCATATCTACAGGGTCCTAAAAGTACCTTAATCCTGAAAACATAATATGCTAGTTTTTACTCCACAAAACACCAGTATATTCCCATACAACACAGAAATTAAACTCAAATAAGTTTGGTAATACTAAAAATACCCAATATTCAACTGACCCTAGTTTTGGGATGGTGCTCAAGTTGGCCTAACCAACAATCTACTTTAGTAGACTTGAAGAAAATCTTCCCAGAAGTAGCGTGGCGACTTCCGATCGTCAAACCGGCAAAGAACGAAGTCGAAATCATAGAGAGAAGGAGAGAGGGACGGGTTTTTAGAGAGAGAAGGGATTTCCTGCATGAATTTCTCATTGAAAACTGAATTAGGCCTATATATAAAATGCAAATTCATCGACGAGACACATCACCTCGTTAATGAGTCCATAAAGGGAGTTCGTCGAAAAACACCTCACCCTTGTCAATGAGTTTCAGGCCCTGAAATCAGCCCTTTCGGTAAATTCTCGTCGACGAGACACGTATCCATGTCAACGAGCCCAAGAAGGATGCTCATCAACGAGCGGCCTATGATTGTTGATGAGACCCTGTGTGTAATGGCCCGACCCGCGACGTGGGCCCAGGGTGCTACTTTAGCAATGTCTGTGTACCTGATACCTTATTCCTCATATGTGAAACACATATATGCAGCGAAAATAAAATACAAAATTCTCAAATTATATTACCAGTGTTCTTACTACCTTTATACACAAATATATCCATTTTCACATAATTACATCCCATAAAACTATACAAAAATAAAATCTCTGCCCGTACATACGACCTATATAAATTTAAACCTCTAGCCCCACTCCTCTAGCCTACTAGACTTGATCCCTAGGATTTCCTGAAAAAGATAATTTGTAAAGTAGGTGTGAGGCATAACTCAGTAAGGGAAAGACTAAGTTAATGTCAGTGTGTGGCCAACATGCATTTAGTGTATAGAAAATAACTAGTTCACTAAGTAGATAAACACATTTATGAAATCATTCTTATTTTACACTCACACACAATTAGCCGAGGATAGGGAAGATTAACCGCCCATATAAGTAGCTTCCCTCTACTCTAATACCATTACTGCTACTAGGGCACTCACCTTTCTCAGCAAGCTCTCGAAGTTATCTTATATATTATCCGTATTCACATAAATTAACAGATATGCATATAAGACACTTTCTGTAACAAACACGCCATTTACTTCCCCCATGACACGAGTTGTGCGGCTCGAACGTTGGACTAATGTCTTGGGGGATCCACCCAGACAATAGTCATTTGTACTCTCCGCTACATACTTCACGGGTATATGCAACTCCAACTGCTGGTCCGATTGCCTTCACCCAGGGGGTACATTCGCCTCATGTAAGCAAATTGGATAAGACAACCCTACACCATACAGCACAGGTGTGGGCGCACATGGCCACATAACAAATCCCTAGCAACAGGACCATGCTCACAATACACTAGTCCCTAGGCTTCCTAAAGCATATCATGCAATTTAGATAATAGAAATCACAATTTAAAACATCAATTCACATATATTTCCCGTTATTCCAAAAATCCAGCTCCCGTCCACAAATACAATCCGGCTCACAGCCATTTAAACAAAACCCCGACCCTCGGCCGTCATATCAAATCCCTACATTATTCACAAGTATTTCTAGTATTTCGTAAATAATTTCAGTATTTCAAAATTCCAAATCCAGATATACAATAATTCATACCAATTAAATCATCTGCCACACGATTTCTACATTTTAACATAACCATATAAATAAACAAGCTTTCCACTGTTCATTTTATTCAAAAATATCATATTATATATCCTAGGTTTGTAAAATCCATTTCAAACGATTGGTTTCCAAAATAACCTTTAAATTCTTAAATAAATAAATGTATGTATATATATATATATATATATATATATATATATATATATAAACATAACAATTAAATTGATTCAATTTTCATAAAATTACTAACTTAACTTAATCCTTTTACCTGATTCCTGAAAAAACCCGATAAAATCCCGACCTATCCCCCACGGCGTTCAAAATCCCTGAAACCCTGAAATTTAAATTTTACCATATTATTCATCACATTTCTCAGAGTAACTTTTCCTAAAATTCCTTTAAATTCTGAATACCCTAAATAGCCTATAAAAGTCTAAATTGTTAAACTTACCCCCGATTTAGGGTTAGTGCCCCGGAGCTCCAACTCGAAAATTCGCTCCAATTAGATTGTAGAGAATCTCCCCACAAATCTTCTGGTAATTTCCGTTCATCAATTAGGTTTAAGATTTAAGAAAAATTGAGGTATGAATTAAAATTGGCCTTATCCCAAGAGATATGCTTACGTCGCTCCCATGACAAATCCGCTCTAGTAGGAATGTCGGTGGCGGAGATAGGAACCCAATGGTATCTTCGGTTTTCTAATCGGTCGAATATTGACGAAGAAATTGAGAAGAGTGGGAGAGAGGAGACGAGGAAGAGACGAGAGAGTGGTGGCGAGAGTTTGAGAGAAAATTTCTCTCTATCTCTTAATCTTGAAGGATTTCAAATCCTTCAGGTACATATGTGTATATATATATATATATATATATATATATATATATATATATATATATAAAAAATAATATTATATTAATATATTATATTATATAATTAATAATAATTATTTAATTTAAATTTTAATTAAATTATTATTATTAATTAAATAATTTTTAATTAATTAATTAATTAATTTTTTTTACACTTCCATACATATTAATTTTCTGGGGCGTTAAACTATGAGTCCCTTTTGAAATTTCCTTTTCCTCTTTTTTTTTATTATTTAATTACAATAATTCTTTGGGTCTCTACATTCTCCCCTCCTTATAAAATTTCGTCCTCGAAATTTGTTATTTGTATTAAACACCACCATTGAGGAAAACATGCTACTTATTTTATTAATTACCCTCACTTATGACAGAAGAATACCGTGGTTACATAAGCAGTTCTGGGAGATTACAATTATATCCATAAAAGAAAAATTCTCCCAAAACCAAACACTACCTATTCTATAATTTAAAATACAGCTATACATTCATCATTCTGTACTGATTAAAATAAAACTGTCATTATTTGAACCATATTGACTATTACTGTATCTTACTAAACAAGTGTGAGTATTTCTATCAGATTTCCTCCTCAAGCTCCCACGAAACTTCCTTTATGGCATGATTCCTCCACTGGACTTTTACTAACTGAATTTTCTTGGTACGCAATTCCTATTCCTTCCTGTCTAGGATCTGTACTGGTACTTCCTCATTTGCCAATGAATCTCTAAGCTCTATTTCTGAATAATTGATCACATGGGATGGATTTGAGATGTATTTCCTCAACATAAAAACATGAAATACATCGTGTATTTTAGATAGAGCTGGTGGTAGAGCTAGCCTATAGGCAACTGACCCCACTCTTTTAAGTATCTCAAATGGGCCAGTGTACCTAGGGATCAACTTACCCTTCTTCCCAAATCTCATAACTCCTCTTGGTGGAGCTACCTTCAAAAATACCTGATCTCCTACATCTAACTCTAATTCCCGGCGATGAGTATCTACATAACTTTTCTGCCGACTCTGGGCTGTACTGATTCTGTCTTTAATAAGCCAAACTTTATCGTATGCCTGTTGTACCAACTCTAGTCCTAATACTCGCCTTTCTCCCACTTCATCCCAGTATAATGGAGAACGACACCTCCTACCGTATAAAGCCTTCCACGGTGCCATCCCAATGCTGCCCTGAAAGCTGTTATTGTACGCAAACTTGACTAGCCGCAAATGTTGGGTCCAATTGCCCCCGAAATTCAGCACATATGTTCGCAGCGTATCCTCAAGTATTTGGATCGTCCTCTATATCTGCCCATTTGTCTGAGGATGAATAGAAGTGCTGAATGCTAATTGCGACCCTATAGCCTCCTGAAAGCTCCTCCAAAATCATGAAGTAAATCGGGGGTTTCGATCTGAGACTATAGATACTGGCACACCGTGAGAGCGCACTATCTCCTAAATGTATAACTCTGCCAATCTGTCCATAGAATAGTTAACTTTAATAGGGATAAAGTGAGCGGTCTTCGTTAACCGATCTACAACAACCCATATAATGTTTTTTCCTTGCCGCTCTGGCAGTAGCCTTAACACAAAGTCCATGGAAACATAATCCTATTTCCACTCAAGGATGCAAAGTGGTTGCAACTGCCCTACGGGTCTCTAGTGCTCAGCCTTTATCTGTGGCACATCAAACACTGTTTCACGAATTCAGCAATCTCCCTCTTCATGCCGCTCCACCAGAAGGATTCCCGTAGATCCTGATACATTTTAGCACTACTTGGATACACTGTGTATAGGGATCTGTGTGCCTCCTCTAAGATAGTCCTCCTAAACCCAGCATCTGCAGGAACACATAATTTGGTACAAAACTGTAGGGCTCTGTCATCTGAAATACTGAACTCTTCCCCCTGTCCGTCATGTACTATTTTGATCAGTTCTGCTAATTCTAGATCACTCCTCTGTGCGGCTTTGATTCTTTCTTGCACAGTAGGCTGTACGACCAGGTTGGCAATGAATGCCTGGTGATCACCCTCTATTAGCTCCACACCCAATCTCTCCAAATCCATTTGGATAGGATGTTGAATCACCACTGCTGACAATACTACTACCACTAACTTTCGGCTCAGTGCATCAGCTACCACATTTACTTTCCTTGGGTGGTAGCGAATAATGCATTCATAATCTTTAATGAGTTCCAGTCATCTTCTTTGCCTTATATTCAGTTCTTTCTGAGTAAAGAAATATTTTAAACTTTTGTGGTCTGTGAAGATTTCACATTTTCCTCCATAAAGATAGTGTCTCCAAATCTTGAGGGCATACACCACTGCAACTAGCTCTAAATCATGTACAAGATAGTTCTTCTCATATTCTTTAAGTTTCCTGGTGCATAAGCAATAACTCTCCCGTGTTGCATCAACACGCACCCGAGCCCCTTTTGAGATGCATCACTGTAAATAACAAATCCATCATCTCTTGATGGAATAGCCAACATCGAGGTAGTAATGATCCGCTATTTCAACTCTTGAAAACTCTGCTCACATTCATCAGACCATTCAAACCTCACATTCTTTCTTGTGAGCCGTTTTAAGGGACTTGACAATCTGGAAAACCCATGCACAAAGCACCGGTAATACCCTGCCAGTCCTAGAAAACTCCTAATTTCTTAAACATTTCTCGGCCTCGCCCAATCTACCACTACCTTTATCTTTTCTGGGTCAACTGCTATACCATTCCTGGATATCACATGCCCTAGAAAAATGACCTGCCTCAGCCACAATTCACATTTCTTAAATTTCGCGTACAACTTTCTTTCCCTTAATACCTGCAACTCCAACCTCATATGATGTTCATGTTCCTCAAAACTTTTCGAATAGACCAGTATATCATCTATAAATACCACAAAGAATTGGTCCAAATATTGATGGAACACTCGATTCATCAAGTCTATAAACGCTGCTGGTGCATTCGTCAGACCAAACGGCATAGCGAGAAACTCGTAGTGCCCATATCGGGTCTTGAAAGCCGTCTTCGGAATGTCTTTTGCTTTAACTCTCACCTAGTGATAACCTTACTGGAGATCAATCTTGGGGTAGACTTGAGTCCCTTAGAGCTGATCAAATAGATCATCAATTCTAGGAAGAGGATATTTATTCTTTATCGTCACTTTGTTTATCTCTCTACAATCAATGCACATTTTCATGGTCCGCGCTTTAGATATTGGTGTCGTCCTTGGAAGCAGATCAATTGCAAATTCTATTTCTTGATCAGGTGGTAAGCCAAGTAACTCCTCCAAAAAAAATCTGAAAATTCTATAACCACTGAAATATCAGTAAGCTTTAATTCTTCCTCTAGCTTCTCCTTTATATAAGCTATGAATCCCTGACAACTGCTCTGAAGCAATCTCCTCACCTGTAAAGCTGGCACTAACTGCAGAGGGGCACGCACGCTCGATCCCACGAATCTAAATTCCTGCTCTCTCAGGGGTCTGAAAATTACTTCTTTCTGATGACAATCAATACTGGCATGATTAGCTACCAACCAGTCCATATGCAATATTACGTCAAACCCCTGCAGGTCTAATACCACGAGATTAGCTGGTAGTACTTTCTTTTGAATGGCCACTGGAAAATTCCTACGTATCTTTCTACATCTCACTGCAGATCTAGTTGGTGTGGCAATAGAAAACTCTACATCTAATAGTTGTACCTCAATCCCAGATAATTTTGCATAACCCGATTATACGAATGAATGGGTGGCACCTGTGTCAAACAAAATAACAACTTTATATGATAAAGCGGTAAAAATACCTGTCACAATGTCTGCGGAAGTCTCTACGTCTCCCAGCGTCAACGCATAAACCCTTACCGGGGCTACATTCCTCTGCTGGCCGCCACCCCTTGGTGCCTGATTATATCTCTAGATCTATCTAGGGGCTGGTGCTCTATTCAGTGACTACTGACACTCCCGTGCTATGTGTCCAGGTTTATCACAATTGTAGCAAATATTACTCCCTAACTAGCATGCTCCTGTATGCCTCTTACCACAAACGGAGCAAATAGGGTATACCTACTCACCCCGATATCCGTGATCTCGTCCCTCCTGTCTTTGAACTCTGCCAGATGTATCTTCTCTCCAATAGCCTCATCTAGAACTCATCTAAAATCTCAAAGATGCAGGCCTCTTTCTCTGACTCGAGGTCCCACATCCCTCTAGCTCGGTGCTCCTGCATCTTTCTGCTCGCTCTCCTCTGCCATAGTAGCCCTATCAACCAGCTCAGAGAAATTCCACAGCTTTAAAACCACCACTTGTTTATAAATATCTCATCTCAAACCCCTCTCAAACATCCTAGCATTTTTCACCTCATCTTGAACAATATAAGGGGTGAAGTGTGATAACTCAATAAACTTCGCTGCGTATTGCTGGACTGTAAGATTTCCCTGAGTCAATCTCAGAAATTCTGCTACCTTCGCCTCCCTAACGGTGGTGGGAAAATAACGATCAAAGAAGATTTCTTTAAATCAGCACCGGGTCATAGCTACTGGTACCTGTCTCTATTCCTCCAATAACCTCGTAGCCGTCCACCACCTTTCAACCTCACCTGTAAGTTTATAAGCAGCATAAAGTACCCTCTGCTCGTCGGTGCAATGAAGGACCATCAGTATTTTCTTGATCTCCTATATCCAATTCTCAGCCACTGCAGGATCGGCTCCTCCTGAAAAGGTCGAAGGATTCATCTTCGTGAACTTTTCAATAGTACAGCCTCACTCTATCGATGGTCCTCCCTGCTCTCTGGAGCTATGTGCAATCTCAGCCATAACCTGCTGAGCTACACTATGTAAGACTGCGTCTGAATGCCCACCACTTGCACCAGAGGGGCCTGCCCCATCATCTCCATTGGCATGAGCGCTACTCCCTCCAGGGTCCATCCTGAAAAGGAAAATAAACATAATCTGAGGACCCTGTCTATATAACATAACTAACATATTCATCTACTTGAAATATCATATCACCAATGGATCTATCGTTCTTACTCTCAATTTAAGATTCAGTCCAGTAATTGAGAAACACAACACGACCATAGTTCACTATGACTTTCTTAAAATCGTCACCCCAGGAAAGACGCAGAATTCACAATGGTAATTCTGCTTCCCGATCACTAAACAAAACCCTAAATACTTATCTTCATTCCCCCAACAAAGACTCACTAAATTCCTGATCCATTCCTATACTTTGATATTGTTTCCGTTATACTCTATAATCTACAGAACCTAGAAACCTAGGCTCTGATACCAAATTGTAACGACCTTAAATTTCCATCCATTTTTTTATTTTCTATATTAATATATGATTTTTGATACCTTGCATTAACATAGTTGACATCATCATGGCTCAAAGTGGGACCTTGGAATCCCGTGCATTTCATATAACACCTAAGCAGTAGAAGAACATACATATCAAACATATTCCAAAATACAATACCAGAGTACCATATACCCAGCTGTACACATACACATATATACATAACATTTCCCAAAAAGTCACAAAACATTGTGGGCTCCACAGACCAGCCCAAAACTCACCCAAAAAACTACGCTGACTCTACACCAACTCTACCTCTGAGCCAGCCCTGCTCACCTCTCTGGATTACCTGAAATGTTTAATAATGCTGGGGTGAGACACCTCTCAATAAGGAGAAACATGTTATCACCAGTGTGTGGCATATGAGTTAGTTGACAACATATCATTTAATTAATACTGTATACGATATATATATCAAGAAAACATCTGTATAATAACACATGCTCATATCATATAGAATATGAAAATTTATGAGTTATCTATTCAAAAGGACTTATGTCTATAATACATAACTCTGCTTTCTGTGTGTATTATACATAACTATATATCTGTAAATTTCCCCCTGGATGGCTATATGTCATGACTTACCCCCTCATGACAATGTTGTGCGGCCTGAAGGTGAGGCTAAACACTAGTTGGCCTTCTAGTGCTAGCCTAACTATATGCATATCTGGATGCCTATAGCACGAAAGGCCCGCTCCAACTGGTCCAGACGCCAGGGAGCTCACAACTTTACCTGAGGGCACAATCGGCTGTGTCATACTCTATTTGAGACGTATGGTTGCACTGTCTATACTGTATCACAACGGTACCGTGCTCTATAAACTTGTTGTATTCCATCGGGGTCTAAAATTATATAATAATATTTCTATGTAACTCTAGATGTTTTACCATGATTCTGTATTTCTGTATAACCATGATTCTATATCAACTGTATAGCCATGATGCTGTAATAACTGTATATCTCTATATATTTGTATATTATGTAATTCTGTAACTGTAATTCTGTATTCTGTATGTCATGGCTTTATATTCTATATAATATGTATTTCTGTATATCATGATTCTATATTCTGTATATCATGATTCCATAAAATTCTGCATAATCATGGTTCTATATTTTGTATATCATGGTAATAAAATACTGCATAATCAAATTTGTAAAATACAACACAATTTTGTTATGGAATATACTACGTATTCATAATACTGTAAAATACTATATAAGCATGATTCTGTAAAATACTGTATGTCATATAAGCTGTATTTCTATAAAATTCTGTTATAGCCATAGTGTAAAGACCCGAATAATTACAGTAAAAGAAAAGGGGAAGAAAAAAAAAAAGGACTCATAGGGTCTCATCAACGAACACAGGGTTCTCGTCGATGAATATCCTTCTTGGGCTCGTCGATGTGGACATGTGTCTCGTCGATGAGAATTTACAGAGAGGGGGTTTAGTAGAGCTTGAAATTTGTTGACGAGAGATTCGTGTTTTGCGACAAACTCCGTTCATAGACTCGTCGACGAGGTGACTTGTCTCGTCAACGAATCCAAGTTTATAAATATGCCTAAATCGGATAATTTTAGTGAGAAATTGTGCGGAAACCCCTTCTCTCTCTAAAACCGACCCTCTCCTCTTCTCTCTACGATTTTGGCTTCTTTTTCACTGGTTTGACGATCGGAAGCTGCTACGTTACTCCTGGGAAGATTCTCTTCAAGACTGCTGGAGTAGATCATTGGTTAGGCCAACTTGAGTACCATCCCAAAATTTGGGTAAGTTGAATATTTAGGTATTTAAAATTGTATCAGGCTTATTTTAGTTTAGATTTTAAGTTATATGGGAATATACTGGAGTTTTGTGGAATAAAATTAGGATGTTATGATTTCAAGACTAGGGTGTTTTTGGGACCCTGCAGGCATGGGTTGAGGACCCAGTGAATATTTTCAAGAGCTCAGGTAAATTATAATTCAGAAATTTTACGAGTATGTAGGTTCGAGAAAATATAGTTAATTTATTAGAAATATGTATACACGTATTATTTCAAGATTTTGGGGATAGTATGCCGTGAGCGTGAGGATTAAATTGGAGGTGAGCCTCCCAGCCAGTTAGGTAAGGGAAATATGCTATGCTAGGAAATTCAGAAATATTATTAGTAAATTATAGTATTCGTTTATTAATATATGGGGTATAAATTATACAGTTTCACAGATTTGAGAACATGAGTTTTAATAATTGTGTGGCTTGAGTAGATATTCGATTAATACAAAATTTGTATAGTTTTTCAGAATATCATGATTTGTGGTGTGTGTGTGTATATATATATACAGATAGATATATTTACCAGACATATATTTTACAAACTAGTATTTTACAATAATTACAGAATGCTATGCTTTCCAAAACCATAATACTCAGATATTATAGATTATTCAGTCAGATATTAACGCCAGATATCACAATTATTTTAGTCAGATATTATAGTATTTCAGAACAGATTGATGGTGTTATGGTTATTTTGGAATCATAATGAAAAAAATAGGATATATATAAAAATAGTATATACAGTATCAGACCTTGATGAATCCAGTTAAGTTCAGTTAGTAGAGCACGGTACCGTTGCTATTATCAGATCAGAGTAAAACCACATATCTCAGATAGTATGTGGATTCCATCAACCGTGCCTATGGAGAGATTGCAGTCTCCGCAGTATTTTGGGTTGAGGAGGCCGATTTGATGAGGTAGTTACCAGTTCCGAGCTTAGGAGAGGTTGTAGTTTGGTCGAACTGAGGATTGGTATAGTACAGTTAACTTACTTGGTAGGCCAACTAGGATTAAGTCCCGCTTACGGGCCGCACAACCGTATCATGAGGGGTTAAATCATAACGTACAACTTTCCCGGGTAAAATCTCAATTATATATATATGTATATAGATTTACAGAATTTTAGCGATATAGTATGATACTAGAAGTATGAAAAAGTAGACACTCAGATATTACTGTTATACTTGAAACTATGATAAATGTGAGTTATATCGTATATTGATTTACCAGCTTGTACAGTTTCAGATATAGTCATTATAATATTTATGAAACTCAGTCGCCACACACTAGTAATAGCATATTTCCTCTTATTGAGCATTGTCACATCCTAGTGGTTTAATATTTTTCGGGTGATCCAGCTAGGTGAGCAGATGAGACTCGCAGATAGAGAGACCTTTTGTACTGCCCTATTTTATAGGGTAAGTGTATTCAAAGGATTATATTTTTTGAGCAGATGATACTGGGATGATGTATAGATACGTATATATATATGGTTTGGAAACACTTAAATCTAATTTTGTAAATATGGATGTATAACTTTATGTTTTCCGCTACATAGGTGTATCAGTTTAGGTATAGGGGATACCTTAGTGCCATTTGAGCCCTAAGATGTTATAATAGGCATTACAAGGGATGAAATAAAATTATATTTTATATAAAAAATGGTGTAATTTTTAGGTCGTTACAGTTTGGTATCATAGCCTAGGTTGTTAGGTTCTGTAGACTCTAGAGTACTACGGAAAACATTACTAGTGTAACATCTTACTAAAAAAATAAAATATTTTTCCCTAATTTTAGATCCAAACATTAACCTAAACAGCGTAAAGTCAATCATATAAAATAAATCCACACATAATACAATACCAGAGTGTCAAATCAACCCACAATATACAATCATCACTGTTCTCTCGAAACTACCCTTATTGATATCACGAGTTTACAAAAACATGCCACCCAAAAATACTCACTCTCAAAAAGGGCAGTACAACAACCCCTCTACCTGCGAGCTTACTCCGCTTGCCTAGCTGGTTCACCTGAAAACCAATTCAACACTGGGATGAGCCAACGCTCAGTAAGACGAAACATGCTATTACTAGTGTGTGGCTACTGAGTTATGTTTCTGTATTAATAATTTGATTTAAAAATAATATCATAGATAACTGAAATTGTAAATGCTGGTATTAATAACATATATTAAAACTATCTAAATTTACTTATCATAATACTACTACTATTTCTGGAAATCTACATATACTTGTAATATTTGAGAAAATTTCCTTAGATGGTTGTATGTCATGATTTAACCCCTCATGACAGGGTTGTGTGGGCCAAAAGCGAGACCTATCCTGACTGGTCGATCAGGGTAAGTCAACTAAACTCTGACAGTCTGATCGGCCCCCTCAATCCATATCTAAAGGAGAGCCTGTCCCGACGTGGGCATGATCGACCTCATACCACTTACTGTCTGAGTAAAGTGGTTGTACTCTGAACTGAATATCTATAGCTACAATACCGTGCTCTACTTTCTGATCCATTAGGGTCTGATACTATATAGGTAACTGATATCTATAATATACCATTTTTACTGTGGTTTCTAAAATAACCATAACCCCATAGAATTTTTGAAATTCTAAATAAATTGACTAAAAATATGATTTCTATATAACTGAACCGTTGTCTGATTATCTGTATATTGGGGCGTTATGGTACTAATAAACATGTTATTCTGAGATTATTAAAAATGCATATTTCTGAGTATACTATACACTGAAAAACTCGTCATTCTATAAACATGCAAATATCATGGTATTTCTGTTAATAACTATAAACATGGTATTCACAAATTCTATAAATATAGTACTGTTCTGTTATCAACTCAAGCCACACAAATAAATATTAATATTATCAGATTTTAGAAACTGTAAATATATATATAGTCTGAATAATAATTTGATAAAAACATATAGTTCATACTGAAATCGTAAAAGGGCTTCCTAGCATAGCAAATTTCCCTTACTAAGTCCCTACTGAATATCTGTCCTACACCCGCAGGGTTTCCCACTCAACTCCTTGAAGACAACATTCACCAGAACAAAACATCATTATTTCTCTATCTACTTCATTTCCTACAACTGCTGGAAAGCCTAATTTTGAATAAAAGGCCTTACCCTGATTTTAAGGAGAAATTCGACTCGATCCCACCAACGATCCACCCCAGCATACTTGAAGAGAACTCCGCTAGGAGCGTCATGGTGGCCTCAGATGGTCGATCCGGTAAACGACGGGGCCAAAATCGAAGAGAGATGGAGGAGAGTCTATAGGAGAGAGAGAGAGAGAGAGAGAGAGAGAGAGAGAAATTTTTTGTTGAAAATTCTGTGCAAAAATCTGAGGTTTACACTATTTATACTGAACTCCTTCGTCGACGCACGTCATCTCATCGGCGAAATTCAGAATCACCCAAAACATCCTCTCGGTATCTTCTCATTGACGAAACATGCCCTCGTGGATGAGACCCTCTTGTACCCTCGTTGACGAAACCCCTATGTTCATCGATGAGGCCATGAGAAAATTCCTTGGGTTTTATATCCAAAGTGCAATGTCGTTGACGAAGTCGGAGTCCTGCTTCTATCCCTCCCTCTTTATTATTTAAATATTATTATTCTTCGGGTCGTTACAACCAGAATATAGGAATGGAATCTTAAGAATAGTGGAATAGTATAAGAGTGAGTTAATGTTGGGAAATTAGGGTGAGAATTTAGGGTTCTGTCCTACAGTTTAGAGATAGAGTTTCGGGGTGCTTTCTGTGTTTTCCCTGGGGTGACGATTTCAGAAAAATCTTAGTAAACTATCAACGATTTCTATTTTCATATGGTAGGGCCGACCTTAAATTAGTGATAAGAGGTAATGGGTATTTCAGTTAGAATATTATTGTAAGGTTTGGATTCTCAGCAGGTTATGGCTAAGATTGCTTGGAGCTCCAGGGAGCAGGAAGGTCCATCTATAGCTCAGGGGTGCACAATAGAAAAATTTACGAAGATGAACTCTCCAGCATTTCCAAAAGCGGCTGATCCTGCAGTTGTGAAGAACTGGATGCAGGAGATAGAGAAAATTTTGATGGTGCTTGACTGCACCGATGAACAGAGGGTACTCTATGCCACGTATAAGATGACAGGGGAGGCCAAGAGATGGTGGAAAACCACTAGATTATTGGAGAAGCAGGGATCAATTCCAATGACGATGACCTGGGCCCGATTTATGGACATCTTTGATAGATACTATCCTGCCTTGGTAAAAGAGGCTAGAGTACAAGAGTTTCTGAGCTTGTCCCAAGGATCAATGACAGTCTAGCAGTACGTAGTGAAATTTATCGAGTTGTCGTGTTTCTGTCCTTATATTGTTCCAGATGAAGCTAAAAAGTCATGGATGCTCGAGAGGAATTTGAATCGGAACATTTATAGACGGGTGGCAGTACTGAGGATATAGGATTTCTCAAAGCTGGTTGACAGGGCCATAATAGCAGAGGAGGGTTTGCCAGGAGATACTAGGATATAGAGCCAAAAGAAGAGGGCCGCCCGCACCTTCAAGTTTTTCGGTAGGTTCCAGCCGAGGCCCTTGGAGAGGAGGTAGATCCGGTGGGGGTTAGAGGCAGACAACAGAGCACAGTGGATTTTAGGGTGGACAATCCTATCCCACCTACCCCAGATATGGACGGAGACATCCAAGTGAGTTCCGGCTGGGGGAGAATGTCTACTACCATTGTGGAAGGTCTGACCATATGGCTCGATCATGTCAGGGACCGCCAATTTATGCACCAGCTCCCAGACCGAATCGGGGTGGTCATCAGGTGCCCTGTGGAGGCTAGCAGAGGAATACGGCACCTGCGAGAGTCTATACATTGACTCCGGGAGATGCCGAGACTGCTGGAGACGTAGTCACAGGTACACTTATTGTATTATCATATAAAGTTATTATTTTGTTCAACACAGGTGCCACCCATTCCTTTATATCGGCGGGGTATGTTAACGTAACTGGGGTAGAGGTACAACTATTGGATGTAAAGCTGTCTATAGTCACGCCGACGGGATCTATGGTGAGGTGTAGGAAGGTACTTTGGAACTTTCCAGTAAGCATTCAGGAGAAATTACTACCATATGATCTCGTGGTACTAGATATGCAAGGGTTTGATGTAATACTGGGTATGGATTGGCTAGCAACTAATCACGTCAGCATAGATTGCCATAAAAGAGAAGTGATTTTTAGACCCCCGGGTGAGCAAGGATATAGATTTTTGGGTTCATGTGTGCGTGCCTTACCACAACTAGTGTCAGCTATTCAGGTGAGGAGACTGTTACAGGGTGGTTGCCAGGGGTATGTTGCCTACATAAAGGAATTGCCAAAGGAAGAACTAAAATAGGTTGATATTTCAGTAGTTAGAGAATTTCCAAATGTTTTTTCAGAAGAATTGCCTGGCTTACCACCATATCGAGAGATTGAATTTACCGTGGATCTACTACCAGGATCGGCACTGATATCTAAAGCATCATATCGTATGGCTCTAGTTGAATTGAAGGAATTGAAAGATTAGTTGCAGGAGTTGCTGGATAAAGGATTTATCATGCCCAGTGTGTCGCCATGGGGGGCCCCAGTCCTATTCGTGAAAAAGAAAGATAGGACCATGAGGTTGTGCATAGATTATAGGGAAATAAGCAAATTGATAGTCAAGAATAGATATCCTCTTCCCAGGATTGACGATTTATTTGATCATCTCCAAGGGACCCAAGTTTACTCTAAAATTGGCTTGTGGTTAGGTTATCATCAGGTGAAAGTTAAAGCAGAGGATATTTTGAAAACAGCATTCCAAACTAGATATGAGCATTACAAATTTTTGGTGATGTCATTTGGGTTGACTAATGCACCAACAGTATTTATGGATTTAATGAATCGGGTGTTCCATCATTACCTGGACCAGTTTGTTGTGGTTTTCATTGATGATATATTGGTATACTCGAGAAGTTTTGAGGAGCACGAGCATCATCTGAGGCTGGTATTGCAGATATTGAGAGAAAAAAAGTTGTACACAAAATTTCAGAAATGTGAATTCTGGTTAAGGTAGGTTACTTTCCTCCGGCATGTGATCTCTGAGGACAGTATATCGGTTGACCCAAGTAAGATAGAAACAGTGGTGAGTTGGGTAAGGCCAATAAATGTCCAGGAGGTCAGGAGTTTTCTGGGTTTGGCAGACTACTACCAATGCTTCGTAGATGGTTTCTCTAGATTATCAAGTCCACTAACACGACTCATGAGGAAAAATGTGAGGTTTGATTAGATCGATGATTGTGAGCAGAACTTCCAGGAGTTAAAGCGGCAGTTGGTTTGAGCACCAGTACTGGCTATTCCATCAAAGGAGGACAAATTTGTGATATACAATGATGCATCTTTGAAGGGTCTTGGATGTACGTTAATGTAGCATGGAAAAGTCATTGCCTACGCATCTAGACAGCTTAAAGAATATGAGAAGAACTATCTTATGCATGATTTAGAATTAGCTTCAATGGTTTATGCTTTAAAAATTTGGAGGCATTATCTATATGGTGGGAAGTGCGAAATCTTCACAGACCACAAAAGCTTAAAGTATTTGTTTACCTAGAAAGAGTTAAATATGAGACAAAGAAGGTGGCTGTAATTCATTAAAGATTATGACTGCACTATTAGTTACCACCCAAGGAAAGCGAATATGGTAGCGAATGCTCTGAGTAGGAAATCAGTGGGACCAGCACTGGCAGTTATGGATGTTCGGCATCCGATCTTGATGGATCTGGAGAGACTTGGCGTAGAGCTGGTAGAGAGTAATCCTCAGGCATTTATTGTCAGCCTAATTGTGTAGCCTACGCTATATGAAAAGATTAAAGCTACTCAAAGAGTTGTCATAGAATTAGCAGAGGTAATAGTCAGAGTACAGGATGGTCAGGGAGAGGAGTTCAGTATCTCTGATGATGGAGCTTTAAGGTTTCACACTAGATTGTGTGCTTGCAGATGATGATATTAGAAGAACAATTCTAGAGGAGGCTAACAGATCTCTATACACGGTTCATCCTCACAGTATTAAAATGTATAGAGATCTGCGAGAGTATTTCTGGTGGAGTGGCATGAAGAGGGAGATTGCTGAATTTGTGTAGCAGTGCTTGACGTGCTAGCAGGTTAAGGCTAAGCACTTAAGGCTGGCAGGGCAGTTATAGCCACTCTTCATCCCTGAGTGGAAGTGGGACAACATATCCATGGATTTCGTCACTGGGCTATCTCCAGTACCACATGGTCAGAATGCCATCTGAGTAGTTGTTGATTAGCTGACGAAAATAACTCATTTTCTACCTATTAAAGTTAGCTAACCTATGAACAAATTGACAGAGAATTACATTTAGGAGATTGTACGACCCCATGGAGTGCCAGTGTCTATAGTCTCGGACTGTGATCCACACTTTACATCACGGTTTTGGAAGAGCTTGCAGAAGGCTTTGGGGTCTCAGTTGGCATTCAACACCGCTTTTCATCCTTAGATAGATGGTCAGACAAAGAGAACGATTCAGGTACTCGAGGATATGCTGCGAGTGTGTATATTGGACTTTGGGGGTAGCTGGACCTTATATTTACCACTGGTTGAATTTGCTTACAATAACAGCTATCAGACCAACATCGGCGTGACACCTTACGAGGCACTTTATAATAGGAGGTGTCATTCTCCTTTATATAGGTATGAGCTAGGTGAGAGGTAAGTTTTGGGGCCAGAAATAGAGCACCAAGCGTACTATAAAGTCCGACTTATTCGTGATAGAATCAGTGCAGCACAAAGTCAGTAGAAAAGTTACACAGATACTCGCCGTTGGGAATTGGAATTCAAAGTGGGTGACCATGTGTTTCTAAAGATAGCACCATTGAAGGGAGTCATGAGGTTTGGGAAGAAAGGTAAGTTGAGCCCTAGGTTTATTGGTCCGTTTGAGATACTTGAGAAGATTGGGTCAGTTGCCTATCAACTAGCTTTACCACCTGCTTTGTTCAGGATACATGATGTATTTCATATTTCTATGTTAAGGAAATACATCCCAAATCCTTCCCATGTCATCAGTTATGCAGAATTACAATTCAGTGATGCTCTAACTTATGAGGAAGTTCTAGTACATATCTTAGACAGAAAAGAACATGAATTGCGCAGTAAGAAAATATCACTAGTAAAAGTCCTGTGGAGGAACCACGCAATGGAAGAAACTTCTTAGGAGCTTGAAGAAGAAATCAGATAGAAATACCCATACCAGTTTAGTGGGGTATAATAGTGATTTGTAAAGTTTAAATAATGATAGTTTTATTTTGTTTAGTACAGGGTAATGAATGTATAGTTGTATTTTAGATTATAGGGTAAGTAGTGTTTTGGTTTTAGGAGAATTTTCTTTTCTGAGTATATTTTTAATCTCCCAGAACCTTGAATGTAACCACGATATTCCTCCGCCATAAATGAGGGTAAGTAATAAAATAAGTAGCCTATTTTTCTTAATGGATGGTGTTCAATACAGATAACAAATTTTGAGGACGAAATTTTATAAGGAGGGGAGAATATAGAGACCTGAAGAATTATAGTAAAAGAAAAAGGGAATAAAAAAAAGGGACTCATAGGGTCTCGTTGATGAACACAGGGTTCTTGTCGATGAGTATCCTTTTTGGGCTCATCGACATGGACACGTGTCTTGTCAATAAGAATTTATCGAGAGAGGATTTAGCAGAGCCTGAAATTTGTCGACGAGGGATTCGTGTTCGGTGACGAACTCCCTTCATGGATTCGTCGATGAGGTGACGTTTCTCGTCGACAAATCCAGGTTTATAAATATGCCTAAATCGGATTATTTCAGCGAGAAATTGTGCAGGAACCCCTTCTCTCTCTAAAACCAACCCTCTCCCACTCTCTCTACGATTCTAGCTTCATTTTTCATTGGTTCGACAATCGGAAGCCGCCACGTTACTCCTAGGAAGATTCTTTTCAAGACTGCTGAAGTAGATTGTTGGTTAGGCCAATTTGGGCACCATTCCAAAATTTGGGTAAGTTGAATATTTGGGTATTTTAAGTTGTATCAGGTTTATTTGAGTTTAGAGTTTAAGTTATATGGGAATATACTGGAGTTTTGTGGAATAAAATTAGGATGTTATGATTTCAGGACTAGGGTGTTTTTGGGACCCTACAGGCATGGGTTGAGGACCCAGTGAATATTTTCAAGAGCTCAGGTAAATTATAAATCAGAAAGTTTACGAGTATGTAGGTTCGGGAAAATATAGTTAATTTATTGGAAATATGTATATATGTATTATTTCAAGATTTTGGAGATAGTACGCCGTGAGCGTGAGGATTAAGTTGGAGGCGAGCCTCCTAGCCAATTAGGTAAGGGAAATATGCTATGCTAGGAAATTTAGAAATATTATTAGTAAATTATAGTATTCGTTTATTAATATATGGGGTATAAATTATACAGTTTTACAGATTTGAGAACATGAGTTTTAATAATTGTGTGGCTTGAGTAGATATTCAATTAATACAGAATTTGTATAGTTTTTCAGAATATCATGATTTGTGGTGTGTATATATATATATATAGACATATATTTACCAGACAGATATTTTACAAACTAGTATTTTATAGTAATTACAGAATGTCATGCTTTCCAAAACCATAATACTCAGATATTATAGATTATTCAATCAGATATTACAGCCAGATATCACAGTTATTTTAGTAAGATATTATAATATTTTAGAACAGATTGATAGTGTTATGGTTATTTTGGAATCATGATGAAAAAAGTAGGATATATATAGAAATAGTATATACAGTATCAGACCCTGATGAATCCATTTAAGTTCAGTTAGTAGAGCACGGTACCGTTGCTATTATCAGATCAGAGTGCAACCACATATCTCAGATAGTATGTGGCTTCCGTCAACCGTGCCTATGGAGAGATTGGAGTCTCCCCAGTATTCTGGGTTGAGGAGGTTGGTTTGACGAGGTAGTTACCAGTTCCGAGCTTAGGAGAGGTTGTAGTTTGATCGAACTGAGGATTGGTAGAGTACAGTTGACTTACCTAGTAGGCCGACTAGGATTAAGTCCCGCCTACGGGCCGCACAACCATGTCATGAGGGGTTAAATCATGATGTACAACTTTCCAGAGTAAAATCTCAATTATGTATATGTATATAGATTTATAGAATTTGAGTGATATAGTATGATACTAGAAGTATGAAAAAGTAGAAACTCAAATATTACAGTTATACTTTAAACTACGATAAATGTGATTTATACCGTATATTGATTTACTAGCTTGTACAATTTCAGATATTGTCATTATAATATTTATGAAACTCAGTCGCCACACACTAGTAATAGGATATTTCCTCTTATTGAGCGTTGTCTCATCTAGAGAGACCTTTTGTACTGCCTTATTTTATAGGGTAAGTGTATTCAGAGGATTATATTTTTTGAGTAGATGATACTGGGGTGATGTATAGATACATATATATATATGGTTTGGAAACACTGAATTCTGGTATTGTAAATATGGATGTATGACTTTATGTTTTCTACTGCATAGGTGTATCAGTTTAGGTATAGGGGATACCTCAGTGCCATCTGGGCCCTGAGATGTTATAGTAGGTATTACAAGGGTATCAAAGTAAATTATATTTTATATAAAAAATGGTGTAATTTTTGGGTCGTTACACGTAGCTCTAAATATAAAATTGTATAAGCTATGTTTCATAACTCTGTAGGCTATATAATCACGCTTTTGTAAAACTGTATAACATATTCTATAATATTCCAACATTTCTTATGCCACACGATTCAATAAAATTCTATACATATGTTCTGTAAAACTGTATAATTTCATGCTTTGATCAAATACTATATTATACTGATAAAATGTCTAATAAAAATGGTATAACATGCATTCCCCTTACTTGGCTATCTATCTCTAAATACTACTTGTAAATTCATGCATGTGGCGTTCATAATTTTCAACTCCCTGAAATAACACCCATATAATTTCCAATCACACAACTGAATTTACCATAATAATTATCACATTCATATTTTCCCCAACTCCACATATTCAACATTTCTAAATTCTAATTTACCTGAGTTCCTAGAAATATACCCGCTAGGGTCCTCAACCCATACCTTCAGGGTCCTAAAAACACCCTAATCCTGAAAACATAATACCCTAGTTTTTACTCCACAAAACACTAGTATATTCCCATACAATACAAAATTTAAACTTAGATAAACTTGGTAATACTAAAAATACCCAAATATTCAACTTACCCTGGTTTTGGGATGGTGCCCAAGTTGGCCTAACCAACAATCTACTCTAGCAGACTTGAAGAGAATCTTCCCAAGCGTAGCGTGGCGAATTTTGATCGTCGAACCGGTGAAAAACGAAACCGCAATCGTTGAGAGAAGGAGAGAGGGATGGGTTTTAAAAGAGAGAAGGGATTTCCTACATGAATTTCTCGCTGAAAATCGAATTAGGCCTACATATAAAATGCGGATTCGTCGAGGAGACACGTCACCTCGTCGACGAGACACGTCACCTCGTCGATGAGTCCATGAAGGGAGTTTGTCGATGAACACCTCACCCTCGTTAAAGAGTTTCAGACCCTGAAATCAGTCCTTTCGGTAAAATCTCGTCGACGAGACACGTGTCCACGTCAACGAGCCTAAGAAAGATGCTCGTCGATGAGTGGCCTGCGTTCATCGACAAGAACCTATAAGTCCCTTTTGAAATTTCCTTTTCCTCTCTTTTCTTTTATTATTTAATTACTTTAATTCTTCAGGTCTCTACACATCTAATAAGCACTGCTCATAAGCCAAAAAATGCGCATATGATGACTTAATTTGAATCTTGTGATAATAAAATGACTTCTAGTAAATGTAATGTATTTGTAGACACCCAAAACAGTCTGGGCCTTATATAACCAAAATAAAAGCATTTTATTTATTTCATGAAAAAACAAAAATAAAAAAAGGGAAATACAAAATAAATAAAAAAATAAATACAAGGAAAAGTGAAATACAAAAAAAATATAGGGACAAGGGAAATGCAGAGATTAAAACTTTACGTAACCCAAAAAAAAAGCAAAAATACAATAAAAAGGAAAAAAAGAGCAGGAAGTGGGCCAACAATCTTTAAATCTGCAACAATTTTGAACTTGCAAAGAAAGAAGAGAAAAGGTTAAACTTGTGCCAAAAAATCATAAGTATAGGTGATTGACAGGAATCATTTAATTTGAATTTCTGATTGATCAAATTGTTCATTTGCTTTAAAAGTTAATTAAGCAATCCAAATTAATTGATTAATCAAAATTCAATTCAAATTCGCTCCTCCAAGCCTATAAATAGAGACTTTTGAAAAGAGAAGACACATAGTGAAAAGTTCATACACAAGTACATTCATAAAGAAACAAGCATATAAGCAATTGAAAAGTGACGAGCCAAGAGTTTCCAGAGTGTTGAGATTTAAGATTAAAGTTGCAAAAGGGAGTTCCAGAGCTAAGATTTGAAGCTTGAGGTTTTAAAAGTCAAAATTTAGGATGGAGGATTGCAGACAAAACCAAAACTGAGGATTGGAGGAGTTGAAGATCAAATGTTGGTTTTTTTTTTTTTTTTTTGTATGTTTTGTTTTTCATACTCAATCCAGTAAAGGAAAAATGTTCTGAAAAAGATCCGATGATTTGGATTCGATTTTTGGATCCAACCCATTAAATGGGTCCGTCGAACCAATCCACCAAACCCCAATTGACCCAACCTAGTTGATATGTGGACCCAAAGACCCGAGACCCAAGTCCAATTGGAACCTGGGTTTGTTGAATTTAATCCAAGCACAAATTTGTTCAGGCCCAAGTCCTCAACCTAACATTGGGCCTGAGCCCAAATTTGTTTTAAATAAAAGTCAAACCTAAGTCCTCAACCCAACATTTGGCCTGATCCCAAATATGTTTTCAATAAAAGTCAAGCCCAAGTCCTTAGCCCAACTGTGGACCAAGCCCAAATGTTGTTTTAAATTAATAAGCCAGGCCCAAATTCCGTAAGCCCAAACATGGGTCGAGCCAAATAGAACTCAACTCAAGCTTTAACTTAACTCATGTTAATTCAAATCAAGGGATTTGGTTTGGTTTGTGAGAAAACAAGGGAAAGTAAAAGAAAAATGAGAGTTGTGCGAGGAAACTCATTTGAGAATCCTAGATCCAAGTTTGAATCTGGGGGCCACAGAGCCTTTTGTTTCCATTGTGTAAATCTAATTTGCAAAACAAAAACGGAAAATGAAAAGAAAAATATGAGAGAAAGTGCAGAGAGTTGAGAGAGCATCTGCGAGGCTAAGAGACGAAGAAGGAGAAGAGATGTAATGCCCCGAACCTGAAACTAGGGTACGGAGTGTTATTTAAAATAAATTTCTGATACCATATAATAAAACAGCGGAAGATCTCTATAACAATTAGTAGAGTAATTAAAATATCCCAATATAACATTAAATCCATCCGAATATCTCAATGAAGTTCCCAACTCATCAAAACCTAAATAAAATATCAATAATATCTCTAGTATCAATTTAATACATCCTTATGAATTTCAAGATAAACCACAAATAAAAAATTTAATGATTAATCTAAACTACTATTTCTAACCCCACCCACGCTTCCGCTGTACTACTTTGATTCCTGTCATACTCCACAGGGCATCTGAAAAATATTTGATAATAATGGGATGAGACACTTCTCAGTAAGGATGGAATAAATTATTATTAGTGTGTGGCAGATAAGTTTTAGTGTATACAAAATATAATCATTTTTTAAACAACAACAACTGTTAAAACATTTATAGACTGTATTCACATATGCAACATTATTTTAAAAGTGAGAGTTCTTAAGGATTGGGGAGATTACACGCCCATACATGTAACACCCCTTTACTCTAATACCTGATGTAACCTTGCCCATTTAGTTTGGGTGTGACTACAACTGATACCTTTCAGGGCACTCGTCTTACTCAGCAAGTCCTCGGGTCGAGAATCTTCCCTCGCCAAAATGTGTTTATGCATTTTAATTCACATACATGTACTCACACACATTCATCATCAATCATACCACAGAATCTGCATACACGTACTTTTCATAATAACACAGCATATCCAAAATCATAATGTAATCAATTCTCTTACACACACTCACACCCACCAAGGATAATGCACAAGTACTTCAGTATTCATCATTCTCACTACCTACCGAGCAGATCTCAATACATGGCCCACACAAAGACTTTTACAGATACAATACACGCAACACCATTCATAACACATTGACAAAAATGAACTCTTCATCCATCTTCCCAATGTTTTTGCCCCATTTATATAAGTCACAATATAACGAACTCCTCATAATCCTGCCAATATTATAATGCAACTTATATCTTGGACAATATAACGAACTCCTTGTTTGCCTACCAACATTAAATTGCGATATACATGAAGGATTTTAAATCACACAAACATATAAGTACTCATACCATAGCAATCACAACCGGTTTATTAAAATAAAATATTTATCTTGTGCCACACGATTTATGTATTTAACCATACTTCACTAAACTACCTGTAAATAATAAATCATACTTTAATAATCAAAGACCATTAATTTCATCTGTTTAATTTATTTAGAAAATTTGTTATAATCATCCAGAAATCAAATACTTTAATTCAATCGGTCCAACTTTAAAATAATTATTATTATAAAATCCCTAAGTTCACAAACACCAATTTAATCAATTCATAATAAATATAATAATTCAAAATTCAATCTCCATATGCCTAAATATTTAGAAAAGCGTATATGTAATTTTTGCAATCTCATATTATAACTTAATCGGTTAAATTAAAAATTCCTGACATAATTTATTCCCCTTACCTCACCCCAAGAGAAGTGCCTAGGAAGCCCAAATCTAAAATCTGCTCCGATTAACTTGCAAAGGATCGAAGCCGGGACCTGTGGCGGTGTCTGATCGTCAATTTGACTGAAGATTGGGGAGAAATTGAAGAGAGAGAGAGAAATAATTTACCTTATCCCAATAGTGGTGCCTACGACACCCTAATCATGAATCCACTCCGGTTAAAATGTTGGTGGCCGAGATAGGAACCCAGTGTTATTTTTCGTTTTTCAATTAGCGCACTTATTGCCGAGAAATTGAGGAGAGAGAGACAGAATTGAATGGAGGAGAGAGAGAGCAATTTTGATGAGAGAGAGAGAGAGAGCCGTGTGGGGGGGGGTCTTCTTAGGATCTCAGGATACTTCCACCTGAAGTATCTTGATTGTAAATAATATAGAGATAGATATAATATTATAATATTATAATAATATATTATTATATTATATTATTTAATTAATAATTATAATTAATTAATTAATTAATTTTTTTATTTTATTTTTTACACTTCCATGCATATAATTTTTGGGATCATTACAAGAGAAGAGAAGGAAAGAGTGAGTGTAGAGTGCTATGAAGAAAGAGAAACGAAGGAAAAAATAGGTAAGAGAAGGAGGAGAGAGGTGAGAGAAGGAGAAAAAGGGTGAGAGAAGGAGAAGAGAGGCGAGAAAAAAGAGAGAGTGTAGAGAGCAGAGAGACGAAAATAGAGGAAAAGAGAAGTGAGAGAAGGAGAAGAGGGGTGAGAGAAGGATAAGAGAGGTGAGAAAGAGAGAATGCAGAGATCTGCGAGGAAGAGAGGAGAGAAAATAGCACGGCAAAATGAGAAAAAATAAAAAAATCTTTGGTTTTTATATGTAAGGTAGTGGGGCATGTGTCACATTCGTATGGTAACACGTGTCATGATTTAAGCCAAGTATTTAAAGGGCAATGTGGCATGATCTCAACCGTCCGATATGTGTTTCTCTGGATGGTTAGATTACTGCCACGTCAGTAATCCCTATGCTGACGTCACCCTATTGTAGTAATTTAAAAAAAAAAAAAAAAAAAAGAGAACTAGATGATACCATGTGGCAAGGTGACCTTATGCTAACGTCACCTTACTACAGTGAATTAAAAATTAAAAAAAAATAGTGAATAAAAGGTGACATCATGCTGACGTCACCCTGCTACAGTGAATTAAAAATAATAATAAAAACGTGAATAAAAGGTGCCATGTGTCACTACTCTGGGTGGACACATGGTCCACTGAACTAGACCGGTTGACCCGGTTCAGACCGACTAAACCAACCCACTTTCCCGAATCGTTTTATTTATTTATTTTATTTTATTTACTTAATTTAAATTAATTTTTTAAATTTTTAATTGGGGAAAAAGAATTAAAAAATCATAAAAATCAAAGAAAAAATCAGAAAAATTTTGGAAAAATATTTTTGAAGTCAGGAAAAACATTTGAGTTATTTTGGCTCAAATAAAAAAAATACTAAAAATAAGGAAAAAGTCTTCAAAAATCCCAAAAAAAAAAAAAAATTAAAAATTTTCTACAAAATTTTGAAAAATTTTGGGAATGTTTTTTTAAAAATAAATTATATCTTAGAATTTGATGATTTTACTTGATTTGTGTGTGTGTGTGTGCATGCTAATGATTTTAAAAAGGGTAAAAAGGTACTTCAGACCTCACCTGTATTAGCTCTGAGAGGGGTTTATCTAACAAGATCGTCTCTTTTGAAGGTCTTGTAAGACATTCTTAATCACACTTTTATTTTCATTTTTCTTTTAAAATTTCCATATTTATTTAATTGTTTATTTTTTCAAAGGAGTTAATTAAAGACCATTAGCTTCAATTTAGAGATAATTCATGACTAATTAGTACCATTTGTAGAACGGGTGTGTAGGGGGTGTTGATACCTTTTTCTTGCATAACTGTACTCCCGATCCCAACTCTGGTAAGGCAGAATGAGACTACTGTTTCCTTGACCTAAGATTAGTCTAGCGACCAATCAATGAGTAGTAATTAGGTGATCTAATTGCACCTAGGTAAATAACAAGTTAGTGGCGACTCCATTAAATTTTTAATATTATTATTTCTCGCCATTTTGGATCCTTCTCTGAAATGTTGTGACAACACTCTTGAGCCAAAAAGGTAGCTTTAAAAATCGAAAGTTGGGGCAACTGATATAAACCTAAAAAAGACCCCAGCATTAAACTTGACATTAATTTATGTAAAATCAAAAGATATAAAGGGATCAATTGGAAGGAGGTAACGTCCATTAATTAAAGCAAAGGGTTAGCAAACCAATATTTACTCCTTAGTAACATATCCATAGCCAAAGTGTAACTCCTGTGATCCAAATAAATATCCATTAGTTGGAAAATCAATAAGGAGGTATCTCAAATGCCTAAAAAAATAACCTCCTAAGGAAGGTAAGACATCTTATCTCATCCTCACTTACTCCTTTACTATTACAATCATATAATCCTTCTAAATTTGCATCGAAGTGGTCCCCCAAAGTACATCGTGGGTCCTCCAAGTTGTTTTACATTTATTCTTGGTAGGTGATCAAAGTCATAATTGATTCAAATTTTCTCGAAAAAGTTTCAATAACATTGATCAATATTCATTCTACTAGTATGGTTGTTGTTAGAACTAATGAAATCAATAAAAATTTGTTAATTTGAATTGAATCCATGTTGCATAAATTAAATAGAATTGATTCACACTTTAAAAAAAAATATTCGTTCCTAATTTAAGTAGACTTAGATAACCAATTTTATAAACATTTAGGCTAAATGAATATTGAATTTTTGAGAACATATAATTAAAGGACCATATGGTAAGTGGTCATTGTATTTTTCGGTTATGAGCCCAAAGCACCAATTTATGAGATTTTAGTAATGTGTGGGTCTTATTTTCACAAGGAGTCTGTTATGTGTAGTGTTTTCTTATGTTAGTATTTAAGCAACAAGGAGAGGTCCTTTCTTCACCCTAATTTTAGTGTAGTTGATCATCAAGTCACATATTTTGGGAAGGTAAAAGGGTAGTAAGCTTACCATAGACATACTCTGTTAGACCAAATAGTTAAAGGTCTTTCATTCCTACTATGTTTTGATGTTATCAACCCATTAGCTACTCTTAAGGTCACTAACGTTTCTCTAAGATATGTTTCAGGTATACAAAATGGCATCTGAACCAACAAATAGTCAAAGCAACTCATGTCATTACCAGAAGCACAAGTCTCTCAAAGCATTCATGAACAATACAACAAATGTACAAAGTCATCTGAAAAATGAGTGTGTAAAATAAGAGAGATATCATCTTGTAAATATCTTGTACATAGAGTGAAACTTAATACTAAGAGCAAGAAAGGGGCGTATCACACACACACACACACACACACTAGTAAAGTCATTTAAAAGTATATAAAGAAACCCCCAAACGGACAAGAACCTTCTTAGAAACTTAAAGGGACAAAAATTTAAGGAGGATCTCGTCGACGAACACAGGGTTTCGTCGACGAGTTTAGCACAAACTTCATCGATGTACACAGGGTTCTCGTCGACGAAAAGATACTGAGGGCATCTGAATTCAGAGCCACAACTCATCGACGAACATAGGGCGTTGTCAACGAATTAAATGAAGGACTCATCGACGAACACAGGTTCTCATCAACGAAAATATACCGAGAGGTACCTGAATTCAGAACCAGTAACTTGTCGACGAACACAGGGCTTCGTCGATGAAGTTAGTGAAGAGCTCGTCGATGAACACAGGGCTTCGTCGACGAACGTCGGGCAGCAGCGAACATTAAATGCAGCGAACGACTATTTTTGAATTTTGTCTTACATTCATAAATGCCCAACGGCTCTCCAGATTTGCACTCGCCCATTTAATGTATAAATAGGAGTAAATAGCATTTACATCCTACCTAGAAAAATCATATTGTAAGAAGATCATTCATTGGTGTTGTCGTCTCTAGGGTTTGCTCACAACCTCACTTGCCCTCTTCTTGCTACTCTTAGTCTTGCATTTACTCTATTGACAGAGGATATTGAGTAAGGAGTTTATTGGTTTAACTAGCTCAAGGGAGTATTCTAGCTTACATTTAATTTTCATCTACCTTTTGTAAACAAGGGCTCTTTGTGAGCTGTTTTTGGGTGTCTCTAAGTGAGCACCTTGTTGAAACTCTTTGTGAGCTGGTGTGTATTGGCTTCTCCGTCCAAAGGAGGATTTTAGTGGATTTTGGGAATCCTTGAGTTGGTCTCAAGGCGTGGACGTAGGCGGGGTGCCGAACCACATAAATATCAATGTGTTAAGATTTTCTCTCTCTCTTATCTCGTTTATATTATTATCGTGATTTTCTATATTTCCTTTTACACGACAATTTTATGCACTTGCTCTTGGTAAGATTTTTGTGTTTGTAGAAAGTGAGCACATCATGGAAGAAAGTCTATTCATCCCCCTTCTAGACATACTACCAGGCCAACAAGTGGTATCAGAGCGCCAGTCGCTGATATTCAGAGTAACATCCAGGCGAAAAGATCAACATGGCAAATATGTTTGCCCAAGGTCAATCCGTGGACCGCCCTCCCAAGTTTTGTGGGATTAACTACCCAACATGGAAGGATCGAATGTCCGTCTTCATCTAGGCCTATGAATGCCGTATGTGGAATCTCATCACTGAAGGAGACTACACCTTCAAAAATGAAGACGACGATGGCATACCCATTGGGAAACTTCCCGAGGTAGAGCCAAGGCTAGCACAGCTCAACTTTAAAACCAAGAATTTCCTATACTGCGCCGTAAGTGATGAAGAATACAACCGGATATGTGGTTGCAACACGGCCAAGGAAATGTGGGAAAAACTTCAGGTAACGTATGAGGGAACTACTCAGGTAAAGAGATCTAAAATTTATATGCTTGTAAAAGAATATGAAATGTTCAAAATGGAAGAAGGTGAAACAATCACAGCTATGTTCACATGATTCACACACATCACTAATGGACTAAAAGCTCTCGGTAGAGAGTACTCTATGGAAGATAATGTGCAGAAGGTTCTTCGTTCTCTACCGACATCTTGGCACGCAAAGTCCATAACTATTGAAGAAGCCAAGGACCTCTCAAAGGTCACACTTGACGAACTAATTGGATCTCTCATGACCTACGAAATTAAGAAGAAAAATGCTGCTGCTGAAGTTGAAGCACCCAAGAAAGCTACCGGAATTGCTCTGAAAGCTGGAAAGCAAAAAGAGATCATAGAAGAAGAGGAGAATGATGATGACGATGAAGTTGCCATACTAACTAGAAGATTCAAAAACTTTCTAATGAACAAACGAAATGGCAAACCAAAGGAGAAAGGAGAATCGAGCATCAGATGTTACAATTGCAAAAAGATCGGGCACCGCATGGCCGATTGCCCCCTCTTCAAAAACAAAAACAACAATCAACAAGGAGACAAGAAGAGATTCAAAGCAATGAACGCAATTGAATGGGATGAACTAGATGGAACCTCAACCAACGAAGAAGTTGAAGAAGAAGTCGCTCATTTCTGCCTCATGGCGGACGAACTAAGTGAGGTAAGTTTCGATGACGAATATCTCCCTTCATATGAGGAATTAGAAGAAAACTGTAGAAAACTTTATGTTGAAGTAAGAGCATCTAAAAGGAAAATCAAACTTTTAGAAGAAAACTATTCAAAATGCAAACAAAAACAGATTTGCTCGTGTGGTACCTTGAAAGCTGAACATGCATCTTCTAATCTTGAAAAAGAAAAGCTTTCTAAAGAATACTCAAAATACAAAGAGTCCTCTCAAAGAGAAATTGAAAGCTTGAAAAGTCAAGTAATTGAATTTCTTCAAAAAAACTCTTCATTGAAAAAGAAAGTGGAGGATCAAAGCAATACCATATATAAATTTACAAATGGAAAGGAAAATTTCGATAGATTACTTGGAGCCCAAAGATTTGGAATCTTCAAAGAAAGTTTAGGATACGACCTATCATCTTCCGAGTCAATAGGATTTGCAAACCTCTATGCTAAAAGGAGCTCTGTATCAAAGAAATGTTTTGCACCTCAACTAAATCCCTCACACACAAATAAAGTCTGTTTATATTGTGAGAAAAAGGGACATGTACGATTTACTTGCCCCTTCAGGGGAAATAGAGGAAAAAATATGAACTACAAATGGGTGATTAAGAACACTAACCCAATAGGACCCAAGAAAATATGGGTACCAAAACAAGTTACTTGATGTTATGTGCAGGTGTGCTTAAAGAGCAACTCCGTAAAGAACAAATGGTTTCTAGACAGTGGATGCTCAAGACACATGACAGGAGACGCAAGCAAATTCCTCTCCCTCTCATACAAAAAGGAAGGGCTAGTCACATTTGGAGATAACGCCAAAGGAAGAATCATCGGTAAAGGTAAAATAGGTAATTCTTCCCTAGCTATTGAAAATGTTGCTCTAGTTGATACTCTCAAACATAATATGCTAAGTGTTAGTCAACTTTGTGATAAAGGGTTGAATATCATTTTCCAATCCACAAAGTGCTTAATAAATGATTTAAATGGAAATACAATTCTCATAGGAAAACGTGAGTCCAACATATATACAATTGAATTTGAAGAAATCACAAGTTGTAACATTAAATGCTTAGTTGTCACAAATGAAAATTGTTGGCTATGGCATAGGAGACTAGGTCATGCAAGCATGAATCTTCTTCATAATCTTTCATCCAAGGATCTAGTAAACGGTCTACCAAAAGACAACTATGTGAAAGACAAAATATGCGATGCATGTCAATATGGAAAACAAGTTAAGTCCTCCTTCAAAACTAAGAAAGTAATCTCTACATCAAGACCCCTAGAGTTAATGCATCTTGATCTATTTGGACCTAATGACATTGCTAGCATTAGTGGAAAACTGTATGCATTTGTTATTGTTAATGACTTTTCTAGATTTGCATGGGTAATTTTTCTTGCCAAAAAAAGTGATACATGTAATGCATTTATTCATTTTTGTGGAAAAATCCAAAATGAGAAGGGGATGTCAATTGTACATATTAGAAGCGATAGAGGAAGAGAGTTTAGAAATAAAGAACTTGAGGACTTTTGCAACAAAAATGGATATTCACATAACTTCTCTGCACCAATAACCCCCAACAAAACGGAGTAGTTGAAAGAAAAAATCGAACACTCCAAGAAATGGCTAGAACAATGCTCATCAAACATAATTTACCAAAATACTTCTGGGCAGAAGCCGTTAGCACAGCATGCTATGTTAGTAACCGAGTCATTATTAGATCCAAAATAGGAAAAACCCCATATGAAATATGGAAGGGTAGAAAACCTAACATATCACATTTTAAGGTGTTTGGATGCAAGTGCTTCATATTAAATGATAGAGAACATTTAGCTAAATTTGATTCAAAGTCCGATGAGGGGATCTTCATAGGATACGCCATGAATAGTAAAGCATACAGGGTATTCAACAAGAGGATTCAAACTGTTCAAGAGTCAACCCATGTCGTTTTTGATGAAGCAAATCCTTACACATCCAAAACCCCTGTTGAGATAAATGAAGAAAACCAAGTCACTACCTTTAGAATTGAAAAAGAATTAGAACAACTCAAAATAAATAATGATCAAGACACAAATTATCAAGATACAAATGTAGATCATCTAGGATCTTCTCCTCAAGAACCTAACCAACCAGAAGAGAAAGAAGATTATGAATTACCCAAAGCATGGAAGTTTGTAAAAAATCATCCAACTAATCTCATCATGGGAAGTCCCTCTCAAGGAGTCAGCACTCGATCTCACCTTAGAAGTGGATGTAATCATATTGCCTTTATATCTCACCTAGAACCTAAAAACTTTGAAGAAGCTGAAAATGATGCAGATTGGATAAATGCCATGCAAGAAGAATTAGATCAATTCGAAAGAAACAAAGTATGGCACTTAGTTCATAAACCCAAAAAAACCACAATAATTGGCAATAAATGGGTATTTAGGAATAAGAAAGATGAAGATGGAAACATTATCAGAAATAAAGCTAGACTTGTAGCCCAATGATACAACCAACAAGAGGGTATTGACTACGATGAAACTTATGCTCCTGTAGCTAGACTAGAGGCTATCAGAATGCTCCTTGCCTTTGTTTGTTACAAAAACTTCAAATTGTTTCAAATGGATGTTAAAAGCGCCTTTTTAAATGGATACATAAATGAAGAAGTTTTTGTCAAACAACCTCCTGACTTTGAGAGCTACTCACATCCCGATCACATATATAAACTCTCAAAAGCTCTTTACGGACTTAAGCAAGCACCAAGAGCTTGGTATGAACGCTTAAGCAAATTTCTTCTTGAAAATGGGTTCACAAGAGGAAAATTCGATATCACTCTTTTCTTAAAACATAAAGAGAATGATATGCTAGTTATACAAATCTATGTAGATGATATTATCTTCGGGGCCACAAATGAGACCTTATGTCAAGACTTTGCTTAAACTATGCAGGAAACATTTGAGATGAGCATGATGGGTGAGCTAACCTTTTTCCTAGGATTACAAATCAAGCAAATGAAGCACGGAATCTTCATAAATCAAGCCAAATACGTTAGGGACATGTTAAAGAAATTTAACCTTGAAATGGGAAAATCTAAGGCAACTCCTATAAGTATCACAACTAAGCTTGACGTTGATGAAAAAGGGAAAAAACATTGACCAAAAACTCTACTGTGGCATGATAGGTAGCTTACTATATCTCACCTCCAGCAGGCCTGACATAATGTTCAGCGTTTGTCTTTGTGTTAGATTTCAATCTTGTCCTAAAGAATCTCATCTTCATGTGGTTAAACGATCTTTAGATACTTAGCAGACACTCCTGACTTAGGACTCTTCTTTCCTAAAAATGCTCCCTTTAACCTCACATGCTTCTCTGATGCTAACTATGGTGGTTGTAAAACCGATAGAAAAAGCACTAGCGGAACATGTCACTTCCTTGGCCACTCCCTTGTTTCTTGGTTTTGCAAGAAACAAACCTCCGTAACTCTTTCCACCACCGAGGCTGAGTACATAGCAGCCAGCAGCTGTTGTGCTCAAGCATTATACATGAAACAACAACTTGAGGATTTTCGAATCTTAGTTAAAAGTACTCCAATTCATTGTGACAATACTAGTACCATCAACATTTCAAAAAATCCGTGTCTCCACTCTAGAACCAAGCACATTGAAATTAGGTACCACTTCATTCGAGACCATGTCCAAAAAGGAGACGTTGAGTTGGTTTATGTTCCCACCGAAAACCAACTTTCCGACATTCTCACTAAGCCTCTCAATGAAGAAAGATTTCACAAAATTTGGCACGCCCTAGGAATGTGCACTCCTTTAGACATACTATAGGATCCTACCCCCACTCTTACTTTCCCTACTCTTCCACTTTAATGTTTATTTCTTTTCTCCAGGTTCTCATCGACGAACACAGGGTCTTCATTACTGAGAAACCCTCATATGTCGTCGATGAATACAGGGTCGTCACAAAAAAATTCGATATTTCATCGACGAACACAGGGTTCTTGTCGACGAAATTTTTCGGGGTACTTATTTCTTCAAGTTAAAACAACACAAACCCTAGCCCTCTTTTGCACCTCTCCCTCTCTCAACTCTGTGCTGTTCCTTCGCCCACCTTGTGCCACCACCTCCCACCACCTCCCTCCCCCATCTTCGCCCTCAGCTTGTATCCTCCCCTATGCTACCAGCTGCTCATCCTTCGACTGTCTTCTCCCTTACGCCCCCAGCTCTTCCCTCTCAGCCGTGCCTTTCTCCCCATCCCTCCATGGCTCCTTGCCCCAAACGCAGGCACATTCAAACTGAAGCCGGAGAGGGATCCTCTTGCCCTGCCTCCGGTCCCCCTACCCCTGCTCCAGCTAGCCCCGACCCTCGCTTCGTCTCCTCTGAAGCCGCCCACCGCTACCAAACCGACATTGTCAAGCGACATGTCGTATATGGAAAAATAGTACCCTCTGAATTTTTACAACTTCATTTCCTTGCTCTTCTCACCAAGATTCAAGCCCTTGGATGGGATGCTCTTTTCAATCTCGATGACCTAGTTTATGAAGATCTTGTTTGCGAATTCTACGCGAATTTTGTCCCTTCCTATCGCGGCACTGCCGCTTACTCTATCGTTCGAGGCACCGTCATTCAGCTTTCCAACGCTACATTCTCCGCGGTACTAGGTTGCAATTCTTATCCTCTTCGTGGCATCCCCAAGTCCTCCTGGCCGACCCGCTTCAACTAATTCTACTCCCACACGGCACTCAAGCTCATTACCGGTAACCCTCATATCTTCGCACTCGCTTACCCAAAATCCAAGGACTTCACTGTGGAATTTCGGGTCCTCCACCACATCATCACATATAACTTATGTCCTTAAACTGGTGGCCGAGATTGGGTTACCCTCGGCGACATTTTTTGCATGTATTATCTATGGGTTGGCCAGGGTATATATCTCCCCTCCATCATCGTTCAGAACATGGAAGAAGACCTCAAGTGGCAACGTGGCTATCTCCCATACGGATGTCTCCTCACAACCTTCTTCAATCACTTCGACCTCATTCGCGCTGGCCTTCCTTGTATTCGTCCTACGCCCAAAGATATTTACACTGAGGTGACTCTTCGTCGTATGCACTTCGAAAAGGATGAAGCCACTAACACGTGGGTCAAAGCCAACGAGCATGGCCCTATTCCCATCGATGAGGTTGAGGCTGTCCTGGAAGTCGAAGTCGAAGCCGAAGCCGAAGCCAAAGACGAAGTCGGAGAAGGCGAGCATGAGGACCCCATCTATGGTCACATACTGACACGCCTGGATGAGCTTCAGCATACTATGACGCAATCCAAGCTTCGACACCGCCATCGATTTGACTCTATTGATGTATCTCTTGCTCGGCTAGAAAGCGCTAACTGCGCTCGTTTCGACACTCTCGACGCATCTTTTGCTGCCCTATTTGATCGAATGGGTCGCCCTCCCGAGTAGCATGCTGTCTCGCTAACCCCCCAATTTTGATTATGGCAAAGGGGGAGAAGTAGTTTTAGATTCCGTTTTCAGATGTATGCGGATGTAATTAGAAAACAATTCTAGTTGATACTATTAGCTTTAAACCACTTGTTGTAAGCACGACATATAATTAGTAATGGAAAAATCATTGCATTCTTTTGAGTGTAAATGCTCTATCTGTGTACTTGATTGATTGATATACTGAACTGTCATGGTTTATGTAAGATTAAATGGAAACTATCGCATTCATAAACAACATGCTGCCAAAATTTAAATAAAATACTCTTTCATAAAATGCAAACATTAAGGGGGAGAATTTTATTTAAACTCTAAACCATTCTATTTAGTAAGGGGGAGCATTTATTTATTTAAGAGACACTAATGGATTGCCATCATCAAAAAAGGGGAGAATGTTAGACCAAATAGTTAAAGGTCTTTCATTCCTACTATGTTTTGATGTTATGAACCCATTAGCTGCTCTTAAGGTCACTAACGTTTCTCTAATATATGTTTCAGGTATACAAAATGGCATCTGAACCAACAAACAGTCAAAGCAACTCATGTCATAACCAGAAGCACAAGTCTCTCAAAGCATTCATGAACAATACAACAAATGTACAAAGTCATCTGAAAAATGAGTGTGTAAAATAAGAGAGATATCATCTTATAAATATCTTGTACATAGAGTGAAACTCAATACTAAGAGCAAGAAAGGGGCGTATCACACACACACACACTAGTAAAGTCATTTAAAAGTATATAAAGAAACCCCCAAACAGACAAGAACCTTCTTAGAAACTTAAAGGGACAAAAATTTAAGAAGGAGGATCTCGTCGACGAACACAGGGCTTCGTCGACGAACACAGGGTTCTCATTGACGAAAAGATACCGAGGGCATCTGAATTCAGATCCACAACTCGTTGACGAACATAGGGCGTCGTCGACGAATTAAATGAAGGACTCATCGACGAACACAGGTTCTCGTTGACGAAAATATACCGAGAGGTACCTGAATTCAGAACCAGCAACTCTTCGACGAACACAGGGCTTCGTCGACAAAGTTACTGAAGAGCTCGTCGATGAACACAGGGCTTCGTCGACGAACGTCGGGCAGCAGCGAACATTAAATGCAGCGAACGACTATTTTTGAATTTTGTCTTACATTCATAAATGCCCAACGGCTCTCCAGATTTGCACTCGCCCATTTAATGTATAAATAGGAGTAAATAGCATTTACTTCCTACCTAGAAAAATCATATTGTAAGAAGATCATTCATTGGTGTTGTCGTCTCTAGGGTTTGCTCACAACCTCACTTGCCCTCTTCTTGCTACTCTTGGTCTTGCATTTACTCTATTGACAGAGGATATTGAGTAAGGAGTTTATTGGTTTAACTAGCTTAAGGGAGTATTCTAGCTTACATTTAATTTTTATCTACCTTTTGTAAACAAGGGCTCTTTGTGAGCTGTTTTTGGGTGTCTCTAAGTGAGCACCTTGTTGAAGCTCTTTGTGAGCTGGTGTGTAATGGCTTCTCCGCCAGAAGGAGGATTTTAGTGGATTTTGGGAATCCTTGAGTTGGTCTCAAGGCGTGGATGTAGGCGGGGTTCTGAACCACGTAAATATCAATGTGTTAAGCTTTTCTCTCTCTCTTATCTCGTTTATATTATTTCGTGATTTTCAACATTTCCTTTTACACGGAAATTTTATGCACTTGCTCTTGGTAAAATTTTTGTGTTTGTAGAAAGTGAGCACATCACGGAAGAAAGTCTATTCACCCCACCTCTAGACATACTACCAGGCCAACATACTCCAAACCATTTCAAACCACAACAATGTAAACCATAATGCAAGTTATGTATCTTCTAGGCTACAATCAATTATTTCATATTCACATGCATGTGATTGACTTGGAAAGTTTTTGGAACCCAAATCTTCATGGTTGTGTACATAAAACATGAATGCTAAAATTTATTTTTCGATTTCTAACTTATTCATTGGATATTAAATTTTCGTTTTTTTTTTTTTTTTATATAAGATTTGGTTTTCCCTTCAAGATTTTATTTTCTTGATGTAAAAATTTGCTTTTGAATTCAAGATTTTGTTTTTGTTTTTGACTTCAAGATTTTATTTTCTTGATGGATGGTTTTGTTTTTTGATTTCAAGATTTTGTTTTCTTGATGCAAAATTTTACTACTTTGTTTTAAGATTTTTTTTTTTTTTTGTTTTATCCATATTAGATCATGAAAAGTGAAGGAGGTTCCTATCGTTTCATGGCTTTAAAAAAAACTCAACCTTTGTAACCTATATGATTGAAATTCAAATCAAAATAACCCAAATACTAGGGCCAGTGAAGAAGATGATCCTGGAGACTTCATGATACCCATTTGTTGATAGTCATTTTTTGATTGGATTGTCAAAATCGAGCGACTAGGTCCCTTATCAGAGATTGATCGTAATTGCCTATCCCATTGCAGACATTTTCGCTTCTTCTTGACTAATTTTGACTATTTCGGGTGATTTGAAACAGTCTAAAAGGGTTATGAGTGTCCCAGATTAAATTTGAGTTTTTGGTACAAAAATTAAGAAGATTGCCCAACCCGTTTTCTGGTGCTTTCACTCCTCTTTGACCAATTTTGACCATCCTAGGTAATCCGAAGCAATTCGAAAGGGTTAGGAGTAATCAGAGCAGATTTCAAGTTTTCAACCGAAAAATTGAGAAAATTTTCCAACTCATATTGGGCGTTTTCACTCATTTTGACCAATTTTGACCATCTTGGGTGATTCGAAACAATCTGAAAGTGTTAGGAGCATCATAGGCAAATTTTGAGTTTTTAGTACGAAAATTGAGAAAATTGTCTAGTTCATTCCAGGCATTTACATTTCTTTTTAACAAATTTTGATTATCTTGAGTTATTCAAAATAGTCCAAAAGGGTTAGGAGGGTCTCAGATGAATTTCGATTTTTCGACACGAAAATTAATAAAATTGTCCAACTTGTTTCGGACGTTTTCGCTCCTTTTTGACTAATTTTAACCATCCCGGGTGATCTAGAGCACTTTGAAAAGATTAGTAGAATCCGAACAAATCTTGAGTTTTTAAGCACAAAAATTGAGAAAATCGTCTATTTTTTTAGGGGTTTTAGTTTTTATTTATTTATTTATTCTTTTTTTTTTGGACTTGATTAGTATTTCCCCCCTATTTTTGGATTCTTTATTTTATTTTAGTATTATTTATTTATTATTATTTTATTCAATTAAAATAAAAAAGGAGAAAAATACTAATAAAGGAAAATTTTAAAAACAAAGGGGTTTGAGTGTGGCCACGCGTGCACACGTGTAGTGAGCCACACCATGTGCATGCATGTGGGCACATGCTAGACACAAAAAAATGGAGCCTTTTTCTTATCACAGATTTTAAAAAAAAAAAGAAAAAAAATAGGGGGGGCGGGGAGGGCGTGCTCGTCCACGCATACGTGCGCTCGTACACATATACGCCGACTCCTTTTAATTAAAATGACACATTTTAAAAAATAAATAATATATATATATATATATATATATATATATATATATATATATATATATAATAGAGGAGAATCCCAAAATGAATTCGTTTTGCTTGAGAGCTAACTTCAACCTCCCAAGCCTATTTTTGACTAGATTTTGGCCGAATTTTCTCCATTTTTTAGGTGAACAAATATGAATTTTTTTTTTCAACTTCCCAACCTCGTTACATTTGGACTCTCCCATTAAAATCCTTAAAAATCCTTTAAAAAAAATAAAAAAATAAAAAAAATTCTAACTACCCACTTCCCTCACTTTCTCCCCCTTTTCTCTCCCACTCTCCCATATCTCCCTTGCTTTATAAAACCCCTTAGGAGGCTACCGGATAAGGGGCTTTCTCCCATAACTCTCTCTCTCTCTCTCTCTCTCTCTCTCTCTCTCTCTCTCTCCACCTCCCCTTATCTCTCCCTCACCAAGTCTCTCTCCATCCCTCCCACTCTCCTCGCACCCTCGCTCGAGTTCCCTCCTTACCCCCTCTAGGCTCTCTCGGTGAACCGTCACACTCTGGTAAGTGCGTCTTCCTCTACTTTTGTGTACTTTTCATTAACATGAAGATCTAAGTTTTTTTTTACATGAAAAAAATGTCTCATTTTTTTTGCTATGTGTATAACAAGCATATAAGATAGTTTTTTTTTTTTTTAAATCATTTTTCCATGTCATCTTATGTGTGCGGGAGCATTTTGAAAAAAAAAATAAAGTAACTTTTTGTACAAAATTTCACATCATTTTTATTTTTTAAAAGGCCCACGCACACAGCTTGCATTTTTTTTTTTAGAGAAAAAAAGACTTTTTTTAGGGTTTCACATAGATATTAATATGTGGTCTTGCTTGCTTTTCCTTTCGTGAATTCCATGCATCGTTGTAACTCTCATATTTAGTTTTACATTCTTTTCCAAATATACTTTTTTTTTTTATTTAGAAAATGGACTATTTTGTCTTTATGAAATTTACAACTTCCTTGAAATTGGGGATTTTCCTTGTAAGTAAAATCAAGTCACATTTTCTCATTAGTATAGGTATTTCGGGATCAGGGTGGTTGGTCTCAGCAAGTTTTTTTTTTTTTGGTTTTCTATAACAAAAAAAATGACACTTTGTTATGTTGACTTTTTGAGTCCGATCACGATTTTGATACTGACAAAGTATTAATATCTTATGTGTGTATTTAAGTGCGTGAACAAATTTACATTTCAACACACACATAATGGAAAGATAAATGGAAGCCATTAAGGGACTAAAAGCATATTTATCCTGGCATATTCCATGAAGTTTGAAGAGCAAAGGAATGAAGATAAATTTTGTTTATTTGTAATGCATTTAGATTGGTCTGTAACAATGCATGATCTACATGATATGAATGCTAAGCTCTAAACTAACCTTAGGGACCTAACATTTTCATGAAAACTCCCTACTTTAAAATCCAAACTCATACACATAGGGTTAAAGAGTTTGTAGGACAAAACAGGGCTAAAATTGCAAGTTTCAACTAGCCCCGGTCGACCGACCTTATTATTTAAGAAATTTTTTTATAGCCTCAATCAACCTGCCATTTTAAAGCCTTATATGCCTAGCTGACCGACCTTTCATATTCGGCCTATTTTAAAAGTGCCTCGACCGACCGACCCTTAAGTGCTTCAATATGCTCAGTCAATCGGGCTAAGAAATTGACCAAAGTCAAAGGCCCAGTTGACTGACCATTGTGCCTTAAAAATGCCCAGCTGACTAGAACTGTTCACTCAGCCAACCGATTATTAAGCCCACCTGACCGAACTTACGTAAGTTTGGAAATCGCCTATGACCAGCCGACCAACTCTCTCCTCAGCTGACCAAACCCATCAAAAATTTGAATTTTTTTAAACTTACGTCAGTCAATCGACGCTTTCATCAGTCAACCAAACCTCTCCGGTTTGGGCAAATTTTTCAGCGCTAAACGTGTTTAATTTTTAATTAAATAATTTTAAAAATACCCACAGTGTCCCTAACAATCAGATTTTTTGGAAAGTCTATATATAGTCCCTTCATAAGCATAATTAGCATTTTGATGAGTCTTAAATATCCTCTAAAAGTTTTTGTGCTATATTTTTACTCTCTTTCTCTTTTATTCTTTGAAAAAAATCATTTTTGAGGGGGAGCATTAATTATTTTTCACCTTCTTCTTTAGTAAATTCATTGCTATAGAAGATTGTTGAAAAATCATTCTTGTAGGGCACATATTATAACATTTAAAAGCATTTACTCTCACTCACTCTTTATTTTTGAAAATCATCTTTAAGAGTAAGCTTAGAGTTTCTCCACATACTTTTATTGATAAATATCTTTGGAGAAACCCTACTTAGCTTGTGAATCTTTGCACATTCATTGCAAGATTCAAAAGCTCATTTGTCTTTATTAGAAAAAATCTTTTTGAGCTAAAACCCTTGCTTCCTTTGAACTATACTTTTTGAATATCATTGTTGGGAAATTTTTTAAGGGTTTAAGATCTTTGAAACTTTTATTGCATACTTCATATTTTTAAAATCAAAGATCATATATATTCATTTGTGCAAAAACTTTTTGAGAGCAAAACCCTAGGATCCCCTACATTTTATTGAGAAACATTCTTGGAGAAATATTTATTGGGGTTAAATCTTTAAGTGTTTATCATATATATCTTTATTCAAAGATTGCAAAAATTTTATTTAGAAATATACCCATACTCACTTAAGCTTTATTTCATATCTTGTGTGAGTGCATTTAGAGTTTTAACTTGTACATCTTTACTTGTTGAAGAAGCACTTTATTTGTACACAAAGTCATATAATCTTTGTATTCTCGGCATGTGGTCGGAAGAGGAATACACCGTCCTACAAGGTGTGTTGATTTGGCTCTAGCCAGTTAGGTGAGCTAGGAGTGCACCATCATGTAAGGCGTAAAGGTTTGGCTCAACCTCGTAATTGAGCAGGGGAGACTTCGCCCCCGCAAGGAGGACTGGTTGTGACTCAACCCTGAAATTGAGTTGGGGAGACTCCGCCTTGTAAGGAGAACTAGTTGTGGCTCAGCCCCATAATTGAGTTGGGGAGTCTCCGCCCTGTAAGGAGAGTTGTAAATGGCGCCGCTCTACCTGATTAAGTGAGCATATAGTGAATCCTTGAGCTATTGGCTTAAGACGAGGACGTAGGCAGGATTGGCCAAATCCCGATAACAAATACTCTCTCTCTCTCTCTCTCTCTCTCTCTACTATTTATCTTTTCCCACACATGTATGTTTAAATTTGATTTATTATGAATGTTGTGCATGATTTAAATATTTGGAGACCCTAGGTTGCAGTATACTGACTCTGAATTTAAATTGACTTAGGAATTTTTTAAATGCCCAATTCACCCCCCTCTTGGGTATATACCATTCCTCTCAATTGATGTCAGAGCCTTATTGCAAAAATCTTAACCGCTTATGCTAGAGATCGCAATAGCTCAAATTGGTGTATCCCCATTCAATGAGAGACAATCTTGTACTAGGCCTCCAATATTTTGCGGTATTGATTACATCTTGTGGAAACAAAGAATGAACATATTTACAAAATCTATAGATTAGAGGGCCTAACAAATGATTGTTAAAGGGAATTGTATGCAAATGAATGAAAATGATATTAATTTGATACATGCAAATTCAAATGCCATGGATATGCTATATCATGCTTTAGATTTTAATATTTTTCATGAGATTATGGCATGTACATGTGCGAGAGATATTTAGGAAGAATTGGAAAAGAGGTATGGAGAATCTAAGAAAGAAGAGACCACCACTCCTGAGGCTTCGAGCTCGAATGATCAAAAAGGAGTAAGATGCGGTCTTATAGCACTAACAAACGAAGAGGTATATGATTCTAACTCTACCTCCATGGATGATTCTTATGTTGAAACCTACTATACATCGTGTGCTAAATCATCTGTTGAATCTAGAGATATTACTATTAATAATGCATGCAATGGTTCATATGACAGTTATTGTGATAAATCTTATGATGAATCATGTGTTGAATTTAACAATGAAAGCATGCCTTCATATGAAAAGCTAGAAAATGCTTTATTGAAAATGCATAAGTTTCTAGTTAGGATGTCTAAGAAGAAAACCTTTTTGAAAAATGAAAGTAAAAGTTTGGTAAAGCAATTAGAAGAATTAAATGAGTATCATGACATCCTTGAAAAGAAAAATGTTAAGAAGATATTGAAAATTATCTACTTGGAGGGAAATATAAACGATCATTCTAGAATGACACCCAACAGAGAGAAGATCAATTCAAATAAACCCTTAAGAGTTAACAGAAATAAATGTTTCAAAAAGGGTTCAAAATCATCTTATAAATCCCATAGTCGTGCCTCATCAAACAAACATTGGACTAGTAAACATAGTCTTTCATGCATATATAAAACTTGCTTATATCGAAAAATGAAAAGGCACATTCAATATAATTATCCATATAGAGATACCAGAGAAGAAGAAATTGACATGGGTAATCATGAAAGCAATCCCCTTAGGACCTAAGGAAGAATAGATTCAAATTGGAATTACATAAATGCTTAATCCTTCAGAATCTGTATACTAAAAACTTCAGAAAATCAAGCCAATACGAAAATCCAAATATTTAACCAATCTGAACTTAATGCATATATATATATCATAATGATTGGTTAAAATATGAAATTATTGGCCACGACATGCAAGCTTTGAACTAAAATGAAACGTTGTAATCTCTGCTTGAGTAAGACGTCAGTCTCATCCATATCATTCCTCTGAGTTGTTTAAAGCAAAGGTTAAGGGCTCAACTAGCAAAAATTCTAGGACCTTATTTTTCAGAGATGAAAACCATAAATCATCATACCATGAAAAATATGTTAAAAGCATGCTCTAAAAAATCCACTTCCAAAAGGACAAAGCATATTTGCTTGGTAAATATCTCTTATTGCTTAATCCATGCTTAAATATAAAAATCTTAAGTTAAGCATATTTTGTCCATTGCACAAGTTTGGGCCTTAGGAAATTCATCCTATATTGTATATCATTTAACCCTAAGCCTATTCTTGAACATAAAAGCCCGATAAAATATTAGTCATCACTCTTGCCATATACATTGGTTATCTATCAAGTGCTTATTAAAAGACATCCGTCATGATCAAATTGGGGGGGGGGGGGGGCATCCACTAAGGAAATCGAGTTTCTCAGCTAGTTAAATCTAAACATTTCCCTTGTGCTTAAATTGTAACAAATCCCTAATGTTGGTTCATCTCCTCCATAGGAACTCTTTACCGAATCACGATTATATCTGGTAAAGATTTTACCTTCCTGTTGTGGCAAGTGAGAAATTACCCAAGAGCATCATTCAATAAAATTCATATACTCCTAAATGCTCTTTTCCAAAATAATCAGGACATAATCTTTAGATTGCCTATCCTCAATATTGTCCTGCTCCAAAATACTCTTCTATTCTTATTAGTGATTTAAATCTAAAGAGTATTTATCCAAACCCCATTCATAAGTTCTTAAATAAATATCAAATCATTCAGAGCTTCACCTTCTTAAAATAAGTTAAATGGCCAAAGTGATTGCTATAGGTTTCAATCTAAATGGTGGAACAAAGCTCAAAGAAACCTATGCACGAACTGTAAAAATCCAATGCCATTCAAACTTGAGTCTCTCACGCATTGAAATTCATAAGAAAAAGAGGCTAAATAGGCTTAGTTCATTTAAATATATATTCATTATGACTTTTTGGTCCTCAAAGCCTAGACATTCAAGTCAAAGTATGAATCATTGAAAATTTAGGGTACTTGGCTAAAGAATTTGAAAAATAAGAAAAGGCATAAGATAATGATAAGTAGAGTGCATAATTGAGGGAGAGCATTTCTCTTTGTGTTTTCATGGTTCTAAATTAAATTCTCTCTTAGTATCTTTTATGCCCATATGCCTTTATAAGAATAGCATTGTAGCATACTATCCATATATTGCTGATTAAATAAATTCATTTGATGGATAGTTAGCTTTGATCACTGCATTGAACTCTTACTACCCAATTTTTTGCTAAATGCTTATATTGTTTGATGGATAGTCATCTCTGTTTAAACGCTTTTGACTACTGGATTGCATGCTTGAACTAGAACGTCAACTGCATGGCTGATGCAGTATTGTGTATTGCATGCTGGTAGACATTTTAGGCTGTTGCATGCTTGAAATGGATTATTTGCTGTAAACAACCAGGTTTTTGGAGCCTATATATTTGGAAAATGTCCTATTTAGTTATCACAATGGATAACTAAATATGATGGTACTAGTAATATCACAATGGATTGGTGTGCTTTTTATCACAATTTTAAAATCTTCTAGTTGTTGCTTCATATATGAAGCTTGTGCACAACAACTTCCGGCTGCAATGTATTTAGCCTCGGTGGTTGAAAGAGTAACCGAAGTTTGCTTCTTGCAAAACCATGAGACAAGCGAATGTCCTAGAAAGTGACATGTTCCATTAGTGCTCTTTCTATCGGTTTTGCATCCTCCATAGTCAGCATCTGAGTAGCAGGTGCGATCAAAGGGAGCATTCTTAGGGAAAAAGAGTCCTAAGTCATGTGTTCCTGCCAGGTACCTAAATATTCACTTAATGACATTGAGATGTGACTCTTTGGGACATGATTGGAATATAGCGCACAAGCAAACACTGAACATAATATCTGGCCTGCTAGAAGTGAGGTATAATAAACTACCAATCATTCCTCTATAAAACTTTTGGTCAACATTCTTCCCTTTTTCATCATTGCCAAGCTTTGTTGTTGTGCTCATGGGGGTTGCTTTGGGTTTTCCTATTTCAAGTCCAAATTTCTTGAGCATGTCTTTGACATACTTGGGCTTGATTAATAAATATACCATTTTTCAATTATTTGATTTGCAAACCAAGGAAGAAAGTTAATTCTCCCATCATACTCATTTCAAATGTCTCCTGCATAGTCCGGGCAAATTCTTTGCACATATTTTCATTGGCGGCCCTGAAATTGATATCTTCTACGTAAATTTGAATGATCAACATATCATTTTCCTTATGTTTCAAGAACAAGGTAGTATCGAATTTTCCTCTTGTGAAGCCAACTTCCAAGAGGAATTTGCTTAAACGTTCATACCATGCTCTTGGTGCCTATTTGAGTCCATATAGGGCTTTTGAGAGTTTGAAGAGATATTCAGGGTGAGTATGACTCTCAAAACCTGAGAGTTGTCTAATGTATACTTCTTCATTAATGAATCCATTTAGAAATGCACTCTTGACATCCATTTGAAATAGTTTGAAAATTTTAAAACAAGCAAATGCAAGCAACATTTTTAATGACCTTAAGTCTTGCTAGAGGGGCATAAGTTTTATCGTAATCAATTCCTTTTTATTGATTATACCCTTGTGCAAATAGTCTTGCTTTATTTCTCACAATGTTGCCATCTTCATCTTTCTTATTCCTAAACACTCATTTTGTGCCTATTATGGTTGTGTTCTTGGGTTTAGGAACCAATTCCCATACTTTGTTCCTTTCGAATTGGTCAAATTCCTCTTGCATAACTAATATCCAATTTTCATTATTTTCAGCTTCCTTAAAATTCTTAGGCTCTAATTGGGACACGAAGGCTAGATGATTACATCCACTCCTCAAGTGAGATCTAGTACTTACTCCATGGGATGGACTACCAATGATAAGGTCAGTTGGGTGGTTTTTAACAAATTTCCATGCTCTAGAGAGTTCCTAATTTTCTTCTTTAGGTCTTATAGAATCTTCCTTAGGTGGTGACTTTTGGAGATCATTTTTAATTTCTTGGGAGTTTTCATGTTGTTCTCCGTCTATTTTAAGTTGCTCAAGTTCCCTCTCAATTCTCATGGTAGTAGCTTGATCATCTTCGTCAACTATTTCTTTGGGTGCATTAGGGTTAGTTTCATAAAAAACGACATGCATTGATTTTTGAATCACTTGAGTCTTTTTATTAAATACTCTATAGGGTTTACTATTCATTGCATACCCTAGGAAGACCCCTTCATCGGATTTTGAATCAAATTTGGCTAAGCGATCTCTATCATTTGGAATAAAGCATTTACACCCAAAATACCTTGAAGTGTGAGATGTTAGGTTTTCTATCCTTCCAAATTTCATATGGAGTTTTGCCTATTATGCATCTAATAAAGACATAGTTACTAACATAGCATGCGGTACTAACAACTTCAGCCCAAAAATATTTTGAAAGTTTATGTTCATTAAGCATAATCCTAGCCATTTCTTGGAGCATTCGGTTCTTTCTTTCAACTACTCCATTTTGCTGTGGAGTTTTAGGTGCAGAGAAATTGTGTGAAAAACCATTTTCGTTATAAAAATCTTCTAGTTCTTGGTTTCTAAATTCTCTTCCCCTATCACTCCTAATATGAACAATGGGCAGACCTTTTTCCTTTTGTACTTTACCATAGAAGTGAATGAAAGCACTGCATGTGTGACTTTTGTTTGCTAAAAAGATAACTCAGGAAAATCTACATAAGTCATAAACAATAACTGAAAACTAAGGTGTAGTCTCAAGAGGGAGGGTGAATTGGTTTTAAAAATTTTCTTTTAATTATTTTTAAGAATCCTTAACTTCTTTTACTTCTTTTAATGAATTAATAACTTCTTGTTGATTTATCCAATACACAAAAAATTCTTAAGTCTTTATACAATTCTAATCCACAACCATACATAAAAAAAGTAACCAATCAATCAAACAAAGTGTTCCACCCACAAAATTCAATATTTAGCACTTTACCGATTCTCAGCTTTTGTAGCCCTTTGTATATTAATTTAAGCCCCGTGGTTAATACAAGCCCTGTGGATAATTGATTTCTTAATATGAAGCATAACACTCTTTCCAAGAATTTAGACTTTAAACAAACTTTCAGTTAAAGAGTCTTTGGGTGTTTCACCAATCAACGTACTTCCATATGGTTTCCGCAAAGTATGGATCAACCAGCGTACCCCCTTTCAGTTTCTGCAATCCCAAAAGAAAATTAAGCTTAAGTTTATTTAATGTCTAATCCACGTAGTGTATATGATTAAGGAATTTAAAACATCCACACAATTTATATATGTTGAAAATAAAGAGAGTGAGGGAAAGAGAGTGAGACCGGGTTTTTTACGAGGTTCGGCTTATCCCCAGCCTACGTCCTCGCCTTTGGAAAACCACCAAAGGATTCCACTAATCTAGTTCCGTTCCGGGTGGAACAACACTGTTACAACCACTCCTTCAATTAGGCTAGAGTGTGCCTCTCCAAACGATATCCCCTCGTTTGGTCCAAAGATTCAAGCACCTGAATCATCAATCAATCTACAAGACAAGATTTAAGAGAAGGTGTATAAGAGATGCTCTTAAAAGAGCTGATTAGTACAAATTCAATCTATATACTTCCAAGCAATTCAAATATGAAAATCAAATTGAAGCTCCAAGAGTATATCACCAAATGGTTCTTTCAATGGATGAAAGATTTAGAACTTAATGCATAATTTTAGTGATGAAAGACAGCAGTACTTCAGTAGGATTTGTGCACAATATAAGAGTGAGAGAGCCTTTGAGAGTTTGAGAACAATTGAGAGAGTATGAGAGCTGTAATTGATTCTTGGTGTGTAAATTCATTGGTCTTGAGGGTATTTATAGATTTAGAAAAGTGTTTAACTTGATCCCCAAGTTTACTTGGAGTAGTGTCCAAGTTTTGAACAGGTTTGAGCCCCAAACAATCTATTTTTCAAAAATATGTTTGTTATAAAATTTAAAATTTGTCACGTGGCAGTAGCCTGAGAGCTTTTAGTCAGGCGCCTATCAATAAATTACACAATTAATTTTCACAGGCAGTAGGGTGGCAGTCGCCTGTCACCTTGTGGTTAGGCGCCTGTCACTGAAATTCCCTATTTTAAAAAATAGGCAAAAGGGTGACAGTAGCCTGATGAAACCCAGAAAGGCTTCTCAGATTACCTCGTCAGGCGCCTGTTAAGGTCCAGGAAATAGCCTGATGACCTTCTATCTGTGTATTTTAAAAACCCTTAAGTTGGCAGCCTTCTGACTATTTTTAGTTAGGCTCCTGTCAAGTAAAAAAAATCTGGTTTTTAAAATATTTGTGTATTCACTCTTTTTGCTTCTCAATTCTTGGAATGTCAATTTGTTTTCTTGAAAAATATGTTCCAAGTTTACAATAAGGTCTCTAAGTTTATTTTGCCTAATGAGCTTCAACAAAAATTTCATGCTTGAAATATACTTGAAGTACTTACAAAGCATTTCCTAATGATGCATTTGACTCTTCATTGTTGCTTTGAGTTCTCTTTGTTTCTGAGCTTCAATGATCCTTGATCTTTCAATATTGAATTTGATATGAGCTTTCAAATCTTTATCACTTGACCATATGAAGTATGCTTGACTTCAATATTTGTTTTTCCTGAGATATGACAACTTTGAAAAATATTAAATAACCTTACTTTGTTATCATCAAAATTAAAAGTTGTAAGCCTTGTTTAGACCAACAATCTTCGCCTTTTTAATGAAGACAAATAAGGAGCAAAAATAGGTAAGCCTTTAAAAGGCTCCCCCTTACAATAAGTATAAAACTTCAAAGTTAGCATTATAGCATAGTTTCATATACTTCATAATTTTAATATAGCATTCATTTCATAAACTCAAAAGGTCATTATGCTCATCATCCATATTTATAAATTCATTATTTCATCATGCATGCTCATTCATAATCATTATTTCATAAACATCATGCTCATTCATTCAAATACTTCTTCCCCTTTTTCAAATACTTCTCCCTCTTTTTCTACATATATCATGTTCAAAATTTCAAAATTTCCAATACCAAGCTCAATTTTTGCTCAAAACTTTTTCCCCTTTCGACATCAATCAAAAATAGTAAGATATCAAAAATAAATCATAGCAATTGAGATTTTCATTAATTCTAATACCAATTGAACTTTTGAATTTGTAATACCAATTGAAACATTAAAGAATAATACTAATTGAAAATTTATGATACCAATTAAAAAATAATTCATGATACCAATCTAAAAATTAAAACATAGTATAAGCAATAAGTCATATGACTCCCCCTAAATTTAATACATTCAGTTTTGATACCAATTATACTTTCTAAATTTATCATCCATGTTTCAAACATTTGATTCATATCATGTATATGCTATGGATACTAATATCAAATACCAATATCATGTCAATGTTATAACTTGCTCATGGATATAATTATGCTTGTCATGCTCAAATACCAATTTATATATTTATGGATACTAATGTACTTTATAGATATTAATGCTAATGTCACATTATGCATAGCTCATAAATACTAAATTATTTAGATGCAAATTTCTCATTTATCCATGTGATCCGTCATAAGCATGTATGGTCAAGAATTAATTTCACAATCATATATCAATTTTATGCCAAAATATATGCTTCTATATCATGCTTTTATGCTTAGATTTTCAAAATATAGTAAGCTATGAATCATCAATATTTTCATTGTCTTTAAAGATTTTAAGATACCAATTTCAAGATATACACATGTAGCATATTGCATATCATATAATCATGGAGTATGTCATTATCATGTGCATTGTGCTATACTTTTGCTAGGATTGTTCTTATGTTGCCTAAGTATTTCATTTCAAACTTGTTTAAAAATTTTACCTTCAATCAGTCGGCTAAGCTTCTGGTCAGTCGGCTGACCTATCTTTTCTCCTTAAGGTATTTATTCAGTCAGTCGGCTGAGCTTATGGTCAGTCGGCTGACCTTCACAACTTTTCTGCCAAATTCTCTTCTTTATCAAAATACTTATGCAATAAGCTCTATTTGCTTCAGATTTTCTATTCTTTTGATTTCATATCCAAACTTCATATATCTTAATACTTTTCTAATTTAAGCCTTGTATGATCCATTCATTGATTTGAGGCCAACAATTAGCTTCAATGAGCATTAATAAGCTTGAATAATTCTATCCTTATTCTCTATTTCAATTTGTTCAATATCTTTGTATGATTTTCCATAGATTGGATATCAATTGTAGTTGAAGGATTTAGTCATAATATTTTATTTTGGTACCCATACTTTCTTGGGTAAGATTGTTTAACAAGTGATGCTTCTTTAATTCTCCAAACTTGTTTTGTTTTCACACCTTTCCTTTTTAATGGACATTCGAACTTAACATGCCCCTTTTTCTTACATAGAAAACATGTGATATGTGTGTAAGCATTTGAAAAAGTGCTAACATAATCTTTAGATTCTTTTGTAAAGTATCCTTTGTAAAGATTTTTTTTCCTTTTATTTTCAATTCCATTGAATCCTATGCCTTCTTTATTTAGAGATATTCTTTGTGAGCTAATCATTTTATCAAAATTTTCTTTTCCTCTAATAAAATTGTAAATGATTTTCACTTGATCCTCATTTTCTTTCTTAAGATCAAGAATTTCTGAATTTTGTATACTTTTGCTTTTTTCTTGATTTTGAGATATTTTGCTGATTTTATTCTCTAATTCATAAATATATAGATCTTTCTCATTTTATATAGAAGGTTGGGATCTTAAATCTTCTACCTCCTTCATCAATTTTTCATTCTTGCTCTCCAATTTCTTGATTTTCAAATATTTTTCCTTTTTAACAAGATTTTTAGATTCTAACTCTTTTATCACAACTTTATTCTTATTTTCTATTTTCTCGATTTTCGAATCTTTTTCACTTGCAGTAAGCTTAATCGATTCTAGCTCTTTCATAACTCCTTCATTCTTGTTTTTCAATGATGTGTATCGTTTAGTCACATTAACTAACATCTTATGCACTTTGAATAAATCATTTTGTAACTTTTCATAAGATGGCATACTTTCATCATTGGATTCATTACTACTATAACCATTATCCGATTTGGATGAGGAGCTTTCCTCATCTTCCCAAGCCATATAGCAAGTATAAGTAACATTTGGGTCACTTGATTCATTATCAGAACTACTTGTACTCAAATTGTCCAAAGTTGTGGCTTTCATAGCCTTTGTCTTTTTATTTTTAGAATCCTTTTTAAGTAATGGACATTCTGGTTTTATGTGTCCATCCTTCTTGAAATTATAACATATGGGGATTTTATTCTTTGATTTCTTTGTATTAGTTTCTTCTTCATCTGATTCGGAGTTTTGGATTCTTCTTTTGAATTTGTTCTTTCTTCTAAGAATTCTTGCTAGCTTCTTGGATATATAGGCTAATTCATTTTCATCCATTTCATCTTTATCCTCATCACTAGAGTTTTTGTTTAAAGTTTTAAAGGCTATTGATTCTTGGGCTTTAGTTTTTCCATTCCTTTCATTCATTGACATTTCATATGTGAGGAGAGAACCTATAAGTTAATCTAAGGAGGTTTTTTTTTTCAATTTTTTTCCTTCGGTTATTGTAGTGGCTTTTGGTTCCCATATAGGTGGCAGCTGTCTAAGAATTTTTCTAATCATTTCATAAGTGGTGCATGTTTTTCCTAATGCATTTAGGGAATTTATTATGTGGGTGAATCTAGTGTACATGCTAGTGATTGATTCTCCCTGGTTCATCTTAAAAGCTTCATACTCACTAGTGAGCATATCGATTCGATTGTCCCTTACATCAATAGTTCCTTCATAGGTTACTTCTAATTTATCCCATATTTCTTTTTCTGATTTACATGCCATGACCCTATTAAATTCATTTATGTTTAGAGTACAATATAAAGCATTCATGACACTTGAATTCACTTGCAACATCCTATGGTCATGGTCGGTCCATTCTTTTTCTTCTTTGGGGACTTCTATACCATCTACAATTTTAGTGGGGATAAGGTCACCATGTGTGACAACCTTCCATGCTTTCCAATCCATGGTTTGTAGATAGATTCTCATGCATTGTTTCCAAAATGTGTAGTTTAGACCACAAAAGATAGGAGGCCTAGTTGAGGATTGACCCTCTTCAAAGGAAGTTACACCTATGTGAGTCATTTAGATCTTTGTATAGTTACTAATTAAGATTTCCTATAACCCCGCTCTGATACCAATTGAAAACTAAGGTGTAGTCCCAATAGGGGGGGTGAATTGGGTTAAAAATTTTCTTTTAATTATTTTTAAGAATCCTTAACTTCTTTTACTTCTTTTAATGAATTCTTAACTTCTTGTTGATTTATCCAATACACAACAAATTCTTAAGTATTTATATAATTCTAATCCACAACCATACATCAAAAAAGTAACCAATCAATCAAACAAAGTGTTCCACCCACAAAATTCAATATTCAGCACTTTACCAATTCTTAGCTTTTGTAGCCCTGTGTATATTAATTTAAGCCTTGTGGTTAATACAAGCCTTGTGGATAATTGATTTCTCAATATGAAGCACAACACTCTTTCTAAGAATTTAGACTTTAAACAAACTTTCAGTTAAAGAGTCTTTGAGTGTTTCACCAATCAGCGTACTTCCTTACGGTTTTCGCAAAGTATGGATCAACCAACGTACTCTCTTTCGGTTTCCGCAATTCCAAAAACAAATTAAGTTTAAGTTTATTTAATATCTAATCCATGTAGTGTATATGATTAAGGAATTTAAAATATCCACGCAATTTATGTATGCTGTAAATAAATAGAGTAAGGGAAAGAAAGTGAGACAGGGATTTTTATGAGGTTCGGGTTATCCTCAGGCTACGTCTTCGCCTTTGGCAAACCACCAAAGGATTCCACTAATCTAGTTCCTTTTTGGGCGGAACAAAATTGTTACAACCACTCCTTAAATTAGGCTAGAGTGTGCCTTTCCAAACGATATCCCCTCGTTCGGTCCAACGATTTAAGCACCTGAACCATTAATCAATCTACAAACAAGATTTAAGAGAAGGTGTACAAGAGATGCTCTCAAAAGAGCTGATTAGTACAAGTTCAATCTATATACTTCAAAGCAATTCAAATATAAAAATCAAATTGAAGCTCCAAGATTATATCACCAAATGGTTCTTTCAATGGATGAAAGATTTAGAACTTAATGCATAATTTCAGTGATGAATGACAGCAGTACTTCAGTAGGATTCATGCACAAGATGAGAGTGAGAGAGCTTTTGAGAGTTTGAGAACAATTGAGAAAGTATGAGAGCTATTGATTCTTGGTGTGTAAATTCATTGGTCTTGAGGGTATTTATAGATTTAGAAAAGTGTTTAACTTAATCCACAAGTTTAGTTGGAGTAGTGTCCAAGTTTTGAACAGGTTTGAGCCCCAAGCAATCTATTTTTCAAATATATGTCCGTTATAAAATTTAAAATGTGTCGCGTGGCAATAGCCTAAGAGCTTTTAGTCAGGCGTTTGTCAATAAATTACATAGTTAATTTTCACAAGCAGTAGGGTGGCAATCGCCTGTCACTGAAATTTCCTATTTTAAAAAATAGGCAGAAGGGTGACAATAGCCTGATGAAACCCAGATAGGTTTCTTAGATTACCTCATCAGGCGCCTGTCAAGGTCCAGGCAGTAGCCTGATGACCTTCTGTCTTTGTATTTTAAAAACCCTTAAGTTTGTAGCCTACTGACTATTTTCAGTCAGGCTCCTGTCAAGTTAAAAAAATATGGTTTTTAAAATATTTTTGTATTCACTCTCTTTGCTCTAAATTCTTGGAATGTCAATTTGTTTTCTTGAAAAATATGTTCCAAGTTTACAATAAGGTCTCTAAGTCTCTTTTGCCTTATGAGTTTCAACAAAAATTTCATACTTAAAATACACTTGAAGTACTTACAAAGCATTTCCTAATGACACATTTGACTCTTCATTAGTGCTTTGAGTTCTCTTTGTTTCTGAGCTACAATGATCCTTGATCTTTCAATATCACTTGACCATATGAAGTATGCTTGACTTCAATATTTGTTTTTCTTGAAATATCACAACTTTGAAGAATATTAAATAACCTTACTTTGTTATCATCAAAATTAAGAGTCGTAAGCTTTGTTTATGCCAACAATAACAAATGCATACAATTTTCTAGCTATGCTTCCAACATCATTTAGCCCAAATAGATCAAGGTGAATTAAGTCTAATGGTCTTGATGTGGAAATTACTTTTTTAGTTTTAAACGATGATTTATTTTGTTTTCCATATTGGCAAGCATCACATACTTTGTCTTTAACGTAGTTATCTTTAGGTAAGCCATTTACTAATTCTTTAGAAGATAGATTATGCAAAAGGTCCATGCTAGTGTGACCTAACCTTCTATGCCATAGCCAACTAGATTCACTTATTATTGCCAGACATTTTACATCACATAGGAATTTATATCATTAAATTCAATGGTGTATACATTTGATTCCCACTTGCCCACTAATATAGTATTTCCATGTAAATCAGTTACTGAACATTGTGTGGATTGAAATAGAACATTTAGTCCTTTATCACATAACTAACTAACACTCTACAAATTATGCTGAAGTGTATCTACAAGAGCAACATTTTCAATGGAAAGAGAGGAGTTACCTATTTTACCTTTACCTATGATTCTTCCCTTGGCGTTGTCTCCGAATGTCACAAACACTTCTTTCTTGTAGATGAGTAAGAGAAATTTGTTGGCGTCCCCTGTCATGTGCCTTGAGCACCCACTATCAAGAATCCATTTGTTTTTCATCTTGGAGGTCTTCAAGCAAACCGACAGAGAGAATTAGGTGATTTGTTTTGGTACCCAATTTACCTTGGGTCCTATGGGTTTAGTTATTGACCACCCACACAAATTTTTTTCCTATCTATGTTTCCTCTAAAAGGATAGGTGAAGCGTACATGACCCTTTCTCTCACAATATAGGCAAGTTTTATTTGCATGCAAAGGGCTTGGTTTGAGTGCTGGATTTTTGCTTGGTAATGAATTTCTTTTGTCATAAAGGTTTGTAAAACCAATAGATTTGGATGAAAAAAAACCATAGCCTAAACCTTCCTTAAAAATCCCAAATCTTTGAGCCCTAAGTAATTTGTTGAAATTTTCTTTTCCATTTGTAAACTTGTAAATGATATTGCTTTGGTCTTCAATTTTCTTTTTCAAAGACAAGTTTTCCTCATTACTTTGAAAAGCCCTAGCATAGCATATTTCCCTTACCTCAACTTTGAAAAGCCCCTAGATCAATCTCCTGAAAATACAATATCCCAGAACAAAATATTATTATTTTTCCGCCTATGTCATTTCTTATAACTACCATAAAGCCAAAAACTCAATAAAAGACTTTACCTAGAATTTGGGATGAAATTCAACTTCGTTTATTCGACGATCCGCTCCGGCAAACTTGTAGGGAATTCTACCAGGAGTGTCGTGGTAGCCTCAAATTGTCGATCCAGCGACTGGTGGGGCTGGAAACAAAGAGAGAAGGGAGAGAAAGTCATAGGAAGAGAGAGGAGAGAGAGAAAGAGACTTCTTAAAATGAATTTATTCTCGTATTCGCGTATATATAAACAAAGGATTTCGTCGACGAGACCCTGTATTCGTCGACGAAATTCAGGCTGCCTCAAAACCCTCTCGGTATTTTCTCGTCGACGAAATTCTGAAGACCTTCGTCAACGAGATCCTGTGTTCGTCGATGAAGCTTGACAATTTTTCTGAAATTATTTTTATTTAATATTATCTCCAAAATGCAATGTCGTCAACGAAGTCTACGGTCTCCTTCTGTTTCTGTATCTATTTTCCTCTCTCTTTAATATTTGAATATCAATATTTTTTTGGGTTGTTACATCCTTGCTGATTATTCCCTTTGTTTTTAGGGGGCATTCGGCCATCCGATGACCGGGCTTCTTACAGTTATATCAGCTCATACTTGATTCTCCCCTATTCTTTTGCTTACCCTTCTTGTTTAGTAAGAAGCTTCTGATTCTCCTGGTGATGAGGGCAATTTCTTCCTCATTGTCGCACTCTTCTTCTTCTTCTTCGGTGATTTCCTTCTTGCTTGTATTCTTTAGAGTCATGTCCATTGTCTTTTTGGGTTTTTCTACTTCAGCTGAGGCATCCTTCTTCTTGATCTCATAGGTCATAAGAGACCCAATGAGCTCATCAAGGGTGACCTTAGAAAGGTCTTTTGCTTCTTCAATCGCCATAGACTTCGCATGCCACGAACTTGGTAATGAGTGAAGAACTTTCTGCACATTATCTTCCATGGAGTATTCCCTATCAAGTGCTTTCAAGCCATTCGTTATATGTGTAAAACGTGTAAACATGGCAATAATCGACTCACCTTCCTCCATTTTAAACATTTCATATTCTTTGACTAACATATAAATTTTTGATTTCTTTACCTGAGTTGTGCCTTCATATGTTACCTGGAGCTTCTCCCACATTTTCCTTTGTTGTGTTGCATCCACATATTCTGTTGTATTCTTCATCGTTCACGACACAATAAAGAAAATTTTTTGTCTTGAAATTTAGTTGCCCTAGCTTTCCATTGGCTTCTGGGAGTTTCCCAATCAGTATGACCTGACCTTCGTCGTCCTTGAATACGTAGTCTCCTTTAGTGATTACGTTCCACATTCTATAGTCGTATACCTGGATGTTACTCCGACGGTCTAGCGACTGACACTCTAATACCAATTGTAGGCCCGAGTGCACGTCTAGAGGGGGGGTGAATAGACGATTTTTGCACTTTTCACGAATATGAAACTTTTCTACAATCACAAAATTTTCTTGGCAAGAGCAAGAGTATTATATCACAATTTATATTTAAAGCAAGTAACAATAAGTAAGCAAAATGAAAGAGAAGGGATAAAATAAGCTTAACACAACGATGTTAACGTGGTTTGGCACCATGCCTACGTCCACGCCTTGAGACCAACTCAAAGATTCCCCAAATCCACTAAGCAACCCTCCTTCACTGGCGGAGAAGCCTTTACAATTTAGCTACTCACAAAGAGTTACAACAAGGTGCTCACCTAGAGTTATCTTACAAAGGCTCACGAAGAACCCTTCAACCTAATGAACTTGAAATAATGAGATACAATCACAAAGAGCCCCTTCTTGAGCAGATACAACAATACCTCACATTATTCTCTCTTTGCAAATGGTGTGTAAGCAAGAGTAAGTAGCAAGAGAGCTTGAGGGCACAAAATGAAACCCTAGAATGAATGCTCAATGAATATCTTCAACAACCAAATTTCTTAACTTATTTGAAATAAATGCACAAGACCCATTTTAAAAACCAAAGGGATGAGTTGTGCGCTGGAGAGTCGTTGGGCATTAATTGACATAAGACAATTTGAAAACTAGCCGTTTATACGCATTTAATGCAGTTTGCAGCCCGACATTCGTCGAGGTCACGCCTTGGTCGACGAGTCACATGCATGGCTTAGTCGACAAGACCCTGTGTTCGTTGACGAGCCTGCTGTTCTGAATTCAGGTGGCTCTCGGTTTCTTTTCATCGATGAGTCCCCTGTAAACGTCGACAAACCACTATATTGTCTTCGTCGCTGAATCTCCTGTATTCATCGACAAAACTGTTCTGAACTTTTAGGTTGTTTTGGTATCTTTTCGTTGACGAGTACCCTGTGTACGTCGACGAAGTCCCTTCTTGCGTTCGTCGACGAATCCCCTGTGTTCATCGACGAACCCTTTACTTGTTTTGATTTAAATGTATTTAGATACTGGTTTTTGTTCATGTAAAGACTCCATCTTGTCTAGAATTAAGTTGAACCAATTTAAAGATGTCTTGGGTTGATAAAACATGTTTGAAACTCATTTAGACATCTTATGCAGTTTAAGTGACTTGATATGCATGTGTGAGCTCAATGATCGTCTTCTAACCTATTATGAACTTTATGCAAGCATGATTTGCTCGTTTCTTGCAGGATACTCTTGAAACATACCATATGTATAAGAGTTACAATATTGCTCTCATACGCACAACCTAACACATATGTAGAAATTGTAAATGCTTTGCTTGAATGGTTGAGTTCCGAATGTGTCGTATGTTAGACTCTGCTAATGGTCATTTGCCTGTTTGATACATATTTTGGCCCTTATGCATGTCTTGAAGTTTTCCTGTATATTTGAACTAAACTTGAGGAAAAATGTTAGTAAACTTAAGAACTGCTAATGGGTTGTTGTCATAAAAACAAAGTTGGAATAAAAGCCCTTAGCCACTAGGGCTAACAATCATACATCATAATTCGTACCATGCTTTATTTGGTACATTAAAAAATTGAATCAATTTTTATAATTTTACATATTTGCCATATAATTTTCATTTCATTCCACTCTAAATTCATTCCATTCAGGTACCAAACATCGGGATGGTATTGTGATATTGCTTGTCAAAATATTGAATATGCAAAGCATGATTACTATGCATCAATACTACAAACCACTTTAAAATTACATCACATCAATGCTACATATTGGTACATAACACAATAGTAATTATTATAAGAAAAGGAGAAAATTTTATTAAAAAATATGTGAAGTTATATAAATCGAAGAACTTCTAATTTTATATATAAGGAAAAGGAGAAAATTTAAGGTTACATTTAGTTGGCCAAATGTTTACTCTTAGGAATTGAGTGATTATGTTAAAAGATCTGATTGTTTATGCAATATATATATATATAACCAAAAAATAATAATATAAAATATTTTACAGTCTTATAATCAAAAATAAATAATGAATAACTATTCAAAAATTTTATGATGGAAATACACATTCATTTCCTATTCCATGTTAGATTCATTTGTCACGTTTAACAAATTTGTATTGCATTATATTTTATTCATAAGAATAACTATTTCACGAACCATATCCGGGTAACACAAAATCAAGCATACCAATCAATAAACTTTAAAAAATCATTAAGCAACTTAGTCACAACATTGTTATTCTCATCGTCATTTATAGAAAATAAACACAAATAAAATCAAATTCTAATTCACGCTTCCACCTCCCAATTGGCTTCGGATAACAATAATTATGACATTGATATTTCCCCTTTAAATTTTATATTGTCATACTTTACCATATTCAATTGCATGCTCGACAGGTAAAAATAGAATAAATCAGGTGAGAATAAAATTGAATCACTTGATTTTTTCATATTTACCATTCATTATTCCTATTCTATTTTATTTTGTAATTCAACCTAGTAAACTTCTCCCAATTAAATATACACTTATTTTCACTCCAAATATAAAATTAAATAAAAGGTGGGGGCTGGGGACAGATGAGGCATTCAATAATACCCTCACCTCATTAGGACAGATAAGATACTTAGTGCCGTTACCTCATTAACATGTGATTTGCACATTAAAAACATAAAAAGAATATTTGAAATCTTGTCACGTTATCTTTAACATAATCGACCACCTAAGACTAAGATAGATCCATAGAATCAAATCATAATAAGGTTCACATATGCGCCTAATCATCATGATTATTACATAATGTCTTTTTGATTTGTCAAATATTTGTATTTATTATAAAAACTTTTGGCTCTCTATAATATACCATGTTATTGTGTCAATTAATACTATTCCTATTTTGTGTAACCTTTTCTAAAATTTTTTTTAAAAAATATTGAAGGTGAATTTTTTTTTTTCAATTTTTAATTTTTGAAGAGTTACATAAATTACAGTTCATTTTTAGTTTTTAAAAATTATATTAAAAAATTGAAAAATAAAATAATTTTCTATATGTACGAAATTCTTTTTTATTTTTTATTTTTAAATCTCAAAATAATTACAAAAGAGACACTATTCTTAAATTTTTAACAAACCATGTTAAAAATAAAAAAAAAATTAGAAAACATAAAAAGATGTTCTTCAAATTTCATATACCATTTCAAAAATTAAAAAATAAAGCAATATTTTTATTATTATTTAAAAATTTAAAATATGTAAATAAATTTATTTTTAAAGTAGGAACAGTGTTAGAATTTTTTACCCTATGTTCGAAAAAATTATGAACCGTTTGATTTAAGTTTGTGTATTGGATTAAATGACTGTCTTCTACTTAAATTCACACAATTCAAAGTTTAAGTCCCTCAAATCTGTGTTTCTACAGATAATATTATTATTTTTAATTTTTTAAATGCAAATATAACAAATTTTTAAAAATAAATTAATTTTTTTTAAAATTTTTTAAGAGTTAGAAAAATTCCACATAAAACTCCTTGCATTTATTGTCCTATCAGATAACTTAATATCTGGCTAATATTGTAATAAATAATATATATTTTTATTAAATAAACATTATGATCATTTATTTAACGAAAATTGTGCCACAAATTATACATGAAACCTACCAAACAAATATTAAGATAATATTATTCGCATACATGTGCACCGAAAAATAGGACATTAAAACTTTATCCCCCGTTAAGTACAATTTCATTATCCCTATTTCCGAAAAATAAAAAGGTATTAACAAAAAAGCCTACAATCAAATATTAAATTCTCAAAAAAGGCAACTTAATAGTTTTTTAAATGAAAAATGATGGCTGTGATGGGCTAGCCTAGAGTGACAGCGTCACGGGCACGACACGCCGTGATTGGAGGCAGCCTCCGCATGGACGGCTGTGTCCAATCAGGAAGCGCCAGATCACGCGGCGGTGAGGCCACGCCCATTACAGTTCAGCGGTAGTGAAAGGGAAGAGAGAAGTCAAATGAAGGAAAGAAAAGGTTCCCTAAATAGGTACCGTTACCGTCAGAGTCGCCGCTCGCCAGCCACCCATGGCCGCAGTTTCCCTCCCTTTTCCTCTCTCTCTCTCTCTCTCTTGTTTGGCTTTTCCTCTTCCTACTCCACGCGGCCTTTGGTTCCATTCTTCGTTCTCAATCTTCAACTCTACATATTATTCTTTTCGTTGGATTTATATGCATGTTCGAGCTTCCTTCATCGAGGAAAGGTATTTGCCCCTGATTTCTTATTTGTTATTGATTTTTGAATTTTAATTTTGTGGATTTTAAGATTTTCTAGCTGTTTGTCTTGTCTTTCTATGATTCATCCGAATTTGATTCTTGCCATGTGTGCGTGTGTGCGTATATAGAATGAACGAATCTAAAACTTAACAGTTGAATTTGGTAGATGAATCGATTCTAGACGCCATTTGGTTGCCGGTAAAATGAATGAGAAGAAGAGAATGAAATTGTCAGTGATTGGTTTCCTGAAAAGCTCAGCTCAACATAGTCAAATTGTTGTTGTTGTCTTTCTTTTTTTTTTTTTTATTTCAATTGTAAGCCAAATTGTTATATCGGTTTCAGCTGAGGAGAAGTTTATAATTTATTATTTCCTTTGCTTTCTTAGGAATCAAAATGAACGTGTCTTTTATTCTAAATACACGAGGAGAAAAAAAATAAAAGTTTTTCAATTCTTCTGGCTGGGAAGACTGAATTCATTAGTCGCGTGTCCATTTCCATACACACTTTTTGAATCATCCCCATCTTTCACTTGTTTCCATTAGATAAAATGAAAATGATAATACTCTTAGCTTTTCTTTATTCCCCTTTTTATGCCTATGGTTGTCGTACTGATGGAATAATTCTAAGCCGCACTTCTCAGAAATGAAGAACTTTTTATGAGCATTTTGAACATATTTTTATTTCTGGTGCAAAGAACATACTTTCCTTTGGTTTACACAATTTGAATTTTGAATTTAGGAGAGGTATTCACAATGTCCCGATCTTGTCAAATTGTAGGATTGAGAGCTTGGAGTAAGATTGGCATTGAGTTCTTGGGGTAAGATTGGAACCAAGTTATGCCATTCTGAAGAATTCCAGGGCGTTCAATGTTGTCCTTGTCAACCAGACAAACAAATTGAAATTTTTGAATTCGTGTATGGTTGCTTCATGTGGAAGTCTGCAAAGATTGTTATTTAGACAGCTATAACAATGGCTTTTCTATTGCTTTTTTGATTGCCAATAGTGGAAATTTTAGTAGAAGATTTCATTCAGTTTGAGCAATGAAATGAATAAGTTGTTGCAGCGAATCATAATCATCCTGATGTTCAGGATTGATTGGAGAAAACTTTTTTTTGCTGGAGCTGTTATGACAACAGCTGGTGTTATGCTTCAAATCTATATACTTCCTTATCCACTGACAGAATGGTTCCTCTCCCCACCTGTGAGAGTCTCATCAGACAGATCCTTGAACAATACCCTGCAGTTGAGTGAAACCCTTCCTTTGGCACAGTTTCAACAGGTTCAAGTTGCTCCGACTGCGCCCATTGTACTGCTGAATTCTGCTGAATCACAACAATCAGTGCCAGTTAAGGGAGAAAGATCTAAAGTTTCTCAAAAAAAGAGTGCTTTATCTAGAAGAAGAAAGAAAGAGAAGGTAGATAATAAGCCAGAGGTTGTAGGTCCTCTCCCTCGTATCAGTCATACAACCGTGCCCACTCGCTTGCAGGTACAATTTTTTTATCTTTCTTACTATAATTTTTTTTTTCTGTTAAAAAGAAAATTATTAGAATGTTGCTGGTAAATCTTTCGTTCTCTATTTAATGTTTATTATATATACATTTTCTTCCTGTAGAGGTACATTTGGTCTCTGCCACCAGTTGAGGCACTTGCATATGCTAAAAGGGAGATTGAGCTTGCCCCAACCATTATCAATGATATCAAATTGTATGCGCCTTTATTCCAAAATGTTTCTGTCTTTAGAAGGTATATTTCATAAAGCTTTTACGACATTTGTCAGGGTTTTCGATAGTTTATGCAGTTTCTTATTATTTTATAAAAAATGAATTACTGTGCCTTTGCCATTCTGGTTATGGTTGAATAAATGCATAAGATATTTTCTTCCAATATATATATATTTGAACAGGCAATGCTCTTGTAGATGTTAATCATAATGTTTTATTATGTCAGCAGTGGTTGAATACTTTTTCTATTTAAGTGCACCCCATAAAAATGATTTGTGGGAAAATGTGAAAAGGAAGTGGGGGAGTTAAAGAATTCTAAATTTATATTATGATAAAATAGGAAACCTAGTTTTATTTTATTTGCAAAATATATTATATCAGAAGTTGAGGCATCTAGAGTAAGCCCAAGGGTGGATACTAGCCACCCCAGAGAAGAAATATATGTCCATTTTCAACCTCAATCCCCCCTGGCCTCTCAAAAAAGAAAAAAAGAAAAGAAAATAAAAGAAAAATGATCCCTAAATCCTTGTAATGGAGAACCCCCAATGCTGAACTCGATATGTTTATATTGTTTTTTTTTTAATTAGTATTATTTTAGTTTGGGACGACTGGTTATTTTAGAAGTTTAGTTAATTTAGGTTTAAATTTGTGTATTTAGATACTTTGGGGTTATTTTGTAATTTCTTGTTTTATTGAGGTTTTATGTAATATGTGGGTATAAATCCTGGAGATGTAAGTTATTGTAGCAGTTCATGTTCTGTATCAGAGTGCAAGTGCAGTCCCTCCCCTCCCCTCCCCCCCTCCTCTCTCTCTCTCTCTGTTTCCTCCTTCTTCTCTGTTCTCTCTCTCTCTCTCTCTCTCTGTTCTTCCTTCTGTTCTGTTCTGTTCTGTTCTGTCCCTACATTCTCTGCAGCATCTATCTCCGTCTCCTTTTATTTCTTCTTCTCTCTTATCTGTGTTTCTCTTTTATAATTCTCTCAGTTCTCCATCATTTTTCTTGTCCTACATCACCTTGCTTCTCTGGGATTTGAAAACTATTTGTTTCCATTTTCCTGTTCTTTATATTCTAGGAAGCCATTATATGGGAGGAGGTTTTAATTAAAGAGTTTGATAGTTGAGTGTGAAATGAGCTTGGAAATGCTTCAAAAGTACACGAAAAAATAAAATTGGGTTTGGGGGATGAAGTCTCTTGGACATATTAACATTGGTCATGTTTTGTATTGTGGAGAAATTTGAAAAGAAGCTTGCTACATCATGAGCAGCTATCTTTCCGAGGATTGTGGGCCAACAATGTATATCTAGCCTTAACACTCCCCCGCATGTGCAGCCCGACAGAATGTGGAGAGATAAATAAACGATAAATAACACCCATAATAGGGAATATAATTTTTAAACACAAAATAAATGCAGGCAACAAGAATAGAACCTAAAACCTCCTGCAAACCATGGCTTTGATGCCATGTTAGATTGCCACTAGACCTAAAAGCTTAAGCATTAGGTTGTGGACCAACATATATCAAGCCTTAACACCCTGGATAAGGCCCTTCTCAATAAGCTGGAAGTTTATGGTGGAAAAAGATTAGCCTTGGAGGATGGTAGTTCTGACAATGTATGTCTTCTTGGGTCATAATTTATGGATTGAAAAAAAAGGGGAGGGAACTGCATGGAATTGGAATGAAGAAATGGATTTGGGAAAAGATTGGATGGATTTCCCTTGCATGTGCATATTTATGTAGGGAATCTATGCTTGACCAGTGGTGTGTGGAATCTCCTTTGAAAGATCAATTTTCATGTCTTTTTCTGTTGGCAAGGGATATCGATGGCATGGTAAGTTCTTGAGTGCTTCCTTTAAATGGAGATGTGAGTTGTGATGCAATTTTGTGAGGCATTAAAAGATTGGCAATTAGGGACTAACTTTTTTATGTGCTGTATCTCATGGTGTTGAATTTCCAAAGATATTATTGTGCTTGATGGAGGGTTATTTTCTGTTAAATTTTTTTCCGGCTATTATTACCAAGGGCAATGTAGTTGATGGTTGGGTTAACTTACTTTGGAAGGAAATTTGTAAGACTTGAGCTCCAATTAAGGTGGGAGTTCTTTTTTTTTTTTCTCTCTTATTTCTCTTTCGAGATGCAAAGTGGGTGAGGGTTTTGGCAATTAGAATGTAGAAAACTGGGAAGATTATGGTTAGCTGATGGTATCTTTTCAAAAAACTGTAGATGAATTGTTGCAGTTGCTGGAGCATCATCTTTTATTACATTATGGAGATCTAATGGGTTGATATGGGATCAGTTAAAGATTGAGTTGTGGAATTGAAAGGGTGTTTATTCTTGTAATAAGAGGAAAAATTCCTTTTATTATTGCTACAATTGTTAATAAAATCCTTTCACTATTTTGGGGAGGGAGTTGTTTTGGGAGTAGCAGGGGAAATTTTTCAGGGGAGGAATCACCTCTCTTGTCTCTAAAAAAATAGGTGGTTCCAAGACATTAAGATTCCAGCTCAGTGGGTAGAGCACCACGGATGTGCAGAATGTCGTAAATTTTATTTTTCCTGATGTAAATAAGTATCTTTTGCATGTTGGCTGCCCCTTTGTGCCAGTTTCAAACTCTTTTACCAGTGAAAAAGATACTAGTAATGTTCTTCTGTTGTTAATTGTGAGTTATGAAAATTGTATAATGTAAGATCAATGTGATCATATGTCTGGATATAGGAGTTGGGGGTCAAGGCAATAAATAATGATTGCATCAGGAAAACTTGGCCCTGATACATGTTCATAGATTAAGATAATCAATGAAGATGATTGGATGCAATTTCTTCATTGGAAGTGACATATCGATCAATTTACTTGTGTTCAATACTCCAGTTTTTTGTGGCAAAGGTCCCCCATGCTTAACTTTAGAAGTCTTGGAGTGCCCATTTGCTGGCACTAGTGACTACTTTTACACTAGTTATAATGTTGGTGCTTGGAGTATGGACCCTATCCTCTATGCTTTTAATTTATGGAAACACTATAGGCACTCCAACAAATACTACCGATGATTCACATTTATTCTTTCATGTATGAAATGATAATTATGGATTTACCCCTTGATTATCACAATGAAATGACGAATTTTCCTTCTTTACCTTTTGTCTTTTCACTTGCATGGTAAAAGTCAAGGGTAGTATTGTCCTTTAATGTATATGAAAAAATTTGTGGAGTGCCAATAGCACCTCCCTTGATGTATCATGACATGTCAAATGACAGGTGTTACTTTATCTGAAGCTCTTTAAATTATGGTTTGCGCTGCATTATAAGCTATCATTTTCCACATTACATGACAAGCACATACATTTCATAATTTCTACCACATCCATAGAAACATTGTCTTAAAAAATTTCAAAAAATTATGCCTAAATTCCAGGAGCTATGAATTGATGGAAATGATACTTAAAGTCTACATTTACCCAGATGGTGCCAAGCCCATTTTTCATCATCCCCATCTACAAGGAATTTATGCTTCTGAAGGATGGTTTATGAAGTTAATTGAGGAAAACAGGCAGTTTGTCACAAGGGACCCGGAAAAGGCTCACTTATTTTATTTGCCGTACAGTGCACGCCAATTAGAGCTGGCAGTTTATGTGCCTGGCTCACATAATTTGAAACCGTTGTCAATCTTCCTCAGGGACTATGTGAATATGATTGCTGCAAAGTATCCATTTTGGAATCGCACACATGGATTGGATCACTTTCTTGTTGCTTGCCATGATTGGGTATGTCTTCTACTCTTCCTGTTGATAGAAATGCTTACCATCAGCTGTTCAAAACTTGGACAGATTTTATTTAGTTCATGACTACTCGTTATAAATTAAGCAGAAATATTTTCAATAAATTTCTATTTTATATTTGATGTTGGTAAAAGAAGTGTAGCTTGAGTAGTTGAGGAAAAAGAGAAAATTGTAAGCAGAAATTAGACAATTATCATTTGAAATTTTTTTTTTAGTTCTCTGGGTGGAGTTCTCTAAGAAGATTTCGAATGAATGGTTTTGCTGGTGGTAGGTATGCTAAGATCCCAATATTCTGGTCATACTTTGACCTGACCAGAGTTTATAGACATTTCCAACTGGGGTCAATAGTTTGGAATTTGGAGTTTCTTATTAGACATCTCATGTTCTTTTTTTCCCGGCACCCCCATTGTGTAGCCCAAGTCCCAGTAGACCTGATGATCAGAAGCAAAAAGTGTTCCATATCCATTCTAAGCAGTTAATTTCTGTTTTCTTTTTTTAAACCAATTACTATCCATTTTGTTTGAATTCAATACAGCTCCTGTTGTTATATGGTAAATAATGTCCAAGACTCCAAGAAAAGGGTACACATTAATAAAGGCTTTTAATGCGCACAACTATGGTGATATTTTTTCCTTTGCACTCTGGATAAAATAGATGAACACCCCCCCCCCCCCTCCAAACCCCAACAACATATGTGCATACAAACACACGTGAAGAATTATTTGCTTGTTTTATACATATAATCGTGTCATACTTGCTGAAGACTTTTGTTTAAAATACCTGTCAATCAAATGGACTTTTCAATCTATTTTTCTGGACCAATATTCTGTAATATGGGTTTGTTTAACAGGATAAATTATGCAGTATTGCATGAATGCATATAATGAGGTAGAAATTGGAAGGGGCTAGGGGAAGACCAGACAGTCCTTTGGAGCTCAACTATGTAGCAGAGGAGGGGAAGGATAGTTAAGGGATATGAAGGATTAAGGGGATGTTGTGATGATGGAAGGATGCAATAAGGTCTAAAGATAATGGTATGGGTCCTATAGATGGGCCTATAGATGAGGGTTGATCAAGCGAAAATATGGCATTTTTAGTTTAAATAATTAAACCCATATTTGAATCATCTACACTATCCAAACATGAGAATCTCTCTCTCTCTCTCCCCCTTCCCCCATCACTCCCCCCCCCCCCCCCCCCCCAAAAAAAAAAAAAAAAAAAAAACCCCCTAAACAAAACAAAACAAAACAAAAGAGAAGTCCCCAAATGAAACCTTTGAAATTTCCCTCAAGACTTATGTGCACAAGCCAAATACAATGTTTGCATTGATTTAGTAAAGGGACGAGTATACACATTTCCTGCATTTTTTCATTTTCTTCTTTGCCTTATTTGGAGTTGGAGTCCCATTGCCTCCTTGTGATTGTATTTAGCATTATATATACCTCCTTTGGTTGAAGATCCCAACTTCCCATCTGATTGAGTTTGTGAATTTCGGAGGCTGTGGACATTCTAATTGGAGTTTATTTTTATATGAATTCTTTGTTTGAGTTTGTTTTCATGAATTTTAATTTATTCAGGTTACTTCTACGTCTTCTCAGCTAAATTTGTTCTTTCTTTACCTCATAGGGTCCTTACACAGTTAATGAACACAAGGAACTAAGTAGAAACACTATAAAAGCTCTTTGCAATGCTGATCTCTCGGAAGGAATCTTTACTGCTGGAAAGGATGTTTCCCTTCCAGAGACGACAATAAGAAATGTGAGAAGGCCTCGAAGAGATCTTGGTGGAAAGAGAGTATCACAGCGTCCAATACTTGCCTTTTTTGCAGGGCACATGCATGGTAGGGTCCGCCCCAGGCTTGTTAAATACTGGAGAGACAAAGATGAGGACATGAAGATTTATGGGCCTCTACCTAATAGTGTGTCCAGGAAAATGTCTTATGTTCAACACATGAAATCAAGCAAATTCTGTTTATGTCCCATGGGTTTTGAAGTGAACAGCCCCAGGATTGTTGAGGCTATATATTATGAGTGCGTTCCAGTGATTATTGCAGATAATTTTGTCCCTCCATTTAATGAAGTACTTGACTGGAGCGCGTTTTCTGTCATGGTGGCCGAGAAGGATATTCCCAAGCTGAAGGAAATTCTACTTGCCATCCCAATGAGAAGATACTTTACAATGCAGACTAATGTGAAGATGTTGCAGAAGCATTTCCTTTGGAACTCCAGACCAATGAGATATGATTTGTTTCATATGATTTTGCATTCTATTTGGTTTAGCAGGCTGAACCAGATTCAAATTGCCCAGTCATAGGGACAAGGGAGAATCGACTCCCTTGTCACATAGTAAATTTTTAGGAGTTCCGTCGGTTAAAAATTAGTTCGTGCTATCCATTTCTAGAATTAAGAGGCATGACTGTTGCATTGTGGAGGAATGCAACAGCTTCCGTTGCATGGGAGTATATCTAACGTCGAGGTCAAGGGGCTTTGAGCTCAGAATAAGGATGGATTTCAGAATACTTTGCTGATGCAGGTAATCTATGATTGATTGTTTGGATTGCTGGTTGTGCATGTCATCCTCTACAGCATCTCTTAGAAGTGTCATAACCAAAATTACCATGTTTTATTCACAATAAATGGACAGCTTCTTTTTGGTTTGATAGTATTGTTTGTCCAGATGCTAATCACAGGAAAGGTATGATACATAATATAGAGAGGATGTTTTTGTCACTTCATTTAAAAAAAAAAAAATCAATGCAGGCTAGTCATTTAAGCTTTTCTTTTGTGCCTTTTGAAATAGTCTTGTTTTGTTTAAAATGATTGCATTGCCCTCTGTAACATCTGTTAAAATGATTGTACTGCCCTCAACAAATATTGGAAAACTGGGGAAAAAAAAAAAGGTCTTTGTAAATTGAAGAGGGAAAAAATGAATTTCCACATGTGAATAGGCCCTTACCCAATGTTTGGTATGCTGAAATGGATGGATTAAGAGTGAAATGGAATGAAAAATGTAAAAATATGAAGTTGAATTCCATTGCACCCTACTCTCTTCTTGCGTACCAGTCAAATTGTTAGTGTCATCATTTGTTTTTTGTTTTTTAATTTCCATGTTACTCTTGCACAGCCGCGTTGATTACCAACTCATGTGAATTTAAAGTTTCTTATTGTGTTTTCTCTCATTTTTTTCATTTTAATCAAGGATGTTCCATTATTGCAGGTACTGCACACTGGAGTCCTTTTTATTGTACATACAACACAATGGTCTGTCTCATTGAATTGATCTCCAGGCCAGCACCATAGCACCCATGTATAGACAGACAAAGCAAAAGTTAATAAGCACTGGCTCTTTATCAGAGAGTGCAAATGGGCTATATGTTCAGACCCAGAAGCTGATTGAAGTTTTGGCACAGATACACATTCTTTTTGGGGATACACTTTTTCCTTTTGATATTATTATTCCTTGTAACTATTTGGTTTGTAAAGGGAATGGGTGGACCTTGTATTTCAAATAATGTGGCCTTTGTGTTTGCTGTGTACCTTCGTGGTTCACATGGGTGTTACACCTGTGGCCCATAGTGTTGGGATTCTTTCAGATTGCATTCATTTAAATTGAATTTGAATTCTACAGTGTTGTGGTTAAGAATTACAATTTCGCAGCATGATTTAGACTTCTGCTGTTGAATCAACCTTTGGGATTTGTTTGGAGTTTCTTTCCAACCATGGTATGGATTAAAATATGATTTTAATTGAAGACGGAATCAAACTATATAATGTCTGTACTCAGTGAACCATGTCAAAAATACATTTCATTTTCTATTTCTAAGTTTTTCAAAGATATTTTTACAAATTGAACTTATATTTTAGTTTTTCCATGACAATTAAAAAGGTAGAAAATAAAGAGTTTATTTAAATGTATGAAACAGTTTTTCATTTTACATTTCTAGATCCTAAAAATAATTTTTATAATATTTGGAATCATGGGTTTTGAGGCTTGAATTTAAATTTGTATGGATTAAGAAGAAGTTTTATGCATAATCAACATCAATTAAAGTTTAAAATCTGAATTTCATGCTTCTAAACTCAAAAGAGTTACGGATCTAGAAAAACAATAAGAGGATGTTTTTCAACTTTTCTATATAAATTTAGAAAATTGAGTAGTTAGAAAATACGGTGACATTTTTATAATTATTTAAATTTTTTGAAATATAAATAAAATTATTTTCATGAGAAAATAGTTTTAGTTTATCATTGTTTTTTTAATTTCATAATGTTATAAAAAATAAAAAATTAGTGAACCTTTCATAATTTTCTAAAAAGCTAAAATGGAAAATGAAAAGTATTTTCCATAATTAAGCAGCCCTTAATTTGTTTTATATAGAGAGGTGGATAATAATAATAATAATAATAATAATAACAATAATAATAATAATAATAATAATAATAATGTGAGATTGATTACTTGGCAATTAGAATTTGGATTTTAAAATTTTACGCAATGTTTGGTATTCACAAATGAAGTGAATTGGTGATATTCCATTACTCTCTTAATCTATTTCATTTTATTGCATTAGCCACTGCATTAACTGCAAAGCGAGGATGCTCTATACGTCATCCCTGATTCATGTCACTTGTATGCTTGACACATGCAGAATCACTTTGGCTAGGTTTCAAGCCAGTCTGAAAAGAAAAAGTTGAAAGATATAGTTTAATAGAAGTACAAATTTTGTGAATTTGAGAACATAAAGTTTGAACTTTTTATTTTTATTTGTGAAAATTTGGATAAAATTTAGTGTAAAATCATATTGAATTTGCTCGATAAAATTTTTTGATTTAAATTTGTGTGAACTCAGATAAAATTTTCCATTTTGCTAAAAGCATCAGAAGTTTCGAATTCTTTTAAAAAAATGTTTTGCATATTTTATATATTTCTTTTACACAATTACATATATTTATCCTTTCATTGAAATTTTTATCTGTCCATTTGGCTAAATTAAATCCGGAAAACCTCTCCTCTGGGCGGCGACCTTATCCTTTTGCTTACCAAAAATTTCGACGCGATTTGGTAGAGTGCAACTCTCAAGACCATTTGCTCAAATTCTTGCAGCAATGAGCATTTTATTCATTACTTCACAATTCAAATAGGCACAAAATTTTTCACAAGGGACGCTTCTTCGTTACAATCCCCACCACCCTCACCTCCTCTCGTTGGTCCATGGGTCCTCGTCTAGTTCAAGAAACTTGTTAACCCAGTCCAACCCATATGTCCCCTCGGTTGAGAAATTGAAGAACTCGTTCACGTCTAAACCCATGTCCGAGTTACCATTTTCTTTGGTGGCTTCTCTGTCCACATCGGGAGCGCCCAAGGGCTTCGGAGGCGAACTCTGTTGTGCCGTCGAAGTTTCTACTGTTTTCTCCTTTTGATTCACTTTCTTGCTCAAATGAGAATTCCAGTAGTTCTTGATTTCATTGTCCGTCCGTCCTGGAAGCCTCCCCGCAATCAGTGACCACCTGCAAATTCAAAAGAAACGCACAAGAAGACTAGGTCTTTAATTAATTAGCACCCCATTGCTCGAGAATCCACATGTGCAAGCATGAACAGAGCTGTTGATGTTTTTTTGTTCTGTGCATGAAGAGATAAGAACTGACCTGTTTCCAAGAAGCCCGTGAAGCCTGAGTATCAAGTCCTCCTCTTCGTCAGAAATGTTGCCTCTCTTGATGTTTGGTCTGAGATAGTTGAGCCATCTCAGCCTGCAACTCTTCCCACACCTGTTCAAACCTGCGGCAGCGAAACGCCAATTCAACCCAATAACCAATGCAGTTTAAAGTCTGTAAATTCAAGTTTTAGGTAAAAAAAAAATGTGAAACCTGCTTTAGCTGCCACTGCTTTCCACTTTTTGGCACCATGAGTATCTATGCACCGAGCTAGCTTTGAGTCCTCCTCTGCTGTCCATGCTCCTTTGTTCAACACCCTCTTAGAGGATCCCTCATTCTTTGGGGCCATTTTGGAATTTTAAGAAAGAAACTATATAATGAGAGAGAGAGAGAGAGATGGTGTGGGTCGTAGAGGATAGAGTGGTGGAAGAGTGTGGTGAGTGTTGAGGGGGAGAGAGAGATGGTCTGGGTCGTAGTGGGTAGAGTGGTGAGAGAGAGTGTGGTGAGTGTTGGGGGGCGGGGGGAGGGGGCAGAGAGAGAGAGAGAGAGAGAGAGAGAGAGAGAGAGAGGGTCTAAAAAACAGGGGAGAGGAGGGGAGGGAAGGGGATGGGTGTTGTTGATTGGCCTGGGGAAATTTGGGGTCAGACCCTCACCCATCTACCCTTCCTGGGGATTGGACAAATAGATCTCCCAACTACCTGCTCCACAGTTGGCCCAAGAAAGGAAAGTATGATAAATTTGGGAACGCAGTTGTCGCTCTCAACCTTTATAAGTCGGAGAAGAAATTTTAGTTTTGGAAATTAATTTATTCTTTTTCCTAAATTTTTAAAATTTTATTTATTTTGAGTTTTAGAATATTTGTATGAAATAAATAAATAAATAGCAGTAATTGCTCGTGAAAATAGTTATATTTCATTTTTTTATTCTTTAAATAATTACAAAAAATTTTAGCTTATTTTCTAATTTGTTAAAATTTATTTAGAAAAGTTATAAAAAAATATATTTTTATTAATTTTTAGATTTTTGATTTCTTACTTTACACGTGAGTAAGAAATTTAGCTGTTGGACTTTGATTTGATTGGATATTGGGTTTCTTCGCCCATGCGTGTGTATGAGAGAGAGAGAGAGAGAGAGAGAGAGAGAGATTTTTTGTAATTTTTTATTAGTTGTATGTGTGGAGGAGCGACTGCCAACGAGTTTGACAACATTTGCGCTCACGCGACGCGGGGAAGTAAGCTGTGCTTGCTCAATTCATGTCCTTCGCTTGGACCATCCAATCAGACGTCGACACGTGAGCGAAATCCAACCCGTTGCTGCTAGGCCCGTGACGTGTCGGTCTGTCGTTGGTTTGCTTAAATTTGGCGGAAAAAAAATCAGTGTCTCCTCCTCCGGTACTCCAAAAAAAAAAACAAGTGGCAACAGCATCGTTTTCCCTCCGCTTAATTTTCTTACAATCAGATGCGAAGATGACGGCTCAAAAATTCAATTAAGTAGGTATGACGGGCGAATAAGAAATGCATTCAATTATATTTCTCTCTTCAGAAAATAATTCTACTTATGACATTTACAATGATACTTTAGGAACTTGCAAAATTATAGTAAATTACAAAAGTAAATGGCATAAAATGAATCACATAGTTTAGGGCTTTTTTGGTTTTACAAATATTGTAGAAATGAAAAATCAGTGGACTTTTTTGTAATTTTTTTTTTAAAATTAAAATAAAATAAAAATTAATTTTTAAAATTACGAACCCTTAGAGTTGTAGGTTGGAATATGGAGATTTATTGTCATGAAATCGAATTTTGTTTCCCGTATTCAATCTTTAGCCTCCAAATTTCGATAGCCCATTCTATGGTCAGCTACACATTAAAACCAGAAAAGTTGATGAATATTATACAAGTAGGAGAAAAACCCTCCTCAAGCACATTCACACATATAGCTCTAACAAGAACCTACTTAACTTAAGTGAAGTGGAATGCATTAGCCTTGATATCTTTTATGGACTTAAAACCAGAACTGTGTGAGGGTTCTAAATCATTAACCATATGGAGGCTATTCTTTAGAATATGGTCATATTCTTAAGAATTGATTGTGTTGTGAAAAACGAATTACTCAACGGAATATATATTTAGGATCAAACACACAATGCCTCACTTAATGATGAATATACGAAACAATCCACAAAAACAACAACAAATATGTGAAAGCAATAACAAACACAATACACAAGAAGTTACGTGGTTCGACAATGTCTACATTTATCTACGGGAGCAAACGACAAAGATTCACTATCTTCTCATCCAAAATACATGAACATTAATACATCAAGCCTCTACCAAATACATTACAAATAACATATAAATAAAGTTTTCGAAGATTTTCCCTCCAAATACCCCAACCATATTAACGTTCACTTATTCAAATTTGAAATCTCTGTTGGGTTCCCTGATCCAAACCGTCAACAGTTTCAAACAGAATGAAAATTCATTCAAAAACTACTCTAAACCATCGACGGTTTATCCTGCTGCCTTGATTTTTTTTATACTTTCCCTTTACACATGCTTTCCACTCAGTATGTGAGTCACATATCATAACATATTGTTTACGCAAAAATGAGTTGTCACTATAAAACAAATAAATAATGTAAAAAATTTACAATGATTCGTAATAAAGAATAGAGAAAAATACTCAGTTTTAAGTTTTACTATATAAAAATGTTTATTTTGTTTCCTATTACATATTTAACAGAACAACACAAGCCTTAACATAAATTATTATATCATAAATTTTTCATCATATTCTTATTATTAAAAAATATATTATTATTTTCCATAATCATAATGGGCCACTATAGAAATAAAAGAGTGACGGGCACATGGATCTATCTGTCCCTCTCTTCCACTCATCTTCTACTGTAAAAACCTATAATGTTGCAAGTTGTTACTAAGAACATTTTTCCTTGACATATAAGTTTACAGTCTTTTCGATAATTATTTTTATTTTTTTATTTTATTTTTATATAGTGAACAAACAAATTACAACAATGAGTTTATTTATGTTGTAATATTTTGTTTTCATTATCAATTTTTATTTTTTTTTCAAAAAAAAGGAATAAGTTTTGTGATTTATTGCCGTTCTGACACCATGAGGTGTGAATTAAACAACTCATTTTATACATAATTTTAATTAAAAGTAAAATTAAATAACTATGTGTTTTCAGTATAATTGAAATACAATATCCCTAAATTTTATTTTAAAAAAATGAAAAACTAATAAATTCAATTAATAGTAATTTTACTACTTTTAATTTTCATGTACAGTAAGTTTTTTCTTATAATATGAAAAGGTGAATTTTGAAAGGTAATAATTAACTAGAATAATCATAATAATCTTTATTTTTATTATTATAATAATAATTTTAATTTGCATTTTTAAATTTTTATTTTCTAAATAAAAAATAAATATTTATTCAATCTAATTATATTAATTTTATAAATATTATTTAATGAATTTTATTTAAAATTTTAAAATTTTTAATTTAGCACTAATATTTTAGAGGTTGTGAGATGGGTGAGTAGGTGAGATGATGGATGATGTTGCGCCCTAAACTTGGGAGCAAGATGCATGCAGGTCGTAAATGTTAAGCACGTGGTGTGTTTCCTCCAATCAGAAATTTTCTATTACCGTTTTTAGTAATTAAAAAATTTTTGGGGCAAAAAAAAAAAAAAGAAAGAAACAAAAAAGGCAGATGCGATGAGATCGTGTGGGCCCACCTTCTGTAAAGTCATTTCCAAATCACTAACGTCATCCATTGCCATTCAACGCTTCCACCCACTCCTTTTCCATTGGCCACTACCCCACTTTTTCAAAAATTATATATATAAAATTAATGATATTTGGAAGGTTCATCAACTTTAGTAGATGAACCATTTCCTAATTTTTACCATGAGACTTACTACAAATAACGTTTTTTTTTTTTTTTTTTTTTTTTAAAATAATTAAAATATAGGCAAGTCAGTGTAAAATATGATTATGAATTTATTAATTTAAATATTTTGATTAAGTTAGTGTTCATCTCGTATATAGAACTTGTTCACGAGAATCTTTTGATGCTAACAGTTGTTAAGTGATTAATTATGTGATTAAGGCGAGTAAGAGTTCTAAATCAGTTAGATGAATTAGGGTCAAAATTAAGAGATAAAGTCAAGTCAAAAGTCACAAGAAATACAATTGAAACTGCGAAAGTGTCTACACAAAGATGAAGACGAGGGTAAGGAAGGGTTTCGACCCCATCTCTGTACCCCCACATATACATAATTTGTGAAAAAGTTAACTTATTTATGATCTCTTTATGAATATATAATATTCTAACTAGCATTTGCTGTTGCATAAATCAATTTAAAAATAGGGTAACATGCTTGATAGGGCATGCGTTGTGGTATTATAAGTTTCTCTATTTTATCAACGACTCTACAAATTGATATGTTTCCACAAACAATTGAAATTCAATTTCTTGATCAATTGTCTCATGGTAGCCCGCTCCAGTTCTCTTATGAAAATTTCGTTATTGAATTAGTCATTTCTAGCAATTCACATGGCATCATCAATTGATACAAGTTTTGGAAAAGAATATACAACGCACTAGTTCGGTAGAAACAAAATGTTTTTCCTCGGGATTCTCTCAACAAATAGAAGTTGATTGTTTGTCAAATAATTTTATGATATCAATACTTTTTTCACTCCACTGGATGTAATTTGTCCTCACTATGAGGTATAGGTTCTCTCTTATCCATGCCCCTTTTTATCTCTATATAAGGTTAAAACTTAAGACTTTCAACATAAAAGTCCCAAATTATGACAATTATAAGACTCCATTTGGAACTTGAATAAAATTAGGGAAAGGAAAAGAAAATATTAAGAAATCCTTATTTTTATGTTGGTTATCAAGAAAAATGAGAAAGAAAATAAAGATACCAAATTAATAAACAAAAATTTGATTTTACACATCATTAATTTTTAGTTTTTCTTAATTTTTGGTCATATTAAAAAAATCTTTAATTTTTGATAGTATTTAATAGAGAAGGAAAATATAAAAGAAAATGAGTTTCCTCCAAATTTTCCTTTCCTTTTATTTTCTCACGTAAATCCTTGATCCAAACGGGCCTTAGTAGTCTTTGGTAAAAAAATAATTTCAATATTTTACGAGTACATAATATCTTTCTGATATAAGACTTTTTCTAAAAACTAAAATTGTAATTATTTTAATTGTTTTATTTTTTTCACTACATTTTTCTCACCCCCGGGCAATGTAATTAGTTAATTCCTTCTTGCATGTTGTAGAGTAACATGAAAATAACTTACAAGAAAGAGAATTCAAGTTATTAGAAGGATACACCATATCCATTATCAAGAAATATTTATTGAAACAACTTGACCAATAATCTCTGTACATTGCAAATTAGTTGTCTTTATGCAAGCTATGCTCACGAATTATGCTTCACTTCCAACAACTGAAATGATTAACACATATAATGTATTAGAGACCATGAAGGATATATGTAGGACTTACATGTACTCACAAGTTGAAGAGCATACAAGGAATTTGACTCAAGAATTACATGGAACAACACTAAGATACAAGCTAAATTGAGGTGTACCGCTTCTACCTCTATCACTGTTGACTTTTTGAGTCCGATCCCTATTTTGATTATGACAAACCACATCTCATGTGTGCATTTAGTTTTTGAACATATTTATAATACAGAATACACAAATGAGAGATGTGTTGAGTCAGGTGTAATCCCAAGAGGGGGGGAGGGTGAATTGGGTATTTAAAAAATTCTAAGACACTTAGTTACCTCTTACACCCTTCTTATAAATTTACTAATAAATTCTTGCTACTCAATTACTTAAGTGCAAGACTGTCCTATCTATGCATGCAATATACACAAATTAAATGCAATGTTGAAAATAAAGAGTGAAGGGAAGAAGGAAGAAAGAAGACAAACACAGTTTTACGAGGTTCAGCCGACTTGGCCTACGTCCTCGCCTTGAGCAACCACTCAAGGATTCACTAAAACCCTGCTCATTAAAGTGGGACGAAGCTTCCCGTACAATCCATTGCTTACAAGAGGCACAACTTCCTCCTACTCTGCTACTTACAAGAGATACAACTCTCTCCTCACACACCGGTTCACACACCGAACCGTGTATACAATAGAATCTGGAAAATACACTAAAAAACAATGCTTCTAACAAAAGCTGGTGAGTACAATTCAAATTCCTCATTAACATATGATATAACTTGAAGCTCATGAATGTATGAAAACGATAAAATCGTTTTATGTATGATATGCTTCAACACACGAATCCTTTTTTTAACCAAAACTTCCAAGTAAAGACAAATTCAAACTGTTTTGGAATAAACTAGGGTTTGGTTCACTTTGCGAAAATGCACACATATATATTTGAAGTGAACTGGTTAGCAAAAAACATTGTCTTGAATATAAACTCAATCAAATCACAAATTTTTATTTCATGTACTCAATCACAAACTGAGTATATTAATTTTCATAAAATATCCCTCAATTAAGATTATAGTTATATGTACCAAGGATATTTAATCAAACTCTTATATATCTAAAATATAAATCCTTTTAGAAAACAAACACTTGAATCACACCCTTTAATCAATCACACACCATAAATCAAACAATGATCTTGTTTAAAATAGTTATGTATATGTATAGATACTTTCAAGATCACCCTTTTTTGTCAAACTAGATTTTGCAATAATAAGCTATTTGAAAAATATATGTATATTTATATGCTCGTGAATCTAAATTTAATCTACCAAGTTAGATAAACTTTCTCAAGTAATGATCTCTTAAAAAATTAGTTTTTGTATGAATAGGCACACTCAAGATCAATACTTTTCAATACTTTTCAATAACAAGCAATGAGATGAGATGAAAAGTTCACAAGACTAATAACTTGAAAGATCAAACCTTAATACTAGATTGAAGTACAGTAGAGTAAACAAGTTCCCTTTGAAAATTTGATTTGATTTGCCCAAGCTTGAAGATTTGAGATTGATGTATAGGCAATCGAATAGCACTAAGAGTAGATTATCAACAATCTTGCAACAAGGTGTGTTCTTCTCTTTCTTGTGTGTCTCACTTCTTGTTCTAAGGTTTAGATATTCATAATATATAGTATATTACCCCTAGGATTGATCTCAGCCATTGGATCAATAAGAGAGCTCGCGAGTCCTTTTAATAAAAATATGATTTTTAGGCTTTCCCGTGAGTTCAGGCAACCAAACTCGATTTCAGGCTCCTGAAGTCGTGACTTCAGGCTCCTCAAGTGGCAACTTCAGGCGGCTGAGGTTCCAAGGTCAGGCAATCGAGGTACCTCTGCCAGGTTTTGTCTTTCCCATTTAATTCTTCAAGCTACCGAACTTAATCTTCAGGCGCCTGAGGATAACTTCAGGCTACTGAAGTCCCCTTTTTTATATCCTTTTTCTAATTAAAAAAAATGCTCTGCTCTTTTTCTTGGGCCTTTTATAAAACATATATTTCATGATTTTCCAAACATTTTTAGGTCCATGAAGGTTCCCTAATGATGTACATGAAATGCATGAATCCTAACAATCATTCTAAGTTATGAGCCTCAAATTAAATCATACGAAAATGTAAGTACATGAGATCTAAATACCCATTCCCAAGACATTCTTGAACTTTGCCACTTGCATCTTGATTCTTGTACTCTTTGATTTCCATGATGCTTTCCAAGATTTGTAGGCTTTACTTTATGGCTTCCATGACTCTTTATCTTTCCATGTATGCTTAATGTAAGTCCTGTTCACAAACTTAATGTACAGATAAAATACCAAGTGATTTGTCATTATCAAAAATCGGATTGGACTAATAGAGTCAACAAGATGTAATATGGAAGTCTTGAATGCACACCAATGATCATATTTCAAGGCGTATTCCATGGACAATTAGAGGAGCAGGAGACTTGAAGACTTATATTTATTATTTTCTAAGTTATAATAATTATTTAGGTTTAATGTATGCATGCATATCATATTTCGAACCTTGCTACTAAGAAAGATGTTCACTTCTTAAAATATCTCATATATGTAGGCGGGAATAGGGGAAGGGGTCAAATTTAATTTGAAGTTTAATGACCATAGGAATCCCAACCTTCATGAAAACATTTTTCCAAAACAAGTTCTTTCAAAAAACCCCTTCATGTTTCTTACATGACATTGATGAGAACTTTTCTTGATCAATCACTCATTTTCTTAAAAAGTGTCATACATGAAAGTTGTGGTATTTTCTCTTAGATTTTTGTTAATACCAAGAACGTTCAATTTAGAGTTGTATCGAAAAAGTTATGTTCAAAAATTTGAAGGGTGTCTGCGCAAAAACAAGGGACTAGTCGACTAGTGCAGTGGATGGGCCGACCAACTCAGGCAGTATCCAAATTTTTTCTCAGCCAAGGTCACTAGTCGACCAGTACAGGGCTCTAGTCGACCAGGGTGGTCGCTGGTCGACTAGTACAAGGCATTGGTCGTCCTGTCTTGTCGGGAACAGGCTCCAACGGTTAGAAAATGGCTAGAAGTCAAAATAAAATATTATTTTCTCATCCCAATGGCCATATAATAGTTAGTTTGAGTTTTTTCCTATAAATACAAGCTTAAAAATCTTGTATGAGGTTAGAAAAACACATTGGGAGCATTCTTTCTTATTCTTCATTCCCAAACATTTTTTTTACTCCATTTTGAGCATCAAGTAATATTTCTCCTTCTCTTTCTTTTTGAAAATATTTTTGGATAAAATATCTTAGGGTTATACTTGTAAGGCTTGAGCATATGTTCATATCCATATATTTTTCTTAAAAAGCCTTGTTGCTATTTTTCTTAAAAGGTCAATCTTGAAGAAATCTTTTATATATTTCTCCTACTCTTCTTATTGAAAATCTCCTTGGAGAAAATATTTTTTGAGTTATCTTTGAGAGCCTAGAGCAACATATTCACTTATATACTCTTTCTAAAGAGGCTTCTCATATTTGAAATTGTAAAGGTCAATCACTTTGAGAAAAATCATTTTCCATGCTCTCACTTATTTATTTGAAAAAATAAAATAAAATTTTGAGAGTGTTACACATACTCTACTGAGCTTCATTTGAAAATCATTTGAGAGTGCATATATATTATATTTTCATTTGTACATCTTTACTTATTAAGAAGCACCTTTTTGTATGCAAAATTCCATAACATTTATATTTACGGTTTAGGTTGTGAACCGAGCCAGACGTGGGGGTATCGTTTGGATAGGCAACTGTGCCTAGGAGTAGTAGATGTAAAGGGAAGTTTTTCCTTGGGAAGAAGCGGATTGTAAGAGGTGGCTACGCCTTGTGTAAGCAGCAGATTGTAAAGAGGTAGTTACGCCTCGAGTAAGCAGCAGATTGTAAAGAGGTAGTTATGTCTCGTGTAATTAGCGGATTGTAATGGGAAGTTTCACCCGATTTTAGGGAGCGAATAGTGGAATCCTTGGGTAGTTTTCCCAAGGTGAGGACGTAGGCAAGTTTGTCAAACCTCGTTAAAACTTTGGTGTTTGTGCTTTCTCTTCTCTACTCTCTTTACATTTTCGTACTTATATTTATATTTGATTGTTGTGCATGTTTTAAATATATATTATTATATTTGTGGTATTTGAGATTGTGTAGAAAGACCATAGGTTGCGTTATACTGATTGTAGATAGGACATACGTGACCTAGAATTTTTTAAATTCCCAATTCACCCCCCTCTTAGGAATACACCATAATACTTAACCACCATGTTAATAACAAACCCAATTAAATAAAAAAAAAAATCAACTATTCAATTACTAAGATGATCTTTAATAAAACCACTATCTTCATCCAAGACATCATTAAAAGTATTCTATTTAACTAACCTAAATTATATAAGAAAACAAATTTGTATGGTAAAAACTAAAAACGCAATAAAATAGTCTTCCATTAGTCTCTTTTGTTAGGCTTAGTAGTTACAGAGTTATACTTAATGTGTATTGATGATATTAACTTATTTGCAATTCCAAGTGTATCTTATCTCTGCAGATCATGTTAAGTACAGGCACAAGTGACAAATACATGAAAGTACAGGATCAAAAGCAAAGATTGAACCGAGTAGACGCTCGAGTAGGAAAAATCAAAATGGACACTCACTTAGAAGAAATCAAGCACATCCAAGGAAGCTAATGCACAGTTATAGTATAATAGGGAGTATTTGAGGTAAGAACTATTGTAACTCTTGCAGCATTGTTTCACGCATGATCATTGAGTAAAGGTTGAGAAAATTGCATGTGCATACTAGTTCATAAGAGTACATAGGATATCACTAAGTCATAAGTTTAATACTCATGGTTTTCAAAGTCAAAACAAAGAATTTTATAAAAATATCCTTTACTCAAATATATTTTTATGTGGGACAAGTTTTCAATCATATTAGTGTTACAATTTTTTAAAAACGTGGTCCTGATTGGGTTTAAAATCTCATTTATGCACCTCTCAGGTTTTCTGAACACCCTTTAGTATTTGGAGCATAACTTTTATTAGAAAACTCCAAAACAGTGATCTTGGTATCTACAGAAAGTTAAGAAAAAATCCCAAAATTTTTATGTTGAAGACTTTCATTGATTTGGGTAATTAGTCGACGGTTTCAAGCAGAATGTGGCCCAGATGAAATAGTCAACTGATTAGGGTAATCAATCGACTAATTGGGGTAAACAGTCGAGTAATTAGGTTAAACAGTTGACGGTTTGTGTTAGGATTCAAGCCCCAACGGTTATAAACGGCTAGTTTTCAAAGTAAACAATTATTTTATAAGCCTAATAGTCATAAAATGGTTAGTAAATCATTTTGCCTATAAATACAAGCCGAAAGGCTTGTTTAAATATTGATTTAGTAGTTCATATATCATTCCCAAGCACACCACATTTTAGTTCATATTTGAAGTGCTCAACTTCTCTCTTGCTCCTTAACTTTTTTGTGAATCATTACTTCGAGAAAGGTGTGTGAGGTTTTGGTTGTATTAATTATCAGCTCATTCAAGGAGAATTTGTTTTGTATTCCATCTTCAAGTTGTAAAAGGTTCTTGGTGAACCAGATCATAAAGGGTTCTAAGTGAACCGTGGTTGAAGGTTCTTGGTGAACCGAAGTGCAAGGATTCTTGGTGAACCTTGCTGCTCTTGGTGAGTGAAAGGGATTTATTCCCGAATGTAAAGGCTTCTCCACTGGTGAAGGAGTTTATAGTGGATTGTGGAATCTTTGAGTGTGTCTCAAGGTGTGGACGTAGGTAAGAGGTAGAACCACATTAAACATCGGTGTTAAGTTTCTCTTCCCTATACTCTTTAATTTATGTCTTGTGCATGATTTACATTTTATTTATTGTTATATATGCTTGTATCATGCCAAGAATTATATTTTGTAGATAAAAACTTAAATATGCAAAAGAGTCCATTCACCCCCCTTCTAGACTCTACTCTTGGGCCAACAAGTGGTATCAATGCAAGACACTTGCATTATCGGAGTAATTTCCAGAGCGTAAAGATCAAATGGCGTATATAGTGGACACCTCTTCCCAAGGACGATCCGTGACCAGACCATTGATGTTCAACGACTCCAACTATCCGGCATGGAAGAATTGAATGACGATTTTCATTCAGTCACATGATCTTGAGATGTGGCAAGTCGTTACAAAGGGAGACTGCATCTTCAAAAATGAAGAAGGGGAACCGAAAGAAATAGAAGAGATGTCAAGCACGAAAAAAAGGTTAGTATAACTTAATTTTAAAACTAAGAATTTTCTTTATCGTGCTTTGAGTGACGATGAATACAATCGTATTTGCGGATATGAAACCACAAAAGAAATATAGGATAAGCTTAAAGTCACATATGAAGGTACATCCCGAGTTAAGAAGTCCAAAATATACATGCTAGTTAATGAGTATGAAATGTTTAAAATTGATGAGGGAGAATCAGTCACATCCATGTTCACTAGGTTCACACACATAAAAAATGGATTAAAAACACTTGGTAGAACTTATTCTATGGAGGATAATGTACAAAAAGTTCTCCGATCTTTACCTGAGTAATGGCATGCTATATCAACTGCTATTAAGGAAGCAAATGATCTAACCAAAGTCACACTTGATGAATTAATTGGGTCACTCGTGACCTATAAAATTAAGAAAAACATGACTTCGGATCCTGAGAGGCCTAGAAAGGATATAGGTATTGCATTAAAATCATCTAGTTCAAAATAAAAAGAAATGATAGAAGATGGTGAGGATAGTGAGGATGATATAGAATCACTCACAAGAAATTTTGGGAAATTCCTAGTAAAAAGACGACAATTTAGTAAGCAAACTAAAGTAGAGAAAACAAGCAAAAATGATAGCATTAGGTGCTACAATTGCAAGAAGGTTGAGCATAGTATAACAAATTGTCCCTTGATCAAACACAAAGCGAAATTTTGAAAAGAATATTATTGTCATGAATGCTACTATTTGGGATGAAATCAGTGGACCTTCCACCGATGATGAAGTGGAGGAAGAAGCACACTTGTGCTTCATGGCTAACAAAGAAGAGGAGGTAAGTTACAATGATGATGAGCTTACCTATGATGAACTAGAGATCACATGCACTAAATTGTATGAAAAATTAGTTGTAATTAAAAGAAGGAACAAAAATTTGGAAGATAAATTGTCAAAATGCAAACAAAAGGAATCTTATCTTTGTTCCATCTTGAAAGAAGAAAATAGTTCTTGAAGAGGCAAAATGAGGAGTCTATTGCAAATATTGAAGATTTAAATGGCTAACAAACAAGAGGAGGTAAGTTTCGATGATGATGAACTTACCTATGATGAATTAGAGATCACATGCACTAAATCGTATGAAAAATTAGTTGTAATCAAAAGAAGGAACAAAAATTTGGAAGATAAATTGTCAAAATGCAAACAAAAGGAACCTTGTCTTTGTTCCATCTTGAAAGAAGAAAATAGTTCCTTGAAGAGGCAAAATGAGGAGTCTATTGCAAATACTGAAGATTTAAAAATTCAAATTAAAAATACCTTAAAAAAAATATCCTCTTGAAAAAGAAAAATGAAGATTATGGGAAAATGATTTGTAAAATCACAAATGGGAAAGAAAACTTTAATAAGCTCTTAGGAACCCAAAGAAATAGATTTTACAAAAGGAACGTAATTTATGGTTCCTCCTTTAAATCCCATAATAATGCTTCATCAAGTAAAAATAGGGTTAATCAGAAACAACCTTCACATGTAAACAAAACTTGCTTGTATTGTGAAAGGAAAGGTCACATTCGTTATTCTTACCCTTTTAGAGGTGCAAGAGGCAAAGAAAGAAAGCTAGAATGAGTAGTTAAAAAGATCAACCTCTTGTGAGCCAATGAAGAATGACTACCGAAATGAACTACCTAAAGTTTAGACTATTGCCTCCTTAGAACCTAGGATTTGATAGGAATTTGTTAGCTTTGGTGTATTCCCAAGAAGGGGGGGGGGGTGAATTGGAATTTTAAAACTTATTCGTAAGTTAAAACATATGTTAGCATAATATCACAATCTAGGGTCTTTCTATGCAGTCCCAAATGTGCAGATAAATATAATATGTGAAAATTTAAATCATGCGTATGATTCACACTATAACATACACGTGCGGTAAATATAAAGTACGAAAATATAAACAGACACATGAAATGTTATCGGGGTTTGGCTAACTGTGCCTATGTCCCCGCCTCTAGCTCACAAACGATCAACAAGTGAGTGTACAATATGATTATGAATTTATGAATTTAAATCTTTTGATTAAGTTAGTGTTCATCTCGTATATAAAACTTGTTCACGAGAATCTTTTGATGCTAACAATTGTTAAGTGATTAATTATGTGATTGAGGCGAGTAAGAGTTCTAAATCAGTTAGATGGATTAGGTTGAAAATTAAAAGATAAAGTCAAGTAAAAAGGTACAAGAAATATTATTGAAACTAAGAAAGTGTCTACACAAGGATAAAGACAAGGGTAAGTGAAGGGTTTCGACCCCGCCTCAGTACCCCCACATATACATAATTTGTGAAAAGGTTAAATTATTTATGATCTCTTTATGAATATATAATATTTTGACTAGCATTTGCTATTGCATAAACGAATTTAAAAATAGGGTAACATGCTTGATAGGGCATGAGTTCTGGTATTATAAGTTTCTCTCTTTTATCAATGACTCTACCAATTGATATGTTTCCACAAACAATTGAAATTCAATTTCTTGATCTTTTGTCTCATGGTAGCCCGCTCCAGTCCCCTTATGAAACTTTCGTTATTGAATTAGTCATTTATAGCAATTCACATGACATCATCAAATGATACAAGTCTTGGATAAGAATATACAACGCACTAGTTCGGTAGAAACAAAATGTTTTTCCTCAGGATTCCCTCAATGAATAGAAGTTGATTGTTTGTCAAATAATTTTATGATATCAATACTTTTTTCACTCCACTGGATGTAATTTGTTCTTACTATGAGGTATAGTTTGTCTCTTATCTATGCCCCTTTTTATCTCTGTATAAGGCTAAAACTTGAGACTTTCAACATAAAAGTCCCAAATTATGACAATTATAAGACTCCATTTGGAACTTGAATAAAATTAGGGAAAGGAAAAGAAAATATTAAGAAATCTTCATTTTTATGTTGGTTATCAAGAAAAATGAGAAAGAAAATCAAGATACCAAATTAATAAACAAAAATTTGATTTTACACATCATTAATTTTTAGTTTTTCTTAATTTTTGGTCATATTAAAAAAAATCTTTAATTTTTGATAGTATTTAATAGAGAAGGAAAATATAAAAGAAAATGAGTTTCCTCCAAATTTTCCTTTCCTTCTATTTTCTCACGTAAATCCTTGATCCAAACGGGCCTTAGTAGTCTTTGGTAAAAAAATAATTTCAATATTTTACGAGTACATAATATCTTTCTGATATAAGACTTTTTCTAAAAACTAAAATTGTAATTAGTTTAATTGTTTTATTTTTTCACTACATTTTTCTCACCCTCGGGCAATGTAATTAGTTCATTCCTTCTTGCATGTTGTAGAGTAACATGAAAATAACTTACAAGAAAGAGAATTCAAGTTATTTGGAGGATACACCATATCCAATATCAAGAAATATTTGTTCAAACAACTTGACCAATAATCTCTGTATAGTGCACATTAGTTATCTTTATGCAAGCTATGCTCACCAATTATGCTTCACTTCCAACAACTAAAAATTGACACATATAATATATTAGAGACCATAAAGGATATACGTAGGACTTACATGTAGTCACAAGTTGAAGAGCATACAAGGAATTTGACTCAAAAATTACATGGAACAACACCAAGATCCAAGCTAAATTGAGGTGTACCAAATCGCTTCTACCTCCACCACTATTGACTTTTTGAGTCTGATCCCTATTTTGATTATGACAAACCACATCTCATGTGTGGGTTTAGTCTTTGAATAGATTTATACTATAGAAGACACAAATGAGAGATGTAATATGAAAGTCTTGAATGCACATCAACGATCATATTTCAAGGCGTACTCCATGGACAATTAGAGGAGCAGAAGACTTGAAGACTTATATTTATTATTTTCTAAGTTGTAATAATTATTTAGGTTTAATGTATGCATGCATATCATATTCCGAACCCTGCTACTAAGAAAGATGTTCACTTCTTAAAATATCTCATATATGTATGCGGGAATAGGGGAAGGGGTCAGATTTAATTTGAAGTTTAATGAGCATAGATTGACCAAAGGAACCCCAACATTCATGAAAACATTTTTCCAAAACAAGTTCTTTCAAAAAACCCCTTCATATTTCTTCCATCACATTGATGAGCACTTTTCTCAATTAATCACTCCTTATCTTAAAAAAGTGTCCAACATAAAAGTTGTGGGATTTTCTCTTAACTTTCTGTTAATACCAAGAAGGTTCAATTTGGAGTTGTATCGAAAAAGTTATGTTCGCAAAACTGAAGGGTGTCTGCACTAAAACAAGGGATTAGTCGACTAGTGCATCGGATGGGTCGACCAACTTAGGTAGTAGCCAAATTTTTTCTCAGCCTAGGTCACTAGTCGACCAGTACAGGGCCTTGGTTGACCAAGGTGGTGGCTGGTCGACCAGTACAGGGCATTGGTCGACCAGTCTTGTCGGGAACAGGCTCTAACGGTTAGAAAACGGCCAGAAGTCAAAATAAAATATTATTTTCTCATTCCAATGGCCATATAACGGTTAGTTTGAGTTTTTTCCTATAAATAAAAGCTTAAAAAATTTGTATAAGGTTATAAAAACACATTGGGAGCATTCTTTCTTATTCTTCATTCCCAAACATTTTTTTTACTCCATTTTAAGCATCAAGTAATATTTCTCCTTCTCTTTCTTTTTGAAAATCTTTTTGAAGAAAATATCTTGGGGTTATACTTGTAAGGCTTGAGCATATGTTCATATCCATATATTTTTCTTAAAAAGCCTTTTTGCTATTTTTCTTAAAAGGTCAATCTTGAAGAAATCTTTTATATATTTCTCCTACTCTTCTTATTGAAAATCTCCTTAGAGAAAATATTTTTTGAGTTATCTTTGAGAGCCTTGAGCAACATATTCACTTATATGCTCTTGCTTGAGAGGCTTCTCATATTTGAAATATTAAAGGTCAATCACTTTGAGAAAAATCATTTTCCATGCTCTCATTCATTTATTTGAAAAAAAAAAAATTTTATTTTGAGAGTGTTATACATGCTCTACTGAGCTTCATTTGAAAATCATTTGAGAGTGCATATATATATATATATATATATATATATTAATATTATATTTTCATTTGTACATCTTTGCCTATTAAGAAGCACCTTTTTGTATGCAAAATTCCATAACATTTATATTTACGGTTCAGGCTGTGAACTGGGCCAGACGTGGGGGTATTGTCTGGATAGGCATGTAACGACCTGCTTATCTTATCATATACTCAAACATAATTAGTAAAATAGTCAACCCAAACCCATGAGTAATGGGGACACCTGTCAATCACAGCAGAACCTAGGCAGCAGTAAATGTAAATCACAATCTCATAACCACAAGGTACATAGTACCAAAGTCAAATATAATCCAAAACACGGTGTTTATATACAATCTTCCAAAAATACAAAAAATGTCTCTAGGATCTCATATCAAAATCTCCTAATCCTAGTTCAAACTTACCCTCCTAGTGGGGTAGCAAAACTGACTCAATGGCGACCTCGATCCTTCAATCTTTTTGGGTTTCCTAAAAATTATTTAATGTTGGGGGGTGAGACACTTCTCAGTAAGGGAAAATAAACTAATTACAACTGTGTGACAATATGAATATTTAGTACTATAATACATATATAGTACATTTCATATGTTGGAAAACTTTCATGATAACATATCTGAATAATCATAACTTAATTTCTAATAGTTTATACTTGTTAGACCAAGTAGTTAAGGGTCTTTCATTCCTACTATGTTTTGATGACAACAACCCATTAGCAATTCTTCAAGCATACTAACCTTTCTCTTTAAGTCATGTTCAGCTATACAGAATGCACCAGAATCAACAAGTCTCAAATCAATCAAAGAAACTTGTGCCATGACCAAAAGCACAACCTCTCAAAGCATTCATGGACGCTACACAAAGTGATCTAAAGGATGAGTGAGAAAATGAGAGAGAGACTATCTTGTAAATCCCTTGTACATAGAGCAAATCAAAATTAAGAGCAAGAAACCAGCATATCACACACACACAACAAAAAACAAGTAAAGTTATTAAAAGTGTGTAAAGAAACCCCCAAACGGACAAGGACCTTCTTTGAACTTAAAAGAAATTCTCTAAAGAAGAAGGGACTCGTTGACGAACACACGGCTTCGTCGACGAGTGTAATACAGACCTTCGTCGATGAACACAGGAATCTCATCGACGAAAAGAAACAAAGAGGTACTTGAATTCAGAACTAGGAATCATCGATGAACATTGGGCATTGTTGACGAGTGTTATGAAGAACTCGTCGACAAACACAGGGTTCTCATCGACAAAAGGAAACTGAGAGGCACCTGAATTCAGAACTAGTAACTCATCGACAAACACAAGGCTTCATTGACGAATTTACTGAAGAGCTCGTCGACGAATTTCAGATTTCGTCGATGAACGTCGAGAAGCAGCATTCATTAAATGTTGCAGAACGGCTAGTTTGACCCTTGTCTTACATTAATAAATGCCCAATGGCTTTCCAGCATTCCTCTCGCCCAGTTGGTGTTTAAATAGGAGTTATTGCATTTACTTCTCACCAAGAAAGTTAATATTGTATCTAGATCATTTATTGGTGCTTTCATTTCTAGGGTTTGCTCATACACTCATTTGCCCTCTTCTTGCTGCTCTTAGTTTTGTTTCTACTCTATTGATAAGAGGAAATTGAGTGAGGATTTTTTTCTAATACTCAGCTCAAAGGGAGCATTAAAATTCGTATTTATTTCTCATCTACTTCTTGTAAAGAAAGGCTCTTTGTGAGCCATTGTAGGGTGTCTCTAAGTGAGCACCTTGTTGAAGCTCTTTGTGAGCAACCATGTATTGGCTTCTCCGCCCGAAGGAGGATCATAGTAGATTTTGGGAATCCTTGAGTTGGTCTCAAAGCGTGGACGTAGGTGGGGTGCCAAACCACGTAAATATCTTTGTGTTAAGTTTCTCTTCTCTCTTATTTATTTTATACTCTTATCGTGATTTCTTGCGTCTTTACACTGTGATTTTATGCACTTGTTCTTAGTAAGATTGCTGTGTTTGTAGAAAGTTTGCACATCCGTGAAAAACGTCTATTCACCCCCCCTCTTGACGCTCAATCAGGCCAACAAGTGGTATCAGAGCGCCAGTCGCTGAAATTCAGAGTAATTATCAACATGGAGGATATGTTTGCCCAAGGTCAATCCGTGGACCGTCCCCCCAAATTTTGTGGAACTAACTACCCAGCTTGGAAAGATCGGATGTCGATCTTCATCTAGGCTTATGACTACTGTATGTGGAATGTCATCACTGAAGGAGACTACACCTTCAAAAATGAAGACGACAATGACATACCCATTGGAAAACTTCCCGAGGCAGATGCAGGGCTAGTATAGCTCAACTTTAAAACCAAGAACTTCCTATATTACGCCGTAAGCGATGAAGAGTACAACCGAATATGCGGATGCAATACAGCCAAGGAAATGTGGGAAAAGCTTCAGGTAACATACGAAGGTACTACCCAAGCAAAAAGTTCAAAAATCTATATGTTAGTAAAAGAATATGAAATGTTCAAAATGGAAGAAGGTGAGACAATTACAGCTATGTTCACTCGGTTCACACACATCACTAATGGACTAAAAGCTCTCGGTAGAGAGTACTTTATGGAAGATAATGTGCAGAAAGTCCTTCGTTCACTACCGACATCTTGGTACGCTAAGTCCATAGCAATTGAAGAAGCAAAGGACCTCTCAAAGGTCACACTTGGCGAACTAATTGGGTCTCTCATGACCTATGAGATCAAGAAGAAAAATGCTGCAGAAGCTGAAGTACCCAAGAAGGCTACCGGAATAGCCCTAAAAGCCGGGAAGCAAAAGGAACTCATAGAAGAGGAGGAGAATGATGATGATGATGAAGTCGCCCTCCTTACGAGAAGATTCAAAAATTTTCCGATGAACAAACGAAATGGCAAACAAAAGGAGAAAGGAGAATCGAGTAATAGATGCTACAACTGCAAAAAGATTGGGCACCGCATGGCCGATTGTCCTCTCTTCAAAAACAAAGGCAACAATCAACAGAGAGAAAAGAAGAAGTTCAAGGTAATGAATGCAACCGAATGGGATGAATTGGATGGAACCTCCACCGACAAAGAAGTCGAGGAAGAAGCTGCTCATTTCTGCCTTATGGCGGACAAACAAAGTGAGGTAAGTTCCGATGATGAATATCTCCCTTCTTATGAAGAATTAGAAGAAAATTGTAGAAAACTCTATGTTGAACTAAGAGCATCTAAAAAGAAACTTTTAGAAGAAAATTATTCAAAATGCAAACAAAAACAAATTTTCTTGTGTGACACCTTGAAAGCTGAAAAAGAAAAGCTTTCTAAGGAATACACAAACTATAAAGAGTCCTCTCAAAAGGAAATTGGAAGCTTGAAAACTCAATTGATCGAATTTGTTCAAGAAAACTCTTCATTGAAAAAGAAGGTGGAAGATCAAAGCAATACTATATATAAATTTACAAATGGTAAGCAAAATTTCGATAAGTTACTTGGAGCCCAAAGGTTTGGAATTTTCAAAGAAGGATTAGGATACGGCCTATCGTCTTCAGAATCGATAGGATTTGCTAATCTTTATGCTAAAAGGAGCTCCGCATCAAAGAAAAGCCATGCACCTAAACTAAACCCCTCACATGCTAATAAAGTCAGCCTATACTGTGAGAGAAAAGGTCATGTACAATTTACTTGCCCCTTCAGGGGAAATAGAGGAAAAAATATGAACTACAAATGGGTGATTAAGAACACTAACCCAATAGGACCCAAGAAAATGTGGGTACCAAAACAAGTCACTTAATGTTGTGTGCAGGTATGTTTAAAGACTGACTCCATAAGAAACAAATGGTTTCTCGATAGTGGATGTTCAAGACACATGATGGGAGACGTGAGCAAATTCCTCTCCCTCACCTACAAGAAGGAAGGGCTAGTCATGGTTGGAGACAATGCCAAGGGAAGAATCATCGGTAAAGGTAAAATAGGTAATTCATCCTTGGCTATTGAAAATGTTGCTCTTGTAGATACTCTCAAACATAACTTGTTAAGCGTTAGTCAACTATGTGATAAAGGATTAAACATCACTTTTCAATCCACAAAATGCTTAGTAAATGATTTAAATGGAAATACCATCCTTGTAGGAAAACGTGAATCCAACATATACACAATTGAGTTTGATGATATCAAAAATTGTAACATTAAGTGTTTAGCTGTTACAAATGAAAATTGTTGGTTATGGCATAAGAGACTAGGTCATGCAAGCATGGATCTACTTCATAAACTTTCATCCAAAGAACTAGTAAACGGTCTACCAAAAGACAATTATGTGAAAGACAAAATATGTGATGCATGTCAATATGGAAAACAAGTTAAGACCTCTTTCAAAACTAAGAAAGTAATTTCTACCTCAAGACCCTTAGAGTTAATCCATCTTGATTTATTTGGACCCAATAACATAGCTAGCATTAGTGGAAAGCTGTATGCATTTGTTATAGTTGATGACTTCTCTAAATTTTCATGATTAATTTTTCTTAGTAACAAAAATGGCACTTGTAATGCATTTATTCATTTCTGTGGAAAAATCCAAAATGAAAAGGGAATGTCAATTATACACATTAGGAGTGATAGAGGGAGATAATTTAGAAATAAAGAACTTGAAGACTTTTGCAACGAAAATGGCTATTCACACAACTTCTCCGCACCAAAAACTCCACAACAAGACGGAGTAGTTGAAAGAAAAAATCGAACACTCCAAGAAATGGCTAGAACAATGCTCAACGAACATAACTTGCCAAAATACTTCTGGGCAGAGGCCGTTAGCACAACATGCTATGTTAGTAACCGAGTCATCATTAGATCCAAGTTAGGAAAAACCACATATGAAATATGGAAGGGTAGAAAACCTAACATCTCACATTTTAAGGTTTTTGGATGTAAATGTTTTATATTAAACGATAGGGATCATTTAGCTAAGTTTGATTCAAAGTCCGATGAGGGAATTTTCATAGGATATGCCATGAATAGCAAAGCATATAGGGTTTTCAACAAAATAATTCAAACTATTCAAGAATCAACCCATGTTGTATTTGATGAAACAAATCCTCACGCATCCAAAACACCTGTTAAGATAGATGAAGAGAACCAAGTCACTACCATTAGAATTGAAAGAGAATTAGAACAACTCAAGTTAAATAATGATCAAGACACAAATTGTCAAGATACAAATATTGATAATTTAGGATCTTCTCCTCAAGAGTCTAACCAACCAGCAGAAAGAGAGAATCATGAACTACCTAAAGCTTGGAAGTTTGTAAAAAATCATCCAACTGATCTTATCATAGGTAGTCCATCTCAAGGAGTCAGCACCAGATCGCACCTAAGAAGTGGATGTAATCATATTGCTTTCATATCTCATCTAGAACCTAAAAACTTTGAAGAAGCTGAAAATGATGAAAATTGGATAAATACCATGCAAGAAGAACTAGATCAATTTGAAAGAAACAAAGTATGACACTTAGTTCCTAAACCCAAAAATACTACAATAATTGGCACTAAATGGGTGTTTAGGAATAAGAATGATGAAGATGGGAACATTGTTAGAAACAAAACTAGATTAGTAGCGGATATAACCAACAAGAGGGTATATGCCCCGATAGCTAGACTAGAAGCCATTAGGATGCTCCTTGCCTTTGCTTGCTACAAAAGCTTTAAATTATTTCAAATGGATGTTAAAGGCACCTTTTTAAATGGATACATAAATGAAGAAGTTTTTGTCAAGCAACCTCCTGGATTTGAGAGCCACACTCATCCCGATTACGTATACAAACTCTCAAAAGCCCTTTACAGACTTAAGCAAGCACCAAGAGCATGGTATGAGCGCTTAAGCAAATTTTTTCTAGAAAATGGGTTCACAAGAGGAAAATTCAATACTACTCTTTTCTTAAAACATAAGGAAAATGATATGCTTGTTATACAAATTTATGTGGATGATTTCATTTTCGGTGCCACAAATGAAACTTTGTGTCAAGATTTTACTCAAACTATGCAGGAAACATTTGAGATGAGTATGATGGGTTAGGGACATGAAACATGAAATCTTCCTAGGATTACAAATTAACAAAATGAAACATGAAATCTTCATAAATCAGGCCAAATATGTTAGGGACATGTTAAAGAAATTCAACCTTGAAATGGGTAAATCTAAAGTAACTCCTATGAGCATCACAACAAAGCTTGACACTGATGAAAAAGGGAAAAACATTGACCAAAAACTCTACCGTGGCATGATAGGTAGTTTATTGTATCTCACTTCCAGTAGGCTTGATATAATGTTCAGTGTTTGTCTATGTGCTAGATTTCAAGCTTGTCCCAAAGAATCTCATCTTTATGCGGTCAAACGAATCTTTAGATACTTAGCAGACACTCATCACTTAGGACTACTTCTATCCTAAAAATGCTCCCTTTGACCTCACATGCTACTCTGATTCTGACTACGGTGGTTGTAAAATCGATAGAAAAAGCATTAGTGGAACATGTCATTTCCTTGGATACTCTCTTGTGTTCTGGTTTTGCAAAAAACAAACCTCTGTAGCTCTCTCCACCACCGAGGCTGAGTATATCGTAGCCGATAGCTGCTGTGCTCAAGCACTATACATGAAACAACAACTTGAGGACTTCCGAAACTTAGTTAAAGGTACTCCAATTCATTGTGACAATACTAGTACCATCAACATCTCAAAGAATCCATGCCTCCATTCTAGAACTAAGCATATTGAAATTAGGCACCACTTCATTCGAGTCCATGTCCAAAAAGGAGACGTTGAGTTGGTTTATGTTCCTATCGAAAACCAACTCGCCAACATTCTAACTAAGCCTCTCAATGAAGAAAGATTCCACAAAATTCGACATGCCCTAGGGATGTGTACTCCTTCAGACATACTATAGGATCCTTATGTCAGCTCTTACCCCCTGATCTTGCTCACCATACTCTTAAACTTAGTTTCTCCCCTTCTTCATGCTCTTGTCGACGAACACAGGGTATTCGTTGCCGAGAAGTCTAAAGAATTCGTCAACGAACATAGGGGTCTCGTCGTCGAATTTGCCTTAAATTCGTCGATGAACACAGGGCTATTGTCCTCGAATTTGCCTTAATTTTGTCGATGAACACAGGGCCTCGTCGATGAAAACTATCGGGATACTTATTTTTCCAGTTCAAACGGACAAACCCTAGCCATCCCCTTCTTTCCCTCTCCTTCCTCTCAGCCCTCTGTCCCTCCTCCAACCCACCCTGCGCCACCTCTCTTTCTCTCTACCTCTTCCCACCTCTCGTTTTCTCTCGCCACCACGCACGACACTTTCCGTCACATCCTCGACTCTCCCATTTCCTCAGCTCCTCCGTCTCCTTGGCCATACCAGCTCTCTCCATCCCTTCATCCCTCAATGACTCCCCGTCCAAAATGCCGCAACCTTCAAACCGAAGCCGGTGAAGGTTCTTCTCATCGCCCTACCTCCAATCCTCCTACGCCTGCCCCAGCCAATCCCGACCCCCTTTTCATCTCTCCCGACGCTGCCTACCACTATCAAAATGACATTCTCAAGTGGCACATAGTCTACGGAAAAATAGTGCCCTCCGATTTCTTCCAGCTCAATTTCCCCACTCCAAGATTAAAGCCCTCGGGTGGGATGCCCTCTTTGATCTTGATGAGCTCGTCTATGAAGACCTAGTTCATGAGTTCTACGCAAATTTCGTTCCCTCACATCGCGGCATTGCCGCTTACTCCACTGTTTGCGGAACCATTATTCGGCTATCCGAGGATACATTCTCCATCGTGCTCGGTTGTACCCCTTATCCCCTTCGCGGCCTCCCCAAGTCATCTTGGCCAACATGATTCGACTGGTTTGACTCGCACACCTTCTTCAAGCTAATTACTGGTAATCCTCGCATTCCCAAAATGGCTCGCCCGAAATCCAAGGACCTCATTGTAGAATTTCGGGTCCTCCACCATATGATCACATACAATTTGTGCCCTCGCACTGGTGGCAGGGATTGGGTCACCCTCGGCGACATCTTTAGCATGTATTGCCTCTGGGTTGGCCGTGGCATATACCTTCCATCCATCATTGCTCAGAACATGGAGGAAGGCCTCAAAAGGTAGCGTAGTTGTCTTCCTTATAGTCGTTTCCTCACAACCTTCTTTGATCACTTCGACCTCATTTGCACTGGTTTGCCATGCATTCATCCTACGCCAGAATATATATACACTGAGGCGGCCCTTCGATGCATGCACTTTGAAAAGGATGAAGAAACTAACACGTGGGTCAAAGCCCACAAGCAGGGCCATTTTCCGATTGATGAAGTTGAGGCCGCCATGAAGGCCGACGAAGAGGAAGGCGAGCATGAGGACACTGCATTTGCCCATATCCTAGAGCACCTAGATAGGCTTCAGCACGCCATGACACAATCCGAAATTCGTCACCGCCATTGTTTTGATTCCTTAGAAGCGTCTCTTGCCGACAAGAAAACGCTAACCGCGCTTGCTTTGACACCCTCGACGCTTCTTTTGCTGCACTCTTTGACCGTCTAGGTCAGCCACGCGAGTAGCGCTTTGTCTCTGCTGTCCCCCAATTTCGATTATGGCAAAGGGGGAGAAATAGATCTAGGTCTCTTTTCAGATGTATTCAAACGTATTTAGAATGTATTTCCATTTAATAATATAGCCTTGTAATCACTGCACAAATTTAGTATTGAGATTATTGAAACTTAGCAAGCATTGAAACTTTTGAACATAAATGTTCTATTTGTGTGCAAGCATGCTTGAATAATTGATATACTGGACTGTTATGTTTTATGTAGGATTAAATGGGAAATATCTTACTTATAAACGGCATGCTGCCGAAAATTTAAATAAAATATTCTTTCATACAATGCAAACATTAAGGGGTAGAATTTTATTTAAACTCTAAACCAATCCATTTAGTAAGGGGGAACATTTATCTTTCAAAGAGAACACTAATGGATTCCCATCATCAAAAAGGAGGAGAATGTTAGACCAAGTAGTTAAGGGTCTTTCATTCCTACTATGTTTTGATGACAACAACTCATTAGCAGTTCTTTAAGCATACTAACCTTTCTCTCTAAGTCATGTTCAGCTATATAGAACAGCACAAGAATCAAAAAAGTCTCAAATCAGTCAAAGAAACTTGTGCCATGACCAAAATCACAACCTCTTAAAGCATTCATGGACGCAACACAAAGTGATCTAAAGGATGAGTGAGAAAATGAGAGAGAGACTATCTTGTAAATCCCTTGTACATAGAGCAAATCAAAATTAAGAGCAAGAAATGGACATATCACACACACACAAAAAAAACAAGAAAAGTTATTAAAAGTGTGTAAAGAAACCCCAAACGGACAAGGACCTTCTTTGAACTTAAAATAAATTCTTTAAAGAAGAAGGGACTCGTCGACGAACACAGGGCTTCATCGACGAGTGTAACACAGACCTTCGTCGACGAACACAAGGTTCTCGTCGACGAAAAGAAACTGAGAGGTACTTGAATTCAGAACTAGGTATCGTCAATGAACACAGGGCGTTGTCAACGATTGTTATGAAGAACTCATCGACAAACATAGTTTCTTGTCGATGAAAAGAAACTAAGAGGCACTTGAATTCAGAACCAGTAACTCATCGACGAACACAAGGCTTCGTTGACGAATTTACTGAAGAGCTCGTCGACGAATTTCAGATTTCGTCGATGAACGTCGGGCAGCAGCATTCATTAAATGTTGTAGAACGACTAGTTTGACCCTTGTCTTACATTAATAAATGCCCAACGACTCTCCAGCATTCCTCTCACCCAGTTGGTGTTTAAATAGGAGTTTTTGCATTTACTTCTCACCAAGAAAGTTAATATTGTATCAAGATCATTTATTGGTGCTTTCATTTCTAGGGTTTTCTCATACACTCATTGGCCCTCTTCTTGCTGCTCTTAGTTTTGTTTCTACTCTATTGATTAGAGGACATTAAGTGAGGATTTTGTTCTAATACTCAGCTCAAAGGGAGCATTCAAATTCGTATTTATTTCTCATCTACTTCTTGTAAAGAAAGGCTCTTTGTGAGCCATTGTAGGGTGTCTCTAAGTGAGCACCTTGTTGAAACTCTTTGTGAACAATCATGTATTGGCTTCTTCGCCCGAAGGAGGATCATAGTGGATTTTGGGAATCCTTGAGTTGGTCTCAAGGCATGGACGTAGGCGGGGTGCCGAACCACGTAAATATCTTTGTGTTAAGTTTCTCTTCTCTCTTATTTCTTTTATACTGTTATCGTGATTTCCTACGTCTTTACACTGTGATTTTATGCACTTGTTCTTGGTAAGATTTCTGTGTTTGTAGAAAGTTTGCACATCCATGAAAAACGTCTATTCACCCCCACTCTAGACGCTCAATCGGGCCAACAATACTGATCATGAAATGTTTGATATAACTGATAATACTAAAATTTATGCACGATGTATAGCTAACTGATGTCATGTATTACCCCCCATGACGGGTTGTGCAGCCCGAAGGCGAGACCTGACAATGGTTGGTCTACCATTGCCGAGTTAAAAATGTTTGTAAGTACGATGGACCCGCCACACCCTAGTGCGGACTTCCAAGTGGACGTCTACAACACTACACTAAAAGTCACATCAACTATCCATCTCCCACCCCCTTTACTCGTAGGGGCGGTTAGCATAAGTCTGAACATAAATATCTGATCTGTTTAGCTACGCTATTGTGCTCGTGTAACTGAACTGAACTAACATTCGGGTTCTGATAATATATAATACATGATAATATATAGTTTAGCGTAAATAGATTGATAGATTTCCTATGATAACAAAAATACATACGACCTTGCGCTGATCACTTTCTCATCTGTGGCCTTGCACCAAAATCATACATATACATACGGCCTTGCGCCGAAATCATACATCATACATGACCTTGCGCTGGCTATCAATCATGGCCTTGCGCCGAATATTTCATACATATCATTTTGAATAAATAATTCATTTATCATGTGTTTTGAAACTATAATGTACTGCAATATTTCATAACTTCTGAAAATCATACTTCAGTCATAAAGTTGCCATAACATAATACCTATCATGTAAAATAATATTCATGCCACACAATGCTGAGTAAAATCATACATTTCGTTCATAAAATCGTATTTCCTGTATAACAGCAGTTTTTTCCCAAATATGCATTTTTTTCTAATAATATTCAAATATAATACATGCTTTCCTAAGAATTAACTTGCTTGAAATTAATAATAATTTGCATGGAAAATAACTGATTTGGTTTATTCCCTTACATGATTTCTGAGGAGAAACCCCCTAAAACACACTCGTTCTGCACCCGCAGGGTTCCCTGTTCAACACCCTGAAAACGACAACCCTTAGAACTAAAATTTAGTATTTTTTCATGATTAACGTTTCCTATAACTATGGGAAGACCAAATTTTGCAGAAAAAGCCTTACCTTAAACTAGGGATGAATTTCAACTCAGTACCACCAACGATCCACTCCGGCAGACTTGGAGAGAACTTGCCCAAGAGCGTCGTGGTGGCCTCAGATCATCGATCTGGTGAATGTCAGAGCTAAAATTGAAGAGAGAGCAGGGAGAAACCGTAGAGAGGAGAGAGAGTGAGGATTTTTCTAATTTTTTGCGTAAAAATCCGAGGTTTGGGCTATTTATACTTTGGGCTTCGTCGACGAGCCACATCACCTCGTGACGAGGTCAAGAAGGACATTCGTCGACAATAATCTTCTTCTTGTCGATGAAATTCAGAGATGGGCGAATAGTCTCTCGGTAATTTCTCATCGACGAAGAGCACTCTCGTCAATGAGTCCAGTATACAACGTCATCGACGAACACTACCTGCTATGCCCCCTTTTAATGTCCTTTTCTTCTTCTTTCTCTATTATTTAAATACCATTATTTTTTGGGTCATTACAAGGCAACTACGCCTAGGAGTAGTAGATGTAAAGGGAAGCTTTGCTCTGGGAAGAAGCAGATTGTAAGAGGTAGCTACGCCTTGTGTAAGCAACGGATATTAAAAGGTAGCGATGCCTCGTGTAAGCAGCAGATTGTAAAGAGGTAGCTATGCCTCGTGTAAGTAGTGGATTGTAATGGGAAGATCCACCTAGTTTTAAGGAGCGGATAATGGAATCCTTGGGTAGTTTGCCCAAGGTGAGGACGTAGGCGGGTTTGCCGAACCTCTTTAAAAATTCGGTGTTTGCGCTTTCTCTTCTCTACTCTTTTTACATTTTTGCACTTATATTTATATTTGAGTTGTTGTGCATGTTTTAAATATATATTATTATATTTGTGGTATTTGAGATTGTGTAGAAAGACCACAGGTTGCATTATATTGATTGTGGATGGGACATAGGTGACCTAAAATTTTTTAAATTCCCAATTCACCCATCTCTTGGGAATACACCATAACACTCAACCACCATATTAATAACAAACCCAATTAAATAAAAAAAATCAATTATTTAATTACTAATATGATCTTTAATAAAACCACTATCTTCATCCAAGACATCATTAAAAGTATGCTATATAACTGACCTAAATTATATAAGAAAACAAATTTGTACGGTAAAACCTAAAAAAGCAATAAAATAGTCTTCCATCGGTCTCTTTTGTTAGCCTTAGTGGTTACATAATTATACTTAATGTGTTTTGATGATATTAACCTATTTGCAATTCCAAGTATATCTTATCTTTGTAGATCACGTTAAGTACAGGTACAAGTGACAAATACATGAAAGTACTGGATCAAAGGCAAAGATCGGACCAAGTAGACACTTGAGTAGGAAAGATCAAAATGGACATTCACTTAGAAGAACTCAAGCACATCCAAGAAAGCTAATGTACAGTTATAGTATAATAGGGAGTGTTTGAGGTAGGAACTATTGTAACTCTTGTAGTATTATTTCACACATGATCATTGAGCAAAGGTTAAGCAAATTGCATATGCATACTAGTTCATAAGAGTACATAGGATATCACTAAGTCATAAGTTTAATACTAATGGTTTTCAAAGTCAAAACAAAGAGTTTTATAAAAATATCCTTTACTCAAAGTTTTAAATCATATTAGTGTCATAATCTTTTAAAAACTTGGTCCTAACTGGGTTTAAAACCTCATTTATGCACCTCTAAAGTTTTTTGAACACCCTTTAGTATTTGGAGCTCAACTTTTGTTAGAAAACTCCAAAAGAGCGATCTTTGTATCTACAAAAAGCTAAGAAAAAATCCCAAAACTTTTATGTTGAAGACTTTCATTGATTTGGGTAATTAGTCGAAGGTTTCAGGAAGAATGTGGCCCAGATGAAATAGTCGACTGATTAAGGTAATCAGTTGACTAATTGGGGTAAACAGTCAACTAATTAGGTTAAACAGTTGACAGTTTGTGTTGGGATTCAAGTCCCAACAGTTATAAATGGCTAGTTTTCAAAGTAAACAATTATTTTATAAGCCTAACAATCATAAAATGACTAGTAAATCATTTTTTCCTATAAATACAAGCCAAAAGTCTTGTTTAAACTTTGATTTAGTAGTTCATATATCATTCCCAAGCACACCACATTTTAGTTCATATTTCAAGTGCTCAACTTCTCTCTTGCTCCTTAACTTTGTTGTGAATCGTTACTTTGAGAGAGTTGTGTAAGGTTTTGGTTGTATTAATTATTAGCTCATTCAAGGAGCATTTTTTTTGTATTCCATCTTCAAGTTGTAAAAGGTTCTTGGTGAACCGAAGTGCAAGGATTCTTGGTGAACCTTGCGGCTCTTGGTGAGCAAAAGGATTTATTCCCGATTGTAAAGGCTTCTCCATTGGTGAAGGAGTTTATAGTGGATTGTGGAATCCTTGAGTGTGTCTCAAGGTGTGGACGCAGGCAAGAGGTCGAACCACATTAAACATCGGTGTTAAGTTTCTCTTCTCTATACTCTTTAATTTACATCTTGTGCATGATTTACATTTTATTTATTGTTATATGCTTGTATCATGCCAAGAATTATATTTCGTAGAGAAAAGCCTAAATATGCAAAAGAGTCCATTTACCCCATCCCCCTCTAAACTTTACTCTTGGGCCAACAAGTGGTATCAGTGCAAGGCACTTGCATTATCAGAGTAATTCCCTGAGCGTAAAGATCAAATGGCGTATATAGTGGACACCTCTTCCCAAGGACAATCTGTGACCAAACCACCAATGTTCAACGGTTCCAACTATCCGACATGGAAAAATCGAATGACGATTTTCATTTAGTCACATGATCTTGAGATGTGGCACATCATTACAAAGGGAGACTACATCTTCAAAAATGAAGAAGGGGAACCGAAAGAAATAGAACATATGTCAAGCATGAAAAAAAGTTTAGTATAACTTAATTTTAAAACCAAGAAGTTTCTTTACTGTACTTTGAAAGACGATGAATACAATCATATTTGCGGATGTGAAACCACAAAAGAAATATGGGATAAGCTTGAAGTCACATATGAAGGTACATCCCAAGTTAAGAAGTCCAAAACATACATGCTAGTTAATGAGTATGAAATGTTTTAAATTGATGAGGGAGAATGAATCACCTCCATGTTCACTAGGTTCACACACATAAAAAATGGATTAAAAGCACTCGATAGAACTTATTCTATAGAGGATAATGTACAAAAAGTTCTCTGATCTTTACCTGAGTCATGGCATGCTAAATCAACCGCCATTGAGGAAGCAAAGGATTTAACCAAAGTCACACTTGATGAACTAATTGGATCACTTATGACCTATAAAATTAAGAAAAACATGACTTTGGATCCTGAGAAGCCTAGAAAGGATATAGGTATTGCATTAAAATCATCTAGTTCAAAATAAAAAGAAATGAAAGAAGATGGTGAGGATAGTGAGGATGATATAGAATCACTCAAAAGAAAATTTAGGAAATTCCGAGTAAAAAGACGACAATTTAGAAAGCAAACTAAAATAGAGAAAACAAGCAAAAATTATGGCATTACGTGCTACAATTGCAAGAAGGTTGGGCATATTATAACGAATTGTCCCTTGATCAAACACAAAGATAAATTTTGAAAAGAAGATTATTGTCATGAATTTTACTATTTGGGATGAAATCAGCGGATCTTCCACCGATGATGAAGTGGAGGAAGAAACACACTTGTGCTTCATGGATAAAAAACAAGAGGAGGTAAGTTTCTATGATGATGAACTTACCTATGATGAATTAGAGATCACATGCACTAAATTGTATGAAAAATTAGTTGTAATTAAAAGAAGGAACAAAAATTTGGAAGATAAATTGTTAAAATGCAAACAAAAGGAACCTTATCTTTGTTCTATCTTGAAAGAATAAAATAGTTCCTTGAAGAGGCAAAATGAGGAGTCTATTGCAAATACTGAAGATTTAAATGGCTAACAAACAAGAGGAGGTAAGTTCCGATGATGATGAACTTACCTATGATGAATTAGAGATCATATGTGTGACGCCCCGACCCCCTAAGTGGGACCAAAGTGCTACTAATCCATTCATTTACCTGATAATCTACATTCTAATATCATTTATGCAGTGAAAAACATAACTATGATCTTCTAACAAATATAATACCAGAGTTTTCTAAAATCTATCTACACACCGTAATAAACCATGCTTCCACCTGTATTCAACATATATACATATCCCAAAAAAAATCCAGTATTTTCACAATCATTCATCTCTCTATAGACTTAAAACATAAAGACATAAAACATAAAGTGTTTACATCCCCAAAATGTTATAAAAATGTACCATTTCTCTTTATAAACCTCGAAAGGCTAAAACCCTCAAGCTCTTTAAGCTCGACCTCGAGGATGTCCTGAAAAAGAAATAATCATATTTGGGTGAGACATATCTTAGTAAGGGAAGAAATGATATATTAAACACAACGTGTGGCAACATGAGGTATATAAATATCATTTTAGTAATATTTGCAAAACATTATCATAAACACTAAAATCATTCTCTGAACCTAATCAATCACATGCAAAGATTTAACCCACGAGATAACCCAAGGATAAGGGTGATTACCCGCTCATACAAGTAGCACCCCTCTGCTCTGATACATTTGACAACCCGAAGGTCACAATTGAAGTATACCAGGGCACTAACCTTACTCAGTAAGCCCTTAAGTATTAAATTGATCTCGTACTCACATAGTTCAAACAAAGGTTTACCGGTGAAGGTCCCAAGGGTAGGAAAATCTACCCACCCATACAAGTAGGTTCCCTTTGCCCTAGTACGTTATGCAGCTACTGCCACACCTAAAGTTAATAGTGCACTTGCCTTTCTCAGCAAGCCTTCAGGCAAAGAGTATGCCCCACCCAATCGCAACATGTTCTACATACATAGATACTTCTAATATCATAATACATTATCCTTTCTGTCATTATTTATTCATACACATCTATTCATGTTCTTAGCTTTAACATTTCATAGCGTCTTACTTTATATGACTTTTTCCCATTTTGCATTGTTCACATATCACATTTCATTTCCATTTCGTTCTTTTCCATTTCATTTTCATTTCATTTCATAACATTCCCGGCACCTTTTCGGCCGTTGTTCGTTAGTCTCGGCATCTTTCCAGTCGTGGTTGTTCGACATCTTTTCAGTCGTGGTTGTTTGACATCTTTTCAGTCGTAGTTATTTGGCATCTTTTCAGCCGTGGTTGTTCATCATATTTTCATCCGTAGTTGTTTGGCTTCTTTCAGCCGTGGTTGTTCGGCATCTTTTCAGCCGTAGTTGTTCGACATCTTTTCAGTCGTGGTTGTTTCCATGATTACATTAATACTCACATGCAGCATATTTCATATATCATTTTCACACTTAGTTCATTTTTTGTATATCTTGCATCTCATAAATATAACATAATTCCATACAAAATTCTATTTTACTCATGCCACACAATTTAGCAGTAAAATTCATACATATATTTCCTGTAAAATAAGTCAACCCACATTTAACATTTATATGCTAAAAATATATTTTCATTTCTCACATAATTATCCTGAAAATATCTTTCACTTTCATCAGTTCAATTTCACATATAAGTATCTAATAAAACATCCCTAAGCTCAGAAAAAGTAATTCAAATGGTTGGCATTTTAAACCCATACCAAAACATATACACGTATATATAACACAATTCATTTTTTATTAAATTCATAAAAATTCTGATTTAATATATATTTTTCCCCTTACCTAGTTTCTCGAACTACGCTAATAGGGACTCCGAAAAATACCTATGGTGCCCACCCAGATCCTGAAATTAAAAATTCTAATTCAGTTACATTAACCCTAAATAAAATAATATTTTAATATTTTGTAGGGTCATAAATTCAAAATAAATGGTTATACCCTCAAATATAATCAATTTGCCAAATTCCCCAAATCCCACTCTCGCTTTGGAGTGGGGCCTAGAAAACCCCAATTGAAAATTTACCCACGTCAAAATGACGACAATCGCGACTAGGACATCGTGGTGGTGCCCGATCGTCGATTTAACGACATATTTAAATAGAAATTGGGAAATTAGAAAAAAAAATTACCTTACCCCAAGAATAGTGCCTAAGCCGCACCCACAAAAAATCCGCTCCAGTAGAAATGTCAGTGGCAGAGCTAGGAATCCATCGACACCTTTCATTTCCCAATCAGCCGAATATTCGTCGAGAAATTGAGAGAGAGAGAGAGAGACGGAGACGGAGGCAAGTCGGGGGGGGGGGGGAGGGGGGCTTCTCCTTTTTGTAATTGAATTGATCTTGAATCTTCCCAGCTTTAGGATCCTCTACATATGTATATATAATATGGGGGGGCTTCTCCTTTTTGTAATTGAATTGATCTTGAATCTTCCCAGCTTTAGGATCCTCTACATATATATATATAATATGGGGGGGCTTCTCCTCTTTGTAATTGAATTGATCTTGAATCTTCCCAGCTTTAGGATCCTCTACATATATATATATATATATATATATATATATATATATATATATATATATATATATATATATTATAATATATTATATTATATTAACATATTATAATATATTATATTATATTAACATATATTAATATGTTATATTGTATATTTTAATTAATGATTATTATTATTTAATTAATTATTCAATTTAGTTAATTATTAATTTAATTTAATTTAATTTTAAATTTATTTATTTATTTTTGGGATGACTATAACATGTACTAAATTGTATGAAAAATTAGTTGTAATCAAAAGAAGGAACAAAAATTTGGAAGATAAATTGTCAAAATGCAAACAAAAGGAACCTTGTCTTTGTTCCATCTTGAATGAAGAAAATAGTTCCTTCAAGAGGCAAAATGAGGAGTCTATTGCAAACACTGAAGATTTAAAAATTCAAATTAAAAATACCTTAAAAGAAAATATCCTCTTGAAAAAGAAAAATGAAGATTATGGGAAAATGATTTGTAAAATCACAAATGGGAAAGAAAACTTTAATAAGATTTTAGGAACCCAAAGAAATAGATTTTACAAAAATAATGTAATTTATGGTTCCTCCTTTAAATCCCATAATAATGCTTCATCAAGTAAAAATAGGGTTAATTAGAAAAAACCTTCACATGCAAACAAAACTTGCTTGTATTGTGAAAGGAAAGGTCACATTCGTTATTCTTACCCTTTTAGAGGTGCAAGAGACAAAGAAAGAAAGTTAGAATGGGTAGTTAAAAAATCAACCGCTTGGGACCCAATGAAAAATGACTACCAAAATGAACTACCTAAATCTTAGACTATTGCCTCCTTAGAACCTAGGATTTGATAGGAATTAGGTAGATTTAAACATACCTAGGCAAAAAAAGATAAGTGTTGACTAAATGAGTTTATATAGCGCTAAATTAGAGACACTTACTAAATTGTTTTGTGGATAATGCTCAATGTATAATGTCATGCCCCAAACCCGATAATGGGACACAGGGGTGAATTAGTAACCTAACCTGTCTCTGTATCATACAAAATAGCATCGATACAGTATAATGAATGGGGGTCCGACCCCGTGGGGTTCTCAGGTACCCTATACACATCCATATATAACAGAATATACGCAGCAGAAAAAGGTCATTTTATACATAACTTGTACCATACCAGAGTCTATACAAAAAGGAAATCCAAATCCATAAGACAATACAAAACCCGGGTGTTAACCCAAAAACCACAAAGGACCACCCGATACCATCCTAGTACTTACCCAAGTACTGTTCATAGTACACCGACCACTACGTTCCCACATAAGGATGCTAGTTCCGGTTACTCGAAGGACCTGAAAAATATGTTCGTACAATAGGGGTGAGACACCTCTCAGTAAGGAAGAATACAGGTTGTATTGGTGTGTGACATATGAGTGTTATCATGACATACTAACATGCATAGTTTAATAGTCAAAACCAGTTCCAATATTTTCACAAAAACAAACAATACAATCTGGTGTCGCCACACCCTTCGGCTCAAAGCCAGATTGTCTAGTGGTATTTCACACCCTTCGGCAAACGCCAGTGTCCCCAATAACCTAGCATAGCATCAGCATTGAACCGGTGCAGATCTGGTGTTCGCACACCCTTCGGCTCGTAAGTTGGCCGATCTAATGGTATTGCGCACTCTTCGAAAAAAGCCAATTTTTCAAACCTGGAACAATTTGGAACCCCATTCCTATTTCACCAAAATACAACACATGCATGCTCATATAACCAAATAAAACCATTCATTTGGTAATCTAAAATTATGATTTTCCAAACATATACAGTTTAAACAAGTCAAGGCACGGCTATCCCTATAACACAATATATATCAGAATATATTTATGGTTTTCCAAAAAAAGCAGGGATGCAGCCTGTCGTCCCCTTTTCCCAAAACTGTAATCATCAAAAACCCATAATTTTACCCGTTAGATCCTCCCAAATGAGTAAGCAAAACACACACAGGACTGTGGACCACAATTCCACCGAGTCCGATTTCAAAAATAACCGACATAAACTGAATCCCCTTACCTTTCCCCCAAATGACAAATCCCGAACTCCAAGGCCCCTAAATAGCGAACAGAGTTCCAAATCCTACATACCACAATACAGAATATGCTCACAGCCCTATTCTCTACATAACTACTGAGTCAGAACTGACAACCGAGCCTTACCTCAATTTTGGGCTAAAACCCGAGAATGCCCAAAATGAAAATCTGACTTGTAGATATTGTAAAGAATCCTTCCACGATCCTTGTTGTAACTTCGGATCCACGATTTCCACGATAAATAGCGAAGAAATCTAGAGAGATGGAGAGTAGGTTGAGTTTCTAGAGAGATAGAGAGAAAATGAGATTTCTTAGCTGAGAAGTAATGAAAATATCTATTTATAGCCCTTTGACCCAGCCACTTCTCGTTGACGAATGGCGTCCTTGTCGACGAAACCACATAGACAGATTGTTGACGAGACGATGGCCTTATCGATGAGCCTGAAATTTCCAAAAACCTCTCGGCTTCTCCTCGTCGACGATCCCCTGCACCTCATCGATGAGAAATATAGGGCCTTCGTTGGTGAACTCTGGCTTCGTCGATGAAGCCTATTTAATTACCATTTTTCCCATCTCTTAATTAATTAAACCCATATAGGTTCTTACAAACTCCCCTCCTTACAAAAATTTCGTCCTCGAAATTTGCAATCTCTCATTCATAAACTCAAACATACAATCAAATACATATACACAATTCTAGAAAGAAACTGGAAACTATTGCAACGCAACCCCATCACAATATATATATACCCTCACTTATTGCGGAGGAATACTGTGGTTACATACATAAACTGTCTTAGGAGTTTACAACATACACACTCCCAACAACTAACCACCTATTTCAACCCAAAGTAGAATATAATACACATACTCAGATCAACTTTGGATACTTCCGGCGTATTTCTGTTTCCAGTTCCCAAGAAGCTTCCTCAACCTCGTGATTCCACCACAATACCTTCACTAACGGTATATCCTTGGTACGTAACTTCTGAACTTTACGGTCTAGAATCTGAATAGGTATTTCCTCATATGCTAAAGTATCCCCAATCTCCATATCCTCATAGCTAATAACATGTGAAGGATCCAACACGTACATTCTCAACATGGATACGTGAAAGACATCGTGGATCCTCGAGAGTGCTGGGGGTAGTGCAATCTTGTAGGCTATCGGACCCACTTGCTCAAGAACCTCGAATGGCCCAATATACCTCAGGATCAGCTTGCCCTTCTTCCCAAAATACCTTACCCCCCACCTCAAACTCTAACACACTGTGGCGAACATCTGTGTAACTCTTCTGTTGACTCTAAGCCGATTTAATCATCTCCCGGATCAAACCCATCTTCTCAGACGTCTGTCTGCTACACAACTTCAGGTCCTAACACCTGACGCTCACCAACCTCATCCCAATACAAAGGATATTGGCACCTCTAACCATACAAAGCCTCGAATGGTTCCATCCTAATGCTAGTCTAGAAGCTATTGTTGTAAGCAAACTCCACCAGTGGCATAAACTGTATCCAGCACCAAAGTCTAATACACAAGCCTGCAACATATCCTTCAAGATCTGTATCATCCTCTCTGACTATCCATCAGTATGGGGATGGAACGTTGTATTGAAAGTAAGCTTCATCCCTAATGCTTCCTGCAAGCTCAACTAGAATTGAGAAGTAAACCTCGGGTCTCGATCTAACATAATGGACACTGGTACTCCATGCATCCTAACTATCTCATGCACATACAAGTCTGCTAGCTTACTCAAAGGGTAGCTAACCTTCATCAGTAAAAAGTGGGCAGATTTAGTCAAACTATCCACGATCACCCAGATAGCATTCTGCCCGTGAAGTGCTGGCGGCGATCCGGTCACAAAATCTATGGAAATATGCTCTCATTTCCACTCCGGAATAGTAAGGGGCTACAACGGCCCTGCCGGCCTCTGATGTTTAGCTTTCACCTGCTGATAGTTAGACACTGCTCCATGAATTGAGCAATCTGTCTCTTCATACCACTCCACCAGAAGGTCTTGACATCTTTGTACTACAAGGATGTACTGTATGCAACGAATGATGCGCTTCTTCCAAAATCATCCTCCTGGTCCCATTGTCGTTTGGAACACATAGCCTAGTCCCAAACCTCAACACACCTCCCTAAGATATGTTGAACTCTGTAGTCAATCCCTGCCGGACCTTTTCTATAACCTCTGCCAACTCTGCATCACTAGCCTGCGCAGCCTTTATACTCTCAAACAAAGTCAGCTGGACCACCAAACTAACAAGGAAAGCCTGATGATCACCATGCATAAACTCTATACCTGAGCTCTTCAGATCCTATCTGATGTGATGCTAAGCTACAACTACAGATACAACCATATGTTCTGACTTCCGACTCAATGCATCAGCCACCACATTAGCTTTTCCGGGGTGATAGCTAATGGTGCAATCATAGTCCTTGATCAACTCAAGCCACCATCTCTGCCTCATATTCAGCTCCTTCTACATGAAAATGTACCTCAGGTTTTATGGTCAGCAAAAATCTCGCATTGTACACCATATAAATAGTGTCTTTAGATCTTCAATGCATATACAACAGCAGCCAACTCCAAATCATGTGTAGGGTAATTCTTCTCGTATTCCTTCAGTTTTCGAGAAGCATACGCTATTACCTTACCCTACTGAATAAGCACACACCCTATACCTTTCAGAGACGCATCGCAATAAATCACAAAATTGCCATCCCCTAAAGGAATGGTCAAAACTGGAGCAGTAACCAGCCGGTGCTTCAATTTCTGAAAACACTGCTCGCAGTCACTAGTCCACTTAAGTTTCACTCCCTTCCTGGTCAATCGAGTTAGAGGCCCAAATAGTTTAGAGAAACCTTCCACGAACCGACAATAATAACTCGCCAGTCCCAAAAAACTTCGAACCTCCTGCACATTCTTCGGCCTCACCCAGCCGACCATCGCTTCGATCTTGCTAGGATCAACTGATATACCGTCACCAGTCACCACATGGCCTTAGAATGCAATCTGATTCAACCAGAATTCACACTTCTTCAGTTTATCATACAACTTCTTCTCCCGCAGAACCTGTAATACTGACCTCAGATGGTTCTCGTGCTCTTCCGAACTCCTCGTGTATACCAAAATATCATTAATGAATACCATTACAAACTAGTCCAGATACTCATGAAAACCCTATTCATCAAATCCATGAACACTGTTGGGGCATTTGTCAACCCAAACGGCATGACTAAAAACTCATAGTGGTCGTATCTTGTTCGAAAAGTAGTCTTTGCAATATCTTCGGATCGAACCCTCACTTGATGATACCCTGATCGTAAGTCGATCTTTGAAAAGACCTATGTCCCTTACAACTGGTCAAAGAAATCATTGATACGAGACAAAGGATAACAATTCTTTACAGTCACCTTATTAATCTCATGGTAATCAATGCACATATGCATTGACCTGTCCTTCTTCTTCACAAATAGTATTAGAGCTCCCTAGGGCGAAACACTAGGTCGAATGAAACCCTTGTCCAGTAATTCCTACAACTACTCCTTCAACTCCCGAAATTCAGCTGGAGCCATCCGGTACAGAGCTCTAGAGATTGGTGCCTTGCTAGGCAACAACTCTATCGCAAACTCCACCTCACGATCCAAAGGTAAACTGGGTAAATCATTTGGAATCACGTCCGGGAACTCGCTGACTACCCAAATATCCTTGAGCCTCAACTCATCCTGCGGTGGCTCCCTCATGCAAGCTAGGTACCCCTGACATCCATCCAAAAGTAATCTCCTCACTTGCCTCAACTCGTCCCGTGGTGGTTCCCTCACGCAAGCTAGGTACCCCTGACATCTGTCCAAGAGTAATCTCCTCACCTACAGTGCCGATAGAATCTGTGGCATCGAACGCACACACGATCCTATAAACTCGTACTCCTGCTCCCCAAGAGGTCTAAACACCACCACCTTCCTACGACAGTCGATCACAGCATAACTGGAGAACAGTCAATCCATCCCAGTATAACATCAAACCTTGACATATTGTAGACCACAAGATTCGCTAGTAGCAGCTTCCCATGAATTACCATTGGGCTGTCATCCAACATTTTCCTACACAATGATACACTCCCAGATGGTGTAGCTACAGACAATTATTTATTCATGACTTGGGTCTCCACTCCACAAAGTTTCACAAAATTTACAGATATAAAGGAGTGGGTCGCACCCGAATCATATAAAACTACAGCTCTATTTAAAAGCAACATCAAAATACCTGTCACCACATTCCCCGCATGTTCGGCATCCGTTGGAGTAAGCGAGTACACTTGTACTGGAGCTGTGCTTGCCTAATACGTTCTCTGGGATACCTGATTACTTCCCCGATTCTGACTCGAAGAAGGTGTACCCCTCTTTGGCGTGTGACAATCCCGAACCATGTGACCTGATGGGCTACAATTGTAGCAGTTGCTCCCAAAATGGCTGACATGCACCGTCATGCCACTTGTGGCATCTAACACTACGATCACGCGATTGATCCACCTGACAACCCTGGAGCTCGGTATTCTTACAGTAACCCGAGCCCTTGTTCCTCTTCTTTCACAATCCTTGGCGAGATCCCAATTGAGCACCAGAAGGTACTGGCCTTTTCTTCAGCTTCTGATCCACCTCGTCCTCTCAGATACTAGTCTCAATCACGGTGGCTTTATCCACCAAAACCAAGAACTCACGGATCTGAAGCATACCTACTAATTTGCGGATGTCTTTCCCCAATCCCTTCTCTAACCTCCGAGTCTTCTCATACTCATTTGAGATCAGACATGGCACGAACCGGGACAACTTTATATACCGAGCCACATACCCCTGCACCGTTATACTCCCCTGAGTCAGAGCAGAAAACTCATTCGCCTTAGCATCACATACAGAAGTCGGGAAGTATCTGTCGAAGAACACCTCCTTGAAACGGCTCCACGTCATCTCCACTTGTAACACCCCGAACCCTTAAACCCGGGTCCAGTGCGTTATACCTAATAAATTTTTGATAATCCATAATTCATAATATACGCAGCGAAAAACATAAACATAATCTCCATATAACATAATACTAGAGTTTACTAATTCTAACTATAATCCATAATAAATCATCCATCACCTGTATTTTCATAAATCTACATAACTGTCAAAACATTTTAGTATTTTCACAATCATTCCTTACTCAACAGCCTTAAAACATAAAGAAATAAAACATAAATATTTACATTTCCCAAAATTAACATAGAAATATACCCTTTTCTTTTTCTATTTCCCAATAATGCTATAAAAATCTCGAGCCCTCAAAGCTCGATCTTGAGAAAATCCTGAAAAAGATAAATTTATATTCGAGTGAGACATATCTCAATAAGGGAAGAAACCATATATTAAACACAGCGTGTGGCTAACATGAGGTATATAGATATCATTTTAAATACATTTGAAAATCATTATCATAACATTAAAAGCATTTTCTGAATCTAAACAATCACATACAAAGATTTACCCACGAGATTACCCAAGGATAGGGGTGATTACCCGCCCATACAAGTAGCACCCCTCTGCTCTGATACTTAGGCAACCCTAAGGTCACAATTAAAACATACTAGAGCACTCACCTTAATCAGTAAGCCCTCAAGTGTAAAATTAATCTTGTACTCATACAGTTCAACAATAGTTTACCGGCAAAGGTCCTAAAGATAGGGAAATTTGCCCGCCAATACAAGTAGGTTCCCTCTGCCCTAGTACGTTATGCGACTACTGCCACATTTGTAGCTACTAGTGCACTCGCCTTACTCAGCAAGCCCTCAGGCGAAATGTACGTCTCGCCTAATCGTAACATGTTATACGTACATACATACTTCTAATATCATAATACATCATTTTTTCTATCATTATTCAATCATGCACATTTCTTCATATTCATAGCTTAACATTGCATTGCATTTCACTTTAAGTGACTCTTTCCTATTTGTATCATTCACGTTTCATATTTCATTTCATTGCATTGTCATTCCATTGTCATTTCATTGCATAATGTTTTCATTTCATTCCTTCGTACTATAGTTGGTCTTTAGCCATCATCAGTTAGTCCACATAGAAATGCGCTAGAATCTGCTAACATAGCTCCTTTTAGCTGTCATTAGTTAATCCACATAGAAATGAGCTAGATCTGCTAACATGACTGTCTTTCAACTGCCTTACATTTACATGGTTG